>NW_011494753.1:7724691-7759076 GCF_000754665.1 Bison bison bison
TCCTTGGGAGCGCGTGAGTGTGTTCACACGTGTTCACTGGGGTCATTGCACACTGCCATGGGGAACCGACACACGCACGTGAACCCGCAAGGTTCCCCCAGACCAGGGTTGTTTGGAGGACGGCGTGGGAAGGATCAGGTCAGGAGCCTCAGTCCTGCCTGCGCCTTGTCCCCTCTTCTCGGAATTGTCTGCGCATCCCCGGAGAACCTACATCCTGGCGGCCGGGAAGCTCTGGGAGACCCGGGAGAAGGCGCTCTAGCCCCGCGGCTCTACCAGGAGCTAGGTCTCGCGCCCTCTTTTGCAGCCTGGGTCCCCGCCCAGCCTGTCTTCCTGTCCAGCAGAGGGCAGCAGACCGCTGGGCCGCGGGCACTGCACCCAAAGACCAGCAGAGGGCAACGCAGAGACTCAGGCTTGTCTTGGCTGTTCCCCGTACTGCTCCCCAAAGGTCCAGGGGATCCTGAGTTGAGGCGCATTCTCGAATAGGCCCAAGGAATGGGACCACTCCTCAAAGATCCAGGTCCTCCTCGACCGGCAGATACAGAGAATCGGCTGGTGGAAGTGTCTAGGGAAAGCCTGTAGAGTGGGCTACGACCCTTGGGACCTCACCTCCTTCCCCATAGATCCTGACATTCACTGCAGTTACCTGTCTAGCACGGTAGGGCCACCAGTGTCCCCCTACTCCCAGCACCATCTTGCTTCTCCACTGTTCAGCCTCACACACAGCCCAGAGAGTTGCACAGACCTGTTCTAGCTAAACAGAGTTTGGGTCCTTCTCAGGCTCACGGCCACACCACAGCTCTGCAGTCCTGTCTGGAGAATGATCTGCTGTATTCCGTGTCCATCCAAATCCTAAGCCTAGCTGAAGCCCCTCCTAGCAAGTGAGGACGCTGTGCTGTGCACTCTGCATTCATCCTCCAACAACCCTGGGAGGAGGCGCTGTGGTTCCCCCTGTGACATAAAGAAGGAAACCCAGGCTCAGAGAGGTTCTGTCATTTCCGTGCGGACGAACAGCTAGTAAAGCCCGGAAAGGGAATCTGAATCGCCTTCCGGGGCTCTGAGTAAACCAGCAGGGGGCAGGCTCGGCAGAGGGACCTACAAAAGGCGGGAGGGGAAGAGAGGAAGCGACACATGAGTCGCCGCCTTCAACAGCCCAGCAGGCGACTCCCCGGCCCCTCGACTCTGTGCCGCCTGGACCCCTGTCCCAGGCTCCCCAGCTCCCCCACCTCGGCTGTTTGTGAGTTACCCGCGAGCTCCCGCCTCCCGCGCCGCCTCCTCCCACAAGCCCGACAGGAATAGACGCGCTCTAGCTCCTGCGTAAAGGCTCTGCCAGGCACCCGGCGGGCGCTCAGACCCGCTGCGGGGCGGGGGCGGGGGCGGGGGCTATTCCTGGTGCGGCGACTGACGCAGACACCGCGCGGCCAAGGCTTCTATCCGCCCCCGACTCACCTGCTCCCCGCCTCAGTGATCTCGACGGGGAAATGGGGGAGAGCCCACCGCTCCCGCCCCACCCCGCAGGTACTGGCTGAGAAAGTTGGTGTCCTGGGATGAGGTCTTCTGGGGCCCACAATTGTCCCTCTAAACCTTGGAGGCAGCAGGGACGAAGAAAGTGCTGTATATCTCGGAGAAACTGCCCCCAGAGTCTTAGTTCTCCACGTGAACAGTATCCAAGCCTTTTACCCCTCCGTTTCACTCAAAGAACTGACCCCTCCCAGCAGTCCTTATCTTATTTCACCAGTGGAAATGATGAGGAAGGGGAGGCTCTGGGGGGAAGTATTTAGAAAAAGACATTTTTGAAGGTCTAGCCTGGACCTGTTGAGAGTACACACCCCTGGCTTTGTCACCAGAGACCCTATGGGGTAGGGGGACTGTCACTGGGAACAGGTATCTTTCCGCTCCTATCTCGTGGGGTGATCCCCAACACAGTCCTCTTAAGGACCAAGACCAGGAAGAATGTGGATTAGGAAGGCCCAGAGACCATGCCCTGTAGCTTTAGCTGAACAGTGTTCACCCGCACCTCCAAGCCTTGGTCCTTACTGGCCCACCTGCTTGGCATGCCCTATCCCTGGTTCCCACCTGCATTGCAAGACCACACTAAGACCATTTGCTTCTATTCCTCTCCTCCTCTGGCTGAAATGCCCTTAGAGGCATGAGTCCAGTCTCCTCCCTCTCTGTCCTCAGACTAGGAGCTCCCAAGAGCAGGCCTGAGACAGCATATCTTACGGGTGGGCACACAGCAGATCTCAGCTTTGGGGTGAAAACTTGGCAAGTCCAAGTCACGCAGGAATTGATGGCTGGAAGGGGTCAGCCTGCTGATGCCTGAGTGCTCCCAGCAAAGTGGAGAAGCTGGGGATTTGTCAGGGGACTCAGGAGGAGGGGCAGGGCCTCTAACATTTATAGAGCTCCTACTGTGACCCAGGGTCTGCTGTACTTTATCTCACTTCAAGATGGAGATTGCTATCCCCATTGTACAGATGAAAAAACAGGCTCTGGGAGGGCTGGTCACTTGACCAGGTTTATTCTGTATAAGAAGTAGAGCTGGGCTTTGAAGCTTTGTGTGTGTGATGTCAGAGCACAAGCTCTGCTCTCCCCACTCTGGGAAGCTGAGCAGACAGGACCTAGTCCCCCGTGGCACAGGCAGGAATGGGTGGCACATATTGGTCTGCCAGCACGCCTGCTTTGTGCTGGTCCTGCCCACTTGCATCCCAGCAGCTCTCAGGGTTTTACGATGATGATTATTTCTGAAGGCACTTGAAATTAATGACAGCTCTAAAATGGCTGGGACAGTGGAGTCATTGCTGAGACCTCTAATTAGTAAGAAAAACGGAGGAGACCAGGAGCTGGGGAGGCAGGTGGGGGCTGGGCAAGTGGCACTGGGCATGAAGCAGGGCTGGGGAAGTGGTTTGGAGCCAGCTCCTAGCCGGAGGTCCCTGTGGAGCAGGTGGACACTGTATCCCATTTGAGGCCACAAATTTGATTCTGAGCACTCATTCATTTGCTGTGTCACCTTGGAGGGAGTCATCGCCCTCTCTGGGTGCACGTCTCCCCAATTACGCAATAAGGAGTTGACCTGGGGGGGTCTCTAAGTTTGAGGGGTTCTATGGGAAGAGTGGAATGAAGCTGTAAGAGGGGGCTCCTTGAAAGACGACCCTGAGTCCCTGGAAGGCTGAAGCCCAGAAGGTAGGGGGCCCTGTAGCCTCCAGGAGCCACCTAGAAAGCCTTCCATGTTGGGATTGCCGAGGCTGCTGGTGTAATGAAGTCCTGAAGACTCAGGCTGGAGAGAAGTGGATCAGGAAGTGGCAGAAAATCCATAGGTCAGAGCCCTGTGCTGGAGCAGCTATGGAGGGGGTGAGGGATGGGGTGACACCTGAGGGGGCTGGCAGGAAAGTTCTCTTTAGGAGGTAGGCCCGGAGCTGGGACCAGGGCTAAGACCTTCCTGCTCTCTCTTCAGCCCTTCCCTAAGAGCCAGAAGGGACTCGGGGATTCCAGGGTCCCACCTAGACATGTAACAGAAGATCTGGCTGAGGTACCTAAAAGGGAAAGGACTTACTCAAGGTCACTTGTCCAGGTGCGCCCTAGCTCTCTGTCCTGCCTGGGGCAGCTGGCACGCAGGGAACTTATTTATACAGTGGCTGGCTCTGTTGGATGAGGAGATGTGCTGGCTGACACGGAGGGACACCCACCGTGGGTAGAGGCTGAGGCCAAGACTCCAAGGGCAGGAATGTGAAAAGCCCACCCTCCCTTCCTTGGGGCATCCTCTTATTTATCATTAACAGCTTTCCTAGATCCTTAGACCTGAGACCATTTCCTTGAATCCTTTCACCCACTCCCCTTCCAAGGCAGGGCACTATGTGGCCCCCTCCTTCCAGAAGCCTGCTCTGAGCCCCTCTGTCTCCTTCTCTGAGCTGGCCTTTGTATCCTTGGGCACCTCTCTAAGCCTCAGTCCCTCCTCTGTAAGACTGGGCGGATCAGTAGGACCATTTCATGGGCTGGCGTGAGGATCTCATGACAATACGCAGATACCCAAATCCGCAGACGTCCAAGTCCCTTACAGCTGGCCTTCTGAGTCTGTGGATGCAACCTGTGGATACGGAGGACTGAATGCACACCCTGTACTTGCCGCTGGGCCTGGCACTCAGTAGGTGGTTGATAAACTTAGGTACTTTTGATAGTTATTATACATACTGTTATGGCTGTGCTTTGCCTCCTGACCCTGCAGCACGTCCTCTGTAAAGACAGGGGCCTACCTTCCTCCTGACCCTTCAGCCCATCCTCTGTAAAGACTGGTCTACCCTAAGGTTCCTTTCACATTCCCATCAGGAGAAGCCTGGGCCGAGTTCCTTATTCTCCGAGAATCAGGAACACCCTGAAAGCAGAGATTGATCTTGTTCCTCCTCCAGTTTCCTCAGAGAGCCTGAAGCCCGGATTCCAGAGAGTCTGGGGTGTGCAAATTACACTCAACTGAAATCCATTCATCAGGAAGAAGCCATGGGTTCCTCTGGAGAAGGGGGCCAAGGCATGGAGCGGGGTGGGCATGGATACTCTTGAATCCCCAATTCTCACCTCCCCTCATCTCAGGGGCCTCCATAACCCACGCCTCCTTTGGAAATATTCCAGCATCGGCGACATTCACTTATCTAGAAACAATGTGGGCAGCAGCCTCCACTAGTTGGAATTGCACTGAGAATTGGGGGAGGCCAAAGCCTCCTGGGGAGCCCACAGCAGCCCACGGCAGGAGCCCACGGCAGGGATGAGGTCCTGGGACTGCCCCTCCTCAGTCTGCTGAGCTTGGCGCCTGGCTGCTGCATCCATAATGACTGAGATGCAGGAAATCTGTCTGAGGCCAGTCGGTGAAGGGGCTCGTCAGTCCACCCTGAAGTCCCTCCAGGGGAATAACTCATGTTCCTGACCTTGAAGTTAGCTCTCCTTGAGAACACAGGGAAGCCATGCACTCCATTAAACACACACACACAAACACACACACACGATATCCAAATGATTAAATTGAGAGCAAAAACAAAAAGCAAATATAAAAAGTAGTTTGTATAAAGGGGCACTCCCTGGCTCTTTGGGAATCTAGGCTCCAGGCTTGGCAGAGCGACTTCTCCCAAGAGCCTGGGCTTGGCTGTCCCCACGGATCATGTCAGGGGGAACTCGAGCTAATGTGTGTAAACAGACAGCACTATTAGCAAATCCATTTATTAAGCACTTGTCTTGAGTTCTGTTGTGCAGGAGACTTGTTTATTAACTTAAGTCGGAACCTGTTATTAACTTAAGCCAAAGGCAGCATGGCAGCTCGGAAGACATCCAGCCCCAGAGCCAGGCAGCCTTGAGTTCTGGTCCTGGCTCTGTCTCTAATCGCTGTGTGATCCTGGGCAAGTCACTTTGCTTCTCTGAGCTTCAGCTGCCCTGTGATAGGCAGCTCCTAATGTCCCCCAATGGTCCCTGTATTCTGGTATTCCCCAATCCTTGTGCAGTCTCCTCCCCTTGATTGTGGGCTGGACTAACTGACCCACTTCTAGTGAACAGAATATGGCCGAAGGGATGGGATGTCACTTCTGAGATTAGGTTACAGAAAGACTGTGGCTTCCATCTTGGGTACCCTCTGTCCATCACTTGCTTATTCACTATGAAAAAGGCCAGCTGCCATGTTATAGCTGTCCTGCTGAGAAGTGTAAATGGAATGAAACTGATGTCTCTAACCTAACACTCCAGGAGGGCCTGAGACTTGCCAATAGCCACACAAGTAAGCTTGAAAGCAGACCCTCCCCAAGTCCAACCTTGAGATGACTGATGCTCTGGCGGACACCTTGATTGTATCCTTGTGAGAGACCTTGAGCCAGAGGTACCCAACTAAGGCTCACCTGGATTCTTGACCTACAGAAACTGTGAGAAAATAAATTATTTGTTGTTTTAAACCTCTATGTTTTGGAATGATTTGTTATGCAGCAAGTGGAGATAACTAATACATGCTTCATCTGTCAAGTGGGCATACAAATTCCTTCCTCCCAATATGGCTGGGGGCATTGAGATAATGCAGGAAAAGTGCCTGCTGCCAATCGAGGTGAAGGATGACACAGCAACCAGGTGGTTATCTAATACAGTTGAGGAGATGCACGTTCTGTGACCCAACAATCCCCTCCTGGGTATACAGCCTGGAGAAGCACTTCACAGAAGACAAGCACAAGAATGATCCTAAGGGCAGTGTTTGTAATAGTGAAGAATCGGGAATCCCCTGAAGGCCCATTACAGGTAGCAGGCATGAACAGAGTGTGGTATACCATGAGTGGAATACTATGCAGCGTTCAAAGTGGACAAGCTAGAGCCACACGTGTCAGTGTGGGTACTCTCACAAACACAATGTTGAGGAAAGAAATCAAAGATGGTACCACTTATAGAAGGTTTAAAAACAAGCCCCAAACCCTGTAAGTGATGTATGGATATCTCTACATATTTTTAAAAGCATAAACACACACATAAGGATGATCAAGTCTGACTCCAGGGGAGTGTTACCTCCAGGGAGAAAGGCAAGGGAGGTGTAGAGTTGGCCTGAACCCCATACTGACCACTTACCATGAGCACAGTGGATCTAAGTCACTCATTGAATCCTTTCCACAACCCCATGGGGTCCATTCTATTATTCTTTCATCTTACAGAGGGGAACACTGAGGCACAAGGTCCTCAGGGAGATTTTCCTGGAGTCCAGTGGGACACCAGGACTTGGTTCCTCACTTTGTCACTAAATGGAGGGAGGCCACATTACCTCTCAGGCCTCAGTCTGTTCTCTAGCTTGGGAGAGACTTGCCCTCTGCCTCCCCCTTCCTAGGTGTGGATTGAGATGTTGGGAAAGTCTTGATTAGTCAATCTGAAATATTTGCAGAAGCCCCCATGAACCAAGTCTGGGGCTGGCTAGGAGAGACTAAAAACAAGGAGGTGTGGATAAGAAGGGGCTTCCCAGGTGGCACAGTGGTAAAGAAGCCACCTGCCAATGCAGGAGATGCAGGTTCAATCCCTGGGTCAGGAAGATTCCCTGGAGTAGGAATTGGCAACCCACTCCAGTATCCTTGCCTGGAAAATTCCATAAGCAGAGGCCCCCTAGCAGACCACAGTCCATGGAGTTGCAAAGAGTCGGATGTGACTAAGCACACATGTATGCACATGGACAAAAGGAGGTGTGAAGAATATGGTTCCATTCAACACAATTCAGTTCCGTTCAATTTTGCACAGACTTCATTCACAGACAATTGTTGAAGTTAAGGAATATTGCTTGAACACCTACAATATGCTGGGCCCTATATTAGGTGCTTTCCTAAATTAGCTCATGCAAGCCTCAACCACAACCCAGGAAGGTAGGAACTATCATCCCCATATAATCAAGGGGGTGAGCAACTTCCCCAGACCACACAGTAGAACTGGGATTATCAGGATTTGCCCTCCCTCCACCCTTGACCTGCCCTCTGTTTGGTGTTAGGGGCATAGATGGGAAGGGTCCAGGCCTCATTGCCCTCTGGGGATCCTGGCCCCGACCAGGAAGGTCTGGAGGAGTTGGGAGGAGAGAGAGATGTGTGTGGCTGGGGCAATCAGGACAGGTTTCCTGGAGGAGAGGGAGGGACAGTTGCTTCAATGGGCTCATTAATGGTGAAGCAGGTGAAGGCATTCATCCGTCCATTCTCCCATTCATATCCTCAGTTAATGCTACAGCTTTCTCTGTGCACCAGAGCCCATGATCTCCTGCACAGGACAGCACAGCGCCATCTAGACTGAGGTGAGGGACGCATGGGGTGTCGTGCACACACAGAGCAAGGGCTAGGGAGGCGGGATAGACAACCAGGAGGTGGTGATAGCTGAGCTGAATTCCAAAACGTAAGGGGTCAACCGGCAGACAGAAGGTGGGGGATGGGACTCCAACAGAGAACACCAGGGGCAAAGGCAGGGCCCTGGGACAGTGGGGACAGACAGCCGACCCCATGGAAGCCACCAATGACCAAGGCGGTTCCAGCTCAGCTGAGAAGGGGCTGGGGGGCTGAGGCCACCACCATCTCTCTACCAGGTAGGGACAGTGTCCGCGTGCTGAGTTCTCTAACCAGCTGGGTCCCCACGCCAGCTCAGCCCTATTGGGCAGGCAGGGCCCCTCTCCAGAGGGATTAAGAGCAGGCGAGTACGAACCATAACGGTGCATGTAATTATGTGCAAAAATGAAGGAGAGCGTCTTAATAACTGATGGTGGGAGAGAGTAAATATCAGCAGAGGAACCCGGCTGTATCGCCACCCCGTCCCGTCTGGCTGGGACCCAGGGCAGCGCCTGGCCGCTAATATGCCCATAAATTATTGAAGTTATAAAGAAGAAAGCAGGTGTCATGTCGCACCCATAAACAGCTTGTTAGCTAAGACTAACGAAGGGGCAGCCTGCCGCTTGGCATCGTGTGGGCTCCCCCAATGGCCTCCCTGATTGCAGAGGGAAGATGGATGACGGTGGGTGTGGAGAGAGAGGAGGAGAGACTGGCCGCCCCCTCCCTGCCCCCATCCAGCATCCTGACCCACTGTGGAGTCAGGTGGTCCTGGGAAAGAGAGGAGGCCCACAGACGTAAAGAGCCCCAAACGGGCTGTGAACTCCCCTCACTGCAATGTACAAGCAGAGGCTGGACCAAATGTCCAGAGGGCACAGAGGAGCCAGAACTCTGAGGTCCTGCCCAGTCTGACACACTGAGGCTGACTGGGGTTACTGGGAAGAACCGGATGCTGGGGCCAGACACGCAGGGTGCACATCACAGGAGAGCCACCTGCCGGCTGTGTGACCTCGGACAAGTCACCCACCCGCTCTGGGCCACTTCCCATTCACACTACCTGGGTCTAGCCACGCCTGTCTTGGAGGATTGTGAGGAGGATCCTAGGAGCATATGTATGTGATACTCTGGGTGTGCATAGGAGCCCCCTCTACCTCCCTCGTCCACCCCCACCCTCACAGGGGCTTCTAATTAGATCAGGCCTAATGAGGCTTCCCTCTGCCAGGCTCTGTTTATGCTTCATTTAAGGCCTGCAGGACATTAGGAGGAAGAGAGAGACAGCTGAGGAGGGGAAAGGAGTCCAGCTGCCAGGGCTTGGCCACCCCAGGCTCCACCACACACAGGGCATCCCCGCCCCAGGGAACAGAGGAAGAAGATGGGGGATACTCTGGAGCCAGAGAGAGAGAGAGACCTTGGGGTGGAGAGGGGAGTGGGAGGGTAGGAGGGAGGTTGGGAAGGCAAGCATTTTGGCTCCTGGATGATAAAGAGCTTGAACCTCACTGTCTCTCAGGGAGACCTGTGGTCTCTAGAATGCTTTCCTCCAGGGGGTGCAGCCAGTCAGCCTGAGTGGGGCACTTGGGTACCCATGTTGTGGTCAGCTCTGCGAAGGGCCACACAAGACAAGAGGGCCTCCTTCCTGGGCCTAGGGAGGGTGCCCAGGAGAGGCAGCCAGATCCCCCTCCGTAACCTGCGTGAGACCACACAGGGAGCTAAGGGCAGGCCTGACACCTGGGCTTGGCTTCCAGCAGCAGAAATACCCCCAGGAAAGCATTCCTTCTGTCTGTGGTTTCCTTCTTCTGGGGGAAAGAAAGGAATCCTGATAGTTTCTATCAGTTATGCTTTGGGCTGGGCCTCTCCTCCAGGGGTCCCCTCTGCACCCCTTATCCGGTGCAGGACTGCTCTGTCCCACCATGGCCTTCTTTGCAGATGCACAGAGGCATCGTCACTGCCCAAGGTCACACAGCAAGTCAATACTGATGCCTAGAGCCAGGCCCTCCTGCCTCTTCCCACACCTGCTGGGCTCAGCCCTGGAGGAAGTGGGAGGCTTGAACTGTCACACTGGCTGCTGGGCACTGTGCTGTGACTGTTGGGATGTGAACACTCTGACAGCCATTGTGGTGTGGGGTTCCCAGGAGCACTCCTCCTGCCTGAGGACTCCCAGCCCCAGGCACCTGCTTATCTACCTACCACCTGCCCAGTGGGATGACAGCCAGTTGGCCTGGACAGAGAGGAATGGAGACATTTTGGAGGGACGGCTCTTGGGGCTGGGTGCTCACTCAGAACCTAAGGACACCTCTCCCTACCCCTGCCAGGAGAGGGAACATCTTTTGCCCAGGATCACAAAAGTCAGATGTGGGGGAGCTGGAACATGTCTATCTGGTTTCAAAGTCTGCACCAAACTAAAAAGGCAGAGCATATAGAAGGTGCATAGAGTGGTTACAGGCTGGTGTGCACTTTTGGGGGGGGTGGGTTGATCAGGTCAGCCCCTCATGGCTCCTGGAGATCCACACTGGTCCCTCCTTGACCGCTAGAGGGTCTGTCGCTCTATCTCTGTCTCTCCCTCCATCTCTCTGGCTTACTCTCCTTCTCTCAGAGGGTCAGGGAGAGAAAGGCAGGCCAGACTCCTGGGCCAGTGACAGGTGGACCTGACCATGCCCCCTGGATGGCGCTGGGAGCTGAGGAGTGGAGAGTAGGGAGGTTGCCTGGTCTGGATCGGTGGGGGAGAATAGGGCTGTCCAGGGGGTCAGGGGAAACACAGGGCCCTGGGGGTAGGACTGAGGGCTGGGCAACCCTTGAAGGTGAGAAGGACCCTCTCTCCTCCCTTAGCTAGGTCAGACCTTGATAAGGACTGCTGGACTATCAGCAATCATCAGGTTACACGGAGGGGAAGAGAGGCTCGTTGGGGAAGGCTGGAGGGTGGACATATAGGGAGGACAGGAGCCTCAGGTCCATGGCACCTCCTCGGGTCTCTCCTGGTGACGTGAGCTGCACCCCCTTTCCTGCCATTCTTGAGTGTGCTGTCCACCAGTCATAGCACTGACGTCAGGGAGGCTGGGCCCCTGGGAGGATGCACCCCAAGCTCCATGGTTGAGTGTTTCCATCCCAAGAGGAGCCACAGCTCTGGCCCAGAGGCAGCTAGGACCAGAGGAAGATCACAGGCAGGGATGTGAGAAACCCAGGCATCCTTTCTGAGAGTCTGGACCACCCACGGCAAGACCCCTGGGCCTTTTGCCCTCTTGTCTCCTCTCCCTCTAGTATGAGATTGGGCAAGGGGATGATATATCTGCAAACAGGGATATGGGTGAGTGTGATGAGTGGGATAACCTTCTGGAACAAGGAGCCCTCTGGGCAGAGCACTTAGGCAAGTCCTTTCACCTGCTCCAAAGTATCGTGAGGATTTAATGACATAACCCATTCAGAGCCCTGGAATAGGACCCAGCGCCACGATCGGCCTTCAAGAGAGTGCACTGCTGTGATCATGAGTCTAGTTGGTGCGGCAATGTCTGCTCTGTGTGTGTATCCAGTTTTTTGTGCTATGGTCTTATCATCATCATTATTATAACAGTGCTGTGTTGCAAATCTGTTTGTGTCATTGTTGAACGTGATGTGTCATTTCGGTCACGTATGTCAGGGTTAAGTGACCTGAACAGGACTTTTCTGCATCTCCCCATTTTCAAAGCCCCGTCAGTCCACAGATGGAAAACCCAAGTCCCCATTCAGGGTTTCCAGCTGTGCTGGAGAGGAGCAAACTGTGGTCTACACCTAGATCATGTCCACCCTCTCAATCCCCTCTCTGCCCATGTTGTCCTAGAAGCCCACCTCCCCCAACTGGCTGACAAGAGCCTGAAGGGCAGATGAGTGAGGGGCGCACCCTGGTTCCAGGAGTTCCAAAAGCAGACCTGAGTACCTATCTGCCCCTTCCGGGCCTGCTACCTAATATGGCATTTCTATAACCAGTGAAATGAGGGTGGCACTGATAGACATATGAATGACACCAGGTGGGCAAGAAAGAACCCAGCACAGGAGAGGGGCCCCAAAGCACGGCTGAGGCCTGGTTGACTTCTCACTGGTCACTCCTGAAGCTGGTGGACACAATGCTGGACGGTACCCTCAATTCCTTCAGCAACATGTACAGAGGGCACTACTGTGCCCATTTCACAGATGGGGAAACTGAGGCTCAGAAACAGGAAGTGACTTGTCCTAGTCAGTGGAGCCAGGAATAGCAGCCAGGTCTGGCCCTGCTGACAGTCACAGAGGTTTGGGAATGGAAGGAGGACACTCCAGTTGGAATCTTTTCCAAGGGGTAAATGATGTGGCTCAGGGCAGCCTGAGGTGGAGACATCTAGAAGGCCCCAGACAAAGGGGGGCCCCCACACTGAACCAAAGCATGGGCTCATACACTCAGATGCAGTGTGTTCACACCACCTGCTGGGGTGTGAAAACCAGCCATAAATACCTGCATTGTCGTGGTGCTCATCAGGCAAGTGGGAAGAGAGGCCTGGTGTGCCCTCAGGAAATTTCCCAGTGACTCACAGACTTGTAGACCCCCCCCTCTTGGCACACCCAGACACTCCTTGCATAAGCACATCCCCTAAAACTGGCTAGTGGGGAGCCTCCTTCTCCCCCCCGCCAACACTTCCCAACTCAGGGGACTGAGGGGTCCACAGGGCTGAGCGGAGGGTTGACCCCGAGGCCTGCTCTGTCTCACTGCCTCACTCCCCAGAGGCAGCCCAAGCAGCAGGTGGGGGTGGTACTCATCACCACACATCCCGCCAGTGCCCAGCGCTCTCTCCCCACCCTTGAACTTGGCAGGGACAGCTCCACATTTAGTTAACATGCTGGAGGAGTATGTTGGGGTGGAGGGGTACCTGCACAGCTCATGGCTAAAGATAAATGCCAGCGAGCGTCTGAAGTGTGGGAAGCTCCGTGAACAATTTCAGGCCCTCCCATCCCCCGGCAGGTTGGTCCCTCCAGCTGCCTCCCTGGCTTTGCCCACACCTGCGCTCACTACACAGCTTCCCGGTCCCCCTAGAGAGCAGGCTCCAGACCCACTTTAGAAAGGCCAGCAGCCCTCCCTTAGCCATCAATTAGCTCTGGGAAATGGAGAGTGAAGAGAAGAATAGTTCAACATCTTGCTGCTAATTCTCCCCTCGTGGCGGACATTAGCCTGTCCTCCTCAGTGGATCCCAGGAGCACAGGATCCCAAAGGCCTCCCCAGACACTTCCTCTGCTGCAGGAGCCAGGAGGCCCCAGAAGAGCCTCAGCATGGCTGACGCATGAGTGCCTGAGCAAGCCTCAGTTTCCCCATCTGCCGATTGGGGATACTGCCAAGCCTGCCTGCTTCATGGAGGGGACAGTGACACCAGAAGGGCCTTGGGGGTGTGACGGGGCGGACACCCATCTCCTGGAGGGGCAAATGCACCTACGCCCCCCGTAGTCAGTTAAGGCACAGCTGGTTCCTGTCTCTGCTTCAGCTACACGTCAGGGAAGCGTGTGTGAACCAGGGACCCCACCCAAACACATGGCCCCCACCGCTACTCCAGCACATGCCAGTGTGCCGGCGGACCCAGCACACATGTACACGATGGCACACCCCAACCTCCACCCCTGGTATACATGCTGGCAAACTCTGGTTCTGTCCCCATAAGGAGTCCTGCTTCCCAGCGCCCTGCTGTCATGGCAACCAAGAGAGCTGAGTCGGGGGCAGGAATGAGGAAACAGGAGCCTGGGGGAGCAGACTGGGCTGCAACTCACAATCCATGGAGAGGTCAAGGACTCCTTCCCGCCTCTCACCTCTCTCTCAGCGCTCCCAATACAGGTCACACAGCTCTGAGCACATGGAGCCCAGGCAGAAACCTGCAGTTTCCCCCACACCCCGGTGGACCAGAGCAGAGCCCAGCGGGCCATCTCTCCTGGAAAGACCAGTAAAACCTACATTCAGGGCAGGGACTGAGGGTCAGCCCCTGGCTCAGATATCTCCCCATGCTGAGCTGCCATGACCCTTCTCCATCTCCATCCCCACTGCCTGCGGTTCAAGCATCGGGTGTCCTCCCTGGGGTCTCTGACTCTTCTCTGTCCTCAGGGACACCCAGGAAGGGCAGGGACTTTGACAGTCACAAGAGATGGGGCTGGGATTGGCAGGCAGCCAGGTACGATGTGCTCCTCTAAATGAGGCCCAAAAGAGAGGCAGGCCCCACCACAGATGGTGGAGAAAAACAGAAATGCCTAATACTTCCTGGGCGTTTACTCTGTGCCAGGTACCAGGGCCCTCCTGTAATCTAGGCATTCACTTATTTCCCACTCTCAACAGCTCCAAGAGGAAGGTGCTCTGAGAGAGTCTCTGTCTTACAGGTGAAGACACAGAGGCACAGAGAAGCACAGTAATTTACCCAAGGTCATAGGGAAGGAAGTGGCACCCGGGGAACATTCCAGCATAGTGTGAAGACTGGGGAAGGCTCTCAGCTGGTTGGGTGTGTGGTGGGGGACCTAGAATTCATTTGTCTAACTGCCTATTTTACAGGTACTAATGCTGAAGCTGGGAGGAACGTTTCTCTTGTAGCCTCCCTGGTGGGAGTCTAGGGCCAGGTGGGCGCCTGGCTGAGAATCAAGGCCCCTGGAGCCTCCCAGACCAGGCCTCTGCTATGCCCCCTGTGCTGTCTTGCCCCCCACAGAAGGCACTAGGAAGCCAGAGCTGAAAGGGTTCCAGTTTGTCTGCCAGGGCACAAGCCAGTGGAGAGGCAGGCCCAGCTCACGAGAGGGTCTGACACAAGATGATCAGTGATCAGAGCAGGAAGGGAGGAGAGAAGAACCCCAGGGAAGGGAGGAAATCCCAGGGGTCTCCCTGGACGAGGCAGTCTTTCAGAAGTGGTAGGATCCTGACCTTTAGAGAATGGGACAGACATTCTAGGAGGAAGGAACAGTAGGTGCAAAGGTGTAAAGGTTGGACAAGGTGTACACAAGGCCCATGGAGTAGCCACAACTGCCCAGAATGAGGTCAGAGGCTGAGTAGGGGCCTGGGAATTCTTCTTCAAGTCCTTCCTCCTCAGCAGTGAGGGCAATGTTTAACTCATTGATGAGATGTGTCCTTTTCTAAAAGGCCAAGGGGCCCAAGGGGCTCCCTGAAATTGAGCAGGAAGACTCACAAAAAAATCCCAGTGTTAGAGATCAGAGACGGCTTCTTCCATTAGAGCCTGTGCTGGGGCGATGACAGCCTCGCTGAAGGCCATTCCAGGCAGCCTGAGACAGGCACTGGCCAAGCCTCGGTCCCCTCTCTGCTGCCATGCCCCAAGCCCTCTCTCCTTTGTCTGTTTCGCCTACCACTCCCTTCCATCCCCCCCCCCCTTTCCTTGTGTCTTTCTATCATTGTTCCTTTATTTTCAGCCCTCAGCACTTTTCCTGAAAAAGAACAGCTGGGCTTCTGGAGTCACAGAGGAAATATTTTTTTGACTACTTTGCAGATTCCCCTTCTCTATGAAAACTGACGCCACCATTGCTAACTGACAGGTGGACGCTGAGATATTTATTTCCTTGTCTCCTTCTTTCCTCTCCCTCTCTGGGCTCTGTTCCGGGGTATATGGGAAAGACAGGGAAGTCACACAGCAGTGGGAGGAAAAGGGTAGTAAGGGGTAGAACTTTGGCATCAGGTGGGCAACTGGGGCCCTCAGTAGGATCGTTAATCCCATTTTACAGATGAGGAGACTGAGCCCCAAGACCACCCAGATACAACAGTAATTACAGTACTAACACTAAACACAGAGCTGGCATTTAAGGAGCACTTGCTGCATGCCAGGTACTGTGGTAGACCTTTCGCATGCAATGAACCAATGAGGCGGATATATTACCGAGCCCATTTTACAGAGGGGAAAACTGAGGCTCACAGGGAAGTCACTAGGCCAAGGCCACAGAGCTGGACCAGTAGAGTGGAATATCCCCCCATACAACCATGCCCATGTTCATTCTGCCAGCTGCAACCCCCTGTTGCCCTCCAGATGGCTGGTAGTGGGAGAATCAAGATTTGAAACCACATTTGTCTATGTTCTCATTCCAAAGCTGGACTCTACTCCATGCTGATTGCTGTTGCCAAGAAAACATTAGACAGCAGTTCTAATCAGAGAATGACCTGGCCTGATCCTGACCCCAGTCTGATTCCTGAGGCTAAGGGGTACAGACCTCCAGACCAAGCCTGGCTCAGCCTCTGACCTGCCCTCTCTGGACCTCAGAGACCCTGCTAAGTGGGGGAGACTGGAGAGGCTGAGCTCCAGGTAGCAACACAGGAACTGGGGCCGAGGGCCCCCAGGACCATGCTGAGTGATGCATGCCTCCTTCCCAAGGGTCCCTTTGCTCACCCTCTTCTCCAAGGCTGGAGAACACAGGCAGGCCCCTGCTCCTCTGGGATTCTAATCTGCTCCCTGTGGCCAAAAGACTCAAGGAGGGGACAACAGGAACCCTGGCCTGGGCCACAAACCTGCTGGTACACACCCCAGCAGCCATCAGAATCTTGCACACACACACACTGGGGCACCCCTGTTAAGGCCAGGAGGCCTTCAGCTCTGTATGTGTTATTGTGGGTCCTGATCTGTGCACCCTCAAGTCCAAACTTAGGGACAGTGCCTTTAAGACTCATCCAAGGAATGACGATCAGTCCTGCAAGTTAAGAAAGGCTGTTTGGATCAGAGCTGGCAGTAATATAGGAGAGCAGCCTGTGTTATCTGCAAACCCGCGGCCCTCCTTGGCCGTCCAACATAAATGTGTTTAAATAGCAACACAGATGTACATGTCAATGGGAATGTTCTAAGCTAACGTGTGGCTGGTGTAAATGTTCATGACTTCAAAATAAACATGATAGGTGGCGATGCTGTGTTCAATGCACACATCCAGTCTTTGGTAAGAGAGAGGGCTTCATGAAAAAAACGTCTAGTTGACGTGAGATGCACGTGTGGGACCAATGGTAATGCGTGTGTTCACACAGATGGACGGTTAAGGCAGATGGAGCGATCAGAGACGGAAATCATGGTAAGAAAGGGTGGTATGGTGAGAGCAAAGCCCCGGGGCACACTGGGGAAAGGAGAGAAGGGTTCCAAGTGGGGACGAGGGTGCAGAGAGAGGCTGGGCCAGTGGACTGTAGCCCTGGGGTCAGGGTGGAGAGCCTGCTCAGCTGGGGTCCAGACGTGGCTGGGGAAGGTCTCCAGCGGAAAACAGAAGCCAAGGGAGCCAGAGTGCACTGAGGGGACCTTGGAATCCGTGTGCCCAGGTGGACCCTGGACCTGGCCTGGGCTCCCACAGGCTGCCCCTCAGAGAAGAGCAATTCCCAAGACTGCTCATGACCAGGCAAGCGAAACCACTCTACTAAAGGGACAGTGGGGAGGATAAAAGGGGGGCATCCTTCCACCACCACCCCAACTCTATCATCCCAGGAGGTCGATGACAGAAAAATAAAACTAGACTGTCAAGAAGCCTTAGTTCCAGCCCTAATCAACCACCAGGTAACACTGGTCAATGGACCTAAGATCCCAAGTCTCGGTCTTCTCACATGTAAAATGGAGGTTGACAATTTATTTAAAATATCCAAAACAGGCAAATCTACAAAGCCAGAAATTAGACTAGTTATTGGTGAGAGACAGGGGTGTCAAAGGGAGTCAACGGATTTGTGGTTTCTTTTGGTAGGCGGGGGGGGAGGGTCAAAGATGTTCTAAATTTAGTTTGTTGTGATGGTTGCCCAACTGTATGCAATACTAAAAGATATTTAATTGTATACTTTAGATGGGTGAATTTTATAATATATGAATTATGTCTCCAGAATTCACATGCAGTAGTAAATAATTCACACACAGTAATTCACACATAATTCACACACGGTAGTAAAGAATATGCCTGCCAATACAGGAGACGCAAGAGACATGGGTTCAATCCCTGGGTCAGGAAGATCCCTTGGAGAAGGAAACGGCAACCCAGTTCAGTACTTTTGCCTGGAGAAATCCCATGGACAGTGGAGCCTGGTGGGCTACAGTCCATGGGGTGGTGAAGAGTCAAACATGACTGGACACACACACAAAGATAGTTTAAAATTGATTGCATAAACAAATAAATGGACAAATTATTTCTAAAAACAATGTTATACATTGAATATATTTTGTAATAAATATACTAAAGAAAAAGAAAAACAATGGAGAGTGTGAAAATACCACCTGTGTGGCTCCCACATGAGATAGGGGCTTTGCCAACTGTAAAGTGATGCACAATGTGAGGTGGAGGAGTCCTGGTCCCTGGGGCTTTGCTGTTGATTGACAAGCACCAGGGAGGCCAGTTTAATGTCTCCATGGTGTGTAAGCATGTGCACAGCATGTACACGCACGTGTGTTTGTATGTCTTTAAGGCCTGAGGCTCTCTGAGACTCTGCCACGGGGTTTTGAAGTGAGGGGGAAGAGAAGGAAGTAAAATTTCAGGATAATCTTAAAAGCGGAAAAAAAAAATTATTACGTGTCAAAAGGAGTGGAGAGGCTTAAATGGCTCCCAGGTGGGACACAGAATAAAACAGTCTTTGCTTTTATTTTTCGATTGTCTCCACGCAGGGAAGACAGGCAGAGGGTCGTCATAGCAACCCTGGGCATCCGGCAGGGGGCGGCCTGGACTCCGCAGGTTTGTCTGGGTTGAACAGGGTGAGTCAGCTCAGCAGACCCTGGAGGATGGGGCTGGGTCCAGCCCTGTACCTGTGTCCTAGAGGCCACCAGTTCCTCCTCTTCTGGGGGCCAGCACAATGGGAAAAGGACAGACAGGAGTTGCCTCATGGTGGGGCCAGTCCAGGTTCAGCCTGGGAGCTGAATCTGAAGGTGGAGAAGTCTCAGGATGGGGATGGGATGAGATGGGTGGCTGAAGGCTTGCCGGGGCAGTAAGGGAATCCTATGTGGTAGTTACAGAGGGGAGAGGCCATGCATGGCCAACAGATGATTGAACAAGGATTGGAATAAGTGTTGGAGGGTCCACCCTGGGTGCTGGAATGGACAGGGCATGGTGTGGAAGCTGGTGGCTCTCCCAACCACCCCTGAGCCTGTGTTAATGGAGAATTTATCATTTTAGAGGCTAGGTCTAGAGTGAATTTGGCTCCAAAGGTAAGGGTCAGACAAGAGAGAAATGGGGAGAAGAAAAATCCTGATTGGAGGGACTTCCCTGGTAGTCCAGTGGATAAGACTCTGAACTCCTAATGCAGGGAGCCTGGATTTGATCCCTGGTCAGAGAACTAGATCCCACATACATAGCAACTAAGACCCAGTACAACTAGATAAAATTTTTTCATTAAAAATGAAAAAAAAAATCCTGATTGGAAAAAAAAAGTAGCTATGGAAGATTCATGCATCTGGGTACATACAGAGGCCACTTTTAATGGAAATTTGAATTGGGGGATAGAAAGAGTCCTACATTTGTGAAAAATAGCTGGGAGTTCACTGCCCCTTTCACTGTGTATTCCTAGCACTGACATTCAAGGAACACTTTTTGAATAAATGAATGAATGGCAGAGGTCTGACTGAATGGTGTTCAGAGCACTACATGCGAGCTCTAAGGAGGCAGCTGACACCTTCTCTCTGATCATTTGCAGGCTGGTATTGAAAGTTAAGCAGCAAAAGAAACCAAGCTGACCTAAAAATGCAAATGAGGAGGTTGCTGGCCCAGGAAACCGGAGGAATCTGAGCATCACGTGGCCCAGGGCACACCCAGAGCGTCTGGCAACCTAAACTGGGGAAAAGTGGTCACCGTTCCTCTTAACGCCAAATGATAAAAACCTGCATTTGTATCAAGTGTGATTGATAAGAGTCCATTCCTACCAAGAAAGTACCACATTGTGCCAGGTGTTCAGGCTTCCTTAGGTCCTGCTTGGACTTAATAAACCACGATTCTGATACACATGCCAACCTCACAGTCTGACATCCTGGAAGTTACACTTGCCAAACAGCTTCAAATGAAGAGCAAACACATAGGCAGTGGGAAGTCTTTGATGGGTAAGCAATTCCAGCTAGTGGAAATGTAGATTCTGGGGCATGGTCAGGGCAGACCCCTTCACCCATCAACTTTTGCTGCAGTCTTGTTTCAAAGGAAAGAGGGTTTGCAATAGTTTGGGGCTTGGTATCTTTGGATCTCCGGGTTCGGTCAAGCCCTCAGGGACTCTCAACTGAAGGCTGAGCAAGGGTAGCCTTGGGAGAGAGTCCTTGGGAGACCAGCAAACCTTGAGAGACCTTTCAAGTCCAAGAAGTCAAGAAACTCCTCAGAACAAGACACCTAGAACCCATTTCCCATTCACGACAGAACCCTGCTCCCTCTACTCACCAAGGAACCGTTTCCCTGGTAAAGGCCCACATGGCTTCTGAAAAGCAGGCAGTATATACATCATGGGGTCAAAGGGCATGAGCACACCTCACGGACCAACCAGCTTTGGCCAAAACTTTTGTTTTCTCTGTGAATCAGGGAATCAGTGGGACAAACCATCCTTCAAAAAGCCACTGTGAGGACTGAATAAGACAATGAATACTCAAGAGCTTCATTCACAGTAATATGAACCAAAGAATTACTAGTATTCTTGTTGCTGTTATTGATTCACTGGGTAGAAGGGGGTCCCTTCCCACAGTCCCTGGAGATTCAGAAACCTGTCTGGGCCTTCCAGCAGCATCCCTGCTCTGAACTATGAAATCTTGGCTGACAGCTCTTCTGTCTTCCTGATCAGCCCCAACAGCTCTTGCCTGTGGCAGCAGCTGGGGAAATTGTGTGTGTGTGTGTGTGTTGCTAGAACATGGGGAAATCACATTTCTCCATGCAAATGTATACTCCAGATGACATCTGTCACTCACATCCACACCAGATGCACCCCACCTCTAAGCCATGTTCCTGCTATTCTCTACCTAGAACCTGCTCCAGCTGAGTGGTTTGAGGTCCAGCTCCAATGCCTCTTTTATCAGGGAGTCCTCCTGGATTTCTCCCAGCCCAGCAGTGGTCAATGCCAGGATCTGGGAGGAGAGGACAAGAAATCAGGCTCAACCTATAGCCTGTCTGGTTTGTGCCATGATTGGTAACCAATGAGACTCCCTGGAGGGAGTGTGCCTCTGTCACAGCACCTGGTCTTTGCCCGCTTACCTGCCTGTATCTCCCTCTGACTGTGAGCTACTGCAGGGTAGGGCAGGGTCTGACTTGCTCAGTGAATATAGGGTGAGGAGAAGGGGAAGGAAAAGCCACCTCTTTCCCCAGTATAGGGGGAAACGCTGGTTGGTAGAGAAGCTCTCAGAAACCGGATGTCAGAGGTAGGGGTTGGGACCTAAGTCAATCCCTTCATTGGAAGAGACTGAGCCAAAATGAGAAAGGGACTTGCGTAAGATCACACAGCCTTATGTGGCTGTGACTTATGTGACTTAGGACTCAAGCCCAAGTCCTAAGTCACTCTGTATGCCTACTGTCCCCTCCTTGCCCCAGGCCTTGGACTCTAGGGCCTCCAGCCAGGGAGGGTGGCACCTTTCTGTGTAATGAGGGAAGGTGCTGAGTGAGAGGAGGGGTCCTTGGCTTGGTGGGCCACCCAGACCACCCCAGGCCTTCTCCATGTCAAATTCAACATTTGTTGAACAGAATTGAATTTACTATTCGATTGTAGGAGATGTAATTTGATCTAGGTCTTATGAAGCCCTTAATAAAGTCAAGGTATTACTGTTATCTCCTGATTTCTTTTTTTCATGTGTTAAGAGGCACGCCATATGCCCTGGAGAAGACACCCCTCTGCTCTGTCCCGGAAGCAAAGGTCTTCATCTTCAAGGCAGGGACTGTCCGTCAGCCCTGATGACATCAGAGGAGATGGCCAGGAAAGGAAAGGGGGTTGATTCCCTAGGAGTTGGAAGTGCAGAGGAAGACAGCTAACACTAACTAGGCACCTTCTGTTTGCCAGGGTCTCCATCCCCTGTAGCATATTGTATGCTCCTGGCATCCTTGGGGGACAGGGTCATCAGTAAGGAATGTTTGCTAAGATCTCAGTTTTCTTCTTTCAGGCATGTAGTAAGGCATTGGACTTCCCTGTTGCCTTTGAAGTCAGACATGGCCATGTGACTTGCTTTGACCAATGAACTGTTAGTGGAAATTACCCATTTGGCTTTGGAGGGAGCGTCAGAGCCAGTGCCCCAGCTGGGCCATGCCTCTTCCCATTGCTATGGTATCATGGGCACATGTGTTGAAATGGGGAAAGCTCCTTCAGCCTGGTGTCCTGAGTGACAGTTAAGAATGGACTCTCTCGCCTCCAGTTCCAGTTGCACAAGAAATGCAACTAAGATATCTTAAGTCTCTGAGATTTTTAAGGCTGTTTGTTATTGCAGCAAAACCTACCTAGCCTGACTGATACAGTGCTGCTCTAGACCGGTTTTCTAGATGAGGAAACAGAGGCTTAGTGAGGTTCAGTAACCTGCTGGGGAACCAGAGTAAGTAGTTCACTCAGTCTCTATATACCTGATGCCAAGACCACACTCTTCCTAAGCTGGGGTTCTGCGTCTGCCAGGCTGGCTAGGGATGGTCAGACTCCAGTCAGTGGGGATGGGGGCCCACTGCTCAGCATCCAGGTCTCCTCATTTTCCATTCCACTGAGTGTAGTGTCCCTGTAACCCTTCTGAGTGGCCCGTTGGAATGGCCAGATTAGGGTCTTTCAGTCTGTGCGGGCTGGTGGAGGTCAGAAGCGAGAAGTTTGGGGAGGTCATGGATACAGTCCAGAGTTAGGCAGACCTGGATTCTAATCCTGGTTCTGCTACCCTAGCTGGGCAAACTTGGGCAAGATATTCTCCTTCTCTGAGCCTCAATCTTCTCAACTGTCAAGTGGGAATAATGCTACTTCCCTAGATACCGTAAGAATGAAATGAGATGCAAAGATCTTGGCACATGGTAGGACCTGCTACTTGGGCTCCATTATTACTGGAGGCAACATACAGGGCTGAGGCCGCTTCACCCTCTATCCCTGCCCTTCCTACCTCCTCAACAGGAATAAAGGCAGGCTTCCCTGCTCTGATTTCTCTTGTTATTGTTGTTGTTGTTCAGTCTCTCACTTGTGTCTGACCCCATGGACTGCAGCAGGCAGGCTTCACTGTCCTTCACTATCTCCCAGAGTTTACTTAAAGTCATGTCTATTGTCCTGTTTCCTCTAGACACATCCTAAAGGAAGTTTGCTCCATCATCTTACAGGGCCCTTCTCAGCCCCTGGGGGAGTGAAGGAGAACTCTGTGACTGCATTTACGGTCAAAGGGGAGAGGCTTTCCCAGCATCACACATCAGAAGGTGCTGGTGGAGCTGGAGTCACTGTGCTGGCCTCCTTGTTCAGTAGCCCCATTTTCTGGGGCTGGAGGTGGCTTTCCAAGAAGGAAGCCTGGCTGCCCAGACATGCCAGGCAGGGCTTCCAGGAAGAGGAGTTGGGGGAGAGCTGCAGATTCAGTGGAGGCAATGGTCCTACTTTAGAACTGCCCATGTGGCCCCGTTCTACCCCAGCCCCAACCTCTTCTTCAAGTTGCCATCCCAGCCTCTTTTTTAAATGAATCAATTCTAAAGGAAATCAACCCTGAATATTCATTGGAAGGACTGATGCTGAAGCTCCAATACTTTGGCTCCCTGATGTGAAGAGCCGACTCATTGGAAAAGATCCTACTGCTGGGAAAGATTGAAGGAAGGAGGAGAAGGGGATGACAGAGGATGAGATGCTTGGATGGCATTACCGACTCAATGGACATGAGCTTGAGCAAGCTCCAAGAGATAGTGAAGGGCAGGGAAGCCTAGCGTGCTACAGTCCGTGGGGTCACAAAGAGTTGGACATGACTGAGCGGCTGAACAACAACACAGCCTCTTCCTGCCAGCCCATTCTTCTTGATCCAGAGAGCCCCTCAATACACTGCTGCTTCTCCACAGCATGGCCACATTGGGTCAGGCCTCTGCTTGGGGCAGTCCCTCCTCCAGAGTCGGGACCATACGAACTCATCCCTGTGTCCCCAGTGAATGCCAGGGATCACGTCCAGAATGACCACACCAGTGGCAGCTGCCTTTAATGAGATCTGCTCTAGCCCCTGGGCTATTTGCATATCACACAAATCCTACAGGGGAGGGATTATGAGCCCATTTTACAGAATGAGGAAACTGAGGCTCAAGAAGGCTCACTCGGCAGAGGTACTACAGGCAAGAAGAGATGGATCTGGATTCACAGCCAGGTCCCCAAAGCCTGTATTAACACACTCACCCCTCACTCCCTGACCAGATGGGTGGGTGGAAACCATCCTCTCCTTTCAGCTCCCCCAACCCTCCCAAGCCTAATCTCCCACCTCCTGCCTCTGCACCATTTCCTGTTCTCCAGGCAGCCCTCCACACCTGACCAGGCAGTGTGGAGTCCACCACCACCCAAGGAGTCTGTGATGCACTCAGGTTAGACGGATGCCTGCCCCTGACCAGGAGTGGGGCCTGAGTCTTCTGCCCATGTCTGCCCCAGTGTACCTGTCCACAGGGGAAGGCTCAGCAGACAGGGATAAGGGTGAGGAACCCAGAAAGGGCCAAAGAGTTGACTTGAAACCTCGAGCCGGGCACAGGGTTCCATGTTTTAAGGACAAGGTTTACCCAAGGCCTGCACAGGGGGTCAGAAGGCACGCCAGGCCTCCTGTGGCCCAGGGACGAGCTCTGCAGGACACAGAACCCTGATCAACCGTCCGCAGGAGCTCCCACCCTCTTGCTGCTGCCTCTGTCTTACTCCATCTCTCCCTCCTTGCCTTTCCCACCCCCTTCCCCTGCCCTTTTTCCCTTCCTAAAAAACACAGAAAAAATGGGATTCAGAAGCCTACACCGCCTGCAAAGTATGGTTCAGCCTCCCCAAAAGAGGAAATGCCAGCGTGCGGGTTCTCATGGCAACCCCAGCTCCTCCCCGCCCAGCCGCCCTGTGCCCATATGGTGAGATGCGCACGGCGCTGACTCAGCCGGGCCTTGGGGTCCCGGGCCTAGGCCTCAGTGTGGTCAGTGTTGGTTTATTCGGCTGCCTTGGCCACAACCTACCCTCCTGAGCAAACAAGACCACATCCTATAGGGACTCTTTGGGGGTGCTAAGCCCTACCCAGGATGCAGGCAGGTGGGGGCAATGTTCAGGAGCTGCTTCGGCCCCGAGAATGGGAATTCTGTGATCTGATGCAGGCTTTGAATTCTGTCTTTCAACCTTCAAGGCAGAACAGAGTGGGCTGGTCAAACAGGGTCAGAGGGAGCTCCCCTGCCTCCCCTTCCCTCTGCCTTTGCTCCTCATGCCGTGGACGTTAGGATTTCCATGTCAGGTGTGGAGGGATGCAGGAAGCAGGATGACCTGGAGAGGGTTTCCTTGGTCCTAGCAGCCGTGCTCCAGCTACTTGCCCCCACCCCATCCCAAGCCACAGCACGCCTGCTGGTCTCGGAGCTGTGGAATGAGGAACCAAGGCTTGGGCCCTTGCCATGGCTAAGCTGCCCCAGGGCGCTGTCTGCTCGTGTGTCTAGCTGTTCCCCATGCCCAGAGCAGCTCCTACCAGCCTCCTGTGTGGACTCCTAGTTTTCCAGGCCAGTTGGCATTTTCATGGCTAATGAAACGGAAGCTAGTGCCAGGCAGGCTTGGGGACAGCAGGGCTGGCGGCTGAGAAGCAAACCTTCCAGGGCCTGGCACCCACGCTGCTTCCTTTTCCAGGGCCCTGCAGGACTAGACAAGCACAGCGGGGCGGCACAGGGATGTCTAGGTCGCTGGTACTGCCTGGATCCCCACCTGACTCGGAGCAGCTTTCCAGACCTCTGTCAGCCCTAGGTCACCTTCAAAGATCCACCCTGGGTGGGTTAGGTGCAGTGGGAGTCAAGTGGGGGACCCAGGCCCCAAACCTGAGGGGAGTGAAGGTTGGGACCCGCTTAGTCTGGCTTCATGTACGTGGTTCCCTCTGCCACTGTGGGGCCATCCTCCCGGAAGCTCTAAACCCAAAACTTGCCTTCCTGTATCTTTTCATTTCTAATCTCTCTCCCTATGTCATACACATGTCTATGAGTGTCAGAGTCAGGACACCCAAAGGGGGTGCACCTGACCCTCAGGTGCACACAGGTGGGGCCTAGAGAGGATCAGAAACCGCACAAGTTCACACAGCAAGTCTGAGGTCAAGTTAGCCCTGAAATAGGGCTCCTGCCTCCCTGCTCAGGGTCTCTTGGAGTATCAAGCTGCTTTCTCTGATTCTCCCTCTCGGCTGATGGGAGCAAAGGGAGGAGGGAAGGATGGATGGATGGATGGATGGATGGATGGATAGATAGATGAGTAGATGGATGGGGGGTGCTGTGGGGAGTCGGGAGCAGGGATCCAGGAACAGATGGGCTTTGAGGCTCCTCCGCAGGGGCTTGGGGGAGGGGGAGGAGGCCTAGAGAATCTGGAACTGTTACAAAGTTGCGAGTTAAAACATTCTTCACACTCCCGCCTCCTTTACTGTTCTGATGCACCAAGACGTGACAAAAATGTGTCAGATTTTTTAAAAACCACACACATACACAAATGCCAGTCCCCATCTCTGCCGCCCGCCCAAGCTTGGGCCATCTGTTCCTGGGGGTGGGAGGGGAGTGAAGCTTGGCAGTCGGTGTCAGCATTCTGGTCACCCCCAACCCTGGGTCTGGACCAACAGCCTGGCCCAGAAATGGCCCTCCGGTAATGGCGGGACATCTAGGAAGGTGAGGGCTCGGACACTTGGCTCATCCCCAGCCATGCTGGCCCAGCCTACTGCCAGACCACTGTCACCTCTGCCCACCCTGGGGTCCAGTGCACGCACAGCCCCTCACTGAGCTGGGCACTGCCCCTTCTCTCCAATTTGCTGTGTTTGTGTGCACAAGGTCTGGGAGATCCCCTCATGATGTATATAAGAAACTGAGGCCAGAGAGGAGGAGAAGCTTGCTCAGGTCCGAGTGCATCCCCTCATTCATTCATTCAATGAATGAGTGTCTTCCAACAGAAGGGTGGCGAGGATAAGAAAACAGGTGGGCTTCGTGGCAACGGCTGGAGGGGAATCAGTGAGATCAACCATCGTGATGTGTCTGGGACTGTCCTGCTTTTGGCACTAAAACTTCTGCATCCTGGAAATGCCTCGGTCCCAGGTAAACCAGGATGACTGGTCACCTGATGGCCACTTTAAGATGGGCATACGTGCGTGCGTGCATGCATGCTCAGTCATGTCCGACTCTTTGTGACCCCCATGGACTGGGGCTCCTCCGCCAGGCTCCTCTGTCCGTGGGATTTCCCAGGCAAGAATACTAGAGTGGGTTGTCATTTCCGTCTCTAGGGGATCTTCCCCACCCAGAGATCAAATCTGTGTCTCGTGTCTCTTGCAGTGGCAGGTAGATTCTTTACCACTAGCGCCACCTGGGAAGCGCTGGGCACGTATGCGCTGAGTCCAAACGTGGGGACTCGGTGTGAGGGTCTGAGACTCTGAGAAAGAAGGGGCAGGCTCTAGGGGTGGGGGAGTAAGTAGGCCCTGGAAGGGAGTAGGGGTTTTACTTGGTCACAGAGTCAAATTTTACTGTGGTCATAGAGTCAAATTAGGGAGCAGTTGGTGCACAGGTTAAAGCCTGTACGGAATTTTTAAAAAAATTCATCAAAGGAGATTTCCCTGGTGGTCTGGTGGTTAAGAATCTGCCGCCAATGCAGGGAACACGGGTTCAATCCCTGGTCTAGGAAGATCCCACATGTGGGTGGGGGGGAACTAAGCCTGTGTACCTAATGCCTGTGCTCTGCAACAAGAGAGGCCACTGCAATGACAAGCCTGCGCACCTCAATGAGGAGTAGCTCCCACCTAGAGAACGCCTGCGTGCTGCAACGAAGACCCAGCACAGCCAAAAATAAATAAATGTTTAAAAAATTCATCAAAGCTGGAGACACCGGCTCGGGTATGTGAAGCTGGCAGGGACTAGATCTTGCCAGGCCTCTGAAGCTTCCCGAGGGAGTGGGGACTTTAGCCAAAGAGCATCAGGGAGCCACTGAAGGGAATGAAAAAGTGAAAAAATGTGTTAGTTGCTCAGTCATGTCCAACTCTATGTGACCCCAAGGACTGTACCAGGTTCCTCTGTCCATGGAACTCTCCAGGCAAGAATACTGACGTGGTTAGCTGTTCCCTTCTCCAGGGGATCTTCCCAACCCAGGGATCAAACTCAAGTCTCTTGCATTGCAAAGTGGATTCTTTACCATCTGAGCCACCACAGAAGGGTATATATAATGTGGGCTTACTGTGGTCAGATTTCCAAGTAAGAAACCCAAAGGCCACAGGTTGGTCAAGCCTCTGTGGAGGGCCCCAGAACACCATCCATTGCTGTACCCACCCCCAAATATAGGAGAGTCTGGTCATCCTTCAGGGCCCAGCCCAAATGGACCTCCTCTGAGAAGTCTTCCCTGATTGCTGAGAGAAGCAGGGGCAATCATGCCCTACTCTGGTCTCCTTCAACCTGAGGATCCGCAAGTCTGGGTCCCAAGGGAGCCCTCATCACAGTGGCTACCCTGCCAGCTCCCACACTTTGTCATACTAGATCCTCAAAGCCATCTGACCAGATCCATTTCCAGGTGTGGCCACGGAGGCTCAGAGAGGGGAAGTGGTTTGTTTAAGACCATACAGCATTTGATGGTTGAGGTCAGTTCAGAACCATGTCACTTCTGTCTAAATTCAGAGCCCCTGGGGCCCTGCCCACAGCAGTGTTGTTGGCAGGGGGCTGGGGGAGAGGGGGGAAACAGAGGATGATCGGCTGTCTTCCCCTGGAGGAACACATGAGTGGTCATCACCAGGGTAAGCTGGATAGAACGGGCTGTGGGGCGTAGTAGCTGGGTATATGGGAAAAGCTGGCCACGGCTGGGAGATTTATAATGGAAGTCTCCTAGATCAATTACTGAATTACCAGGCAATCTGACCTTGAAAGCTTGCAGGCAAGAAAGGCTGGAGTAAGGTGAGGAGGTAGCCTGGGAGCAAGAGCTCAGCCTCCTCCAATAGGGGAGGGCGTGCCCGGGAGAAACAGGAGACTGCCTGGTAGAGAGGGAGAGGGGTAAGGACTGAAATGTCACCACCATCTCACGCTCGTCTGTTGAAAGTGGCGAGGTCTCTGTCAGAATGCAATCAGCTCTCCTCGCCCCTCACTGCAGAGCTCATCAGGGCATCCTTCTAGATAGGAGGAGTCCTCAAAGTAAGTTTCTCTTCTCAGAGCCTCTGTCCCCCCACCTACAGAATGGGGATCCTGTCCCAGCTCCACTCACCTTATAGGGTTTGTCTGAAGCTCATGTTAAAAAGTCCAGCTTTAGATGGGCTCTGGGGCACGTGCAGCCTACAGTAGAGTCAAGAGTGGAGCCATGGGAGACGTGGAGGGGTTCAGAGACCATAAAGGACGTTGCATTTGGCTTCTCAGGGGGCCCTTGTGATTACCCTAGGCACCAAGGGCCCTTCTAAGGGGTGCTCTGAGGTTCCTGGGGGAAGGCTGCCAACCCTGGAGCACCAGCCTCCCAGCATCTCCTGGGAGAACCCTGAGCCCCCAGGGAGCAAAGGAGACTCTCTTGCCCTTTGCAAGGTGACCCCAGGTGAATGCCTGACACAGTCTGCAGTGCAGACAACTGGACTCTCTTCCGTGTACTGAGTGGGAGGTAATCCCTGTACAGTGGAGATGCACTGGTACTTCTCTGTACAACTGGATGGGGGTTTGGAGGCGGGAGAGGTTTGCTCCCACTCCCTCATTCTCCTCCTGCCCCTCAACACTGTTCTCTTATCTTCCTACCAACAAGAAATTCATTTGGGTCCGTAGATTAATTATTAATAAATGGCTTTATACTGCTTTTTAATACTCATACAGTGTTAACAATAGTGCCTGACCCACAGTAAAAATTGAGTGTGATTATTATTGCTATTATTATTAATACAATTACTGTAATGCTCTTCTGTTCAAATCCAAATACCATAGGCAGGATAAACTGCTATCAGTCACTCACACCTTAGTATGAATAAGTTAAAAACCATCTTGCTAAAAAATAAATAAATAAAAAATAAAAACCATCTTGCTTTCCTGCTCACCCATCTAAGATCAGCTTCTCTTGGGATGAGGGTAAATTTGAAGCTTGTTGGGAGGGGGGCACATAATAAGAAACACCTGGGCCTTGAGCATCAGATTTCAAGGTGAAGATGTCCAGGTCTTCCTAGCCTGGCTAGGGGAAAAAAAATTGAGAGTGAGGGGTGAAGAGCCCTCAGGGGCTGAAGAGTCTGCCCCCTAGTTCTCAACTAAACAGGGCATCTGGTCTGGGAGCAGGAAGACTCACAGAGGAAGGGGTGAAATGCTGCCCAGAGCACAAGTCTCTTCCCAAAACAGGCAGGGGGGAAGATGGGGGGCTCTGAGCTGTGCCCAAGCCTGGCTGCCTGCTCACCACCACTCTGGGCATTGCAGGGGGGGATTGGGGAGATGGGGATGGGTTGGGGGGGTGATTACAGGCAAACAGAGTGGAAAATGAAGCCCTTCAGATGGCAAATGAGTTTAATAGAAATGAGATGGGCAGAGGCTGTGATAAGAATGGCAATGCTGGGCAAAGGTGAACTGATTCTCAAACAGGCCCGGCTAGGAAAACAGAGGGTGGGGGAGGTGATCAGCTTCACCCCTTGCCCTGAGGGGTGGCCAGGCTTCAGGGGGCAGGGTGCATACCCCAACACTCACCTAGAACCAAGAAGGCATAGGGACCCACAAGTGGTGGGGTGAAGTTAAAACATGAGTGACTGTGGTCAGACTTGCAGAGGAAGTTCTTGGCCAGCAAAAGACACCAACTGGGGAGTCCAGTGTCCTAAAGACAAGTGTCTGCCTCTCTCAGAGGAGCTGGTCCCAGCTCTGCCTCAAGGCATGAAGCAAAGCCCGCTTTGCTGAGAGTGTTAACCTGTGGGAGACCCCTCACCACGGGCAGGTCTCTGTCCCCTATGGGCAGGCACTGCCCCTCCTTATCCATAGGTCTTGGGAAGGCTTCCTTTGGGCCTCAGTGTGTGCATCTGTGAAATGGGGATAACAGTGTCCTCCCTGCCAGGCCGTATGAGACTCTGAATGAGACACAGTGCAGGTCACTGTCCGTTCCCAGCTGGGCCTCCATCCCTGAGGGCAGGGTGGAGACAAGCCCTTCCCTGGCCCAGGGGCTTAGACATCGTTTGCCAGGTGAGCTGGTGGTCACATCTTCACACCTCTCTAGATCCTGCACCCCCTCCCTGGCTGACTTCCCCACCCTCTGCTCCTTTCTTCCTCCTGCCCTTCCTGAAGCGGGCTGAGCAAGCTGGCACAGGGCAGCCCTCACCACACCCGGACACGAGTTGGCCCTCTACCTTCACTGGGGCTCAATTTCCGTCTGTACATGCTGACCCAGAGGTTCCTGTAGACACTCCAAGGGCTAATGGCTCTGGACAGGGAGAGGTTGTCCCAGATTCTGCCTCAGTCTTCACGGGTCATTTTGACCCGGGACACGGCACGCTGCCCAGCTCTCCTCCCAGCCGGATCCTGCTTGGGCCTCTGAATGGAGGTGAGAGGAAGAAGGCCACGGAGGACCAGGAGCTACTTCCAGCACGATAACTATTAACCGGGCTGGCAGATTGAATTATACCTTTTCCAGTTCCTTACCCTATTGATCCGAGAGGACTCACATGTGTGAGCAGGCGTGTGCACCTAGCTCGCGGGGCTCTGGGGGCTCCAGTGCACGCGCTGAGTCAGTCAGCTTTGCAAACAGATGGTGTGCTGCCAGCTCGGGCCCTCCAGGAGGGAACTGAGCTTGCCCCCAGCGCCCCACCCTGAGGGGTCCTGAACATGTGCTTGCGGCTTGGCCTGGCCAGGGCCACAGGGAGCAAGGGAAGGATGGGCTCCGGTGTGGAAAGAAAGGAAGAGAGATGGGACTGGCTGGGGCCCTTGGGAATGAAGGAGGAGGAAACTCCTCTCACAGTTTCTCAAGGAGGGGGCAAGTAGTCCAGGAGCCTAGATGAGGCCACAGGGACCCCAGTCTGAGAGAAAAAAAAAAAACAGTCCTGCTCTGGGGCCCATCTGAAGAGGCCGTGCATGACCCTGCTCTCACCTCTACCTCTCAACACCCCCTGCACTCCATCCTCTCTTTCCTGACTCTCCTTAACTCCTCTCACAGCCAGGCCAGTGTTCCCCTGAGTCCCCCTGCCTGGGAGTCTTCACTCCACAAGGGGCTGGTGAGTCAAGGGAGGCCGACCACCCTCTCTGTGGCCTCAAACACAACTCCTGGAGCTCCTAAAGATGGATGGTCTCTGGTTCCATATTTCAAAAGAGGTTCTAAGTCCATGAAGCAACTCCTGAGCCGTCCTATGCATACACATCCAATACAACGACACCAGTGACACCAGCATTTCAACAGCCAGCCCCCACATGGGACACACGTGTGCATGTGCACTCAATGGCTTCAGTCATGTCCGACTCTTTCAAAGCCCATGGACTGTAGGTTCATCTGCTCATGGGATTCTCCAGGCAAGAATACTGCAGTGGGTTGCCATGCCCTCCTCCAGGGGATCTTTCCAACCCAGGGATGGAACCCGTATCTCTTATGTCTCCTGCATTGGCAGGCGAGTTCTTTAACACTAGCTCCACCTAGGAAGCCCACGTGGGACACACGTGTACACTCTGAAAAAGACAAGCAGTGTAGCAGGCTCTGGGCCTGGAGGCTCTCAGATGAGCTGAAGCCCCTGCAGGCAGGCCGCTTGCTCTCTCCCCACACCTGGTAGGTTAGGAACTGGCCTCAGCGGGAAGCTGGGGGTGGCTGGGGTCCCTCCTTCCACCTGACAGCCCTTTTGAGTGTCTCACCTGTGTATGCATCACATCTGGAGGCTACGGCTGACTCAGTGGCATTAGGAAGTCCTTCCTCCATCTAGCCTAAATCAAATCAACTGTCTATCCTTTCACTCAACAGATATTCTTGGGCAGGCACTGAGGACCCAGTGGTCATGCCTTGGCAGAAGGAAGGAAAAATCTCCCGGGTCACCTGAGAACTGTGTGCTGGGTGCACTAAGGAGGAAGCGGCCTTGGTGTCTCCAGGGGTGGAGCGGGGAGAAGGTGTCCCGAGTCCCTGGGTGACTTACACCACGGCAATTCCCAGGATCCAGTTTTCCCAGCTGAACAGGAAATCCCCCTCCATCACTCTGCACCTAGTCCCAAGAATGTCTCTCTGAGCTCAAAGGGTGTGGCAACTTAGGTCCTGTCTCAGACATTGACTAGCTGAGTCCATCCTGAAACGACAGTAATATTCTTGGCTGTTTCTCTGTCCACTTTCTCTTGGAAACTCCTTTCTACCCCTGAGGCATCCTACTCAGACTCCAGATCCTGCAAATTGCCCCAAATTCTACCACTAGGGTCCCTCCTGTGTCAGGCATTCTCTACATGGGGTTGCGTGCATCCTCAGTTGTGTCTGACTCTTTGTGACACCCCGGACTGTAGCCTGCCAGGGTCCTCTGTCCATGGAATTCTCCATGCAAGACTTCATTGCGTGGTTGCCATTCCCTTCTCCAGGGGAGCTTCCCAACCCAGGGATTGAACCCAAGTTTCTTGTGTCTCCTGCATTGGCATGTGGATTCTTTACCACTAGTTACCTCGGAAGCCCCCTACATGGGGTTGCTATTAGATGAGCCCCAGCTCCAGCCAGGCCTCCCCGAACCACTCCTCCCCTCATCCCCAGACCCCAGGGGCTGAAGCTGGAGAGTCAGTGGGAGATGGGAGAGCTTCTGCCACCCTCCATGCAATCAGCAGAGGCTGGCAAAAATGAACTGTGAGTCCCGGGGCCTGGCCGGGGAAACACGGAGGCTAGAACATGAGGTCACCTGGCAGGGAGGCCCAGGGAAGGCCCACAGGGCCTCTGGGTCAGGACTGAGGCAGGCCTCGGCCTTCAGACCACAGTCTGAGTTTGCAGCGCTGAGCATCTGCTGGGGAAGGTGGGGAGATGCCACGGAGTTCTCCCTAGGAGACTGACCCAGATTTCTCTCCCTCTCTCTCTGCCACACAGGAACACCGGGTATGAGCGTGTGTGTGTGTGTGTATGTGTGTGTGTCTGTGGTGTGTGTGTGTGTGTGTGTATTATTCTCAGCTCTGGCAGGCGGAGGGGTGGGAAGGGAGGAAGCTTGTTGAAAGCTCTAGGAAATGAGAGAGAAATCCTCCCCAAATCCCTTGCTCTGTCACTAATAGCTAAAATATGCTCTTGACAACAAGGTGAAAGGCCCAGAAGACTCCGGCCTGACCTTGCCCCCGGGAGCTGCTGGCGCCCCAGGCCCGGTTGTTGAGGGAGGGCCCAGGCCTTGGGTGGTCAGAGCTGAGCCTCCACGCCACCCTCTGGCCTTCCTTTCTGGGTGGTGTCCCACAGGTCCCATGGATGCTGCCCTGGAAGGCAGTGAGCTCCTCGTCATGGGGGCTGTACAAGCGGCAGCGGGCAGGTACCTACCTGTCAGGAGCCCATGACAGGCGCTTAGAGATGGGTGGGGAGGGAGCAAACACAAAAAAGAGCTAGATGGCCCCTCCCAGTCTGAGCTGTCCCCTTGATGCCACGCCTACCCACAGTGCCTGTCCCCAAGGGATTGGACCTTAGTATCTGGGGGCAGGCCTTGTGAGGGG
>NW_011494753.1:7759857-7768880 GCF_000754665.1 Bison bison bison
CCCGCGGGTTGGGGAGCTTTCTGGCTCGGGAGTGAGGATGAGGATCGTGGGGGGCTGCTGGTTGTGGCCAGGGGCACTGGTGCACACATACACAGAATTATCCTGCCAGGGTCACACTCCTTCAGACACACACACATGATGTACACAGAGACCTGAGTGTACACACAGAAGCAGGCTGTACACTCAAGCATGAGCTGGTAAACCCGTAGACCCACCAAGGATATGTTTGGTTCCCTCCTGGCTATGCTGGGCCCCCTGAGGCCTGTGAGAGAAATTTTCCCCAGAGACTACTAGGGGCTCAAGCTAAATCCTTGAAACCCTTTCCATGGTAAGACTCGAGACAGAGGCCTCCTCCTTGGCCACATTCTAGGCTCCCTACCTGACCTCTGACCTCCACAGGCCCTGCATCACCTCCTCTCCAGCCAGGCCTTCTCTGTGCCAAACAAGGAGGCCACCCTGGCTCCATCCTGAACCCTAATAGCTGGGGTGTCTGTCCTCCTCTCCAGCCAGGCCTTCTCTGCACCAAACAAGGCTCCATCCTGAGGGCCACCCTGGCTCCATCCTGAACCCTGAGAGCTGGGGTGTCTGTCCTTGCCAAGGACCCCAACATCCTGCTGAAGCGTGTTGTTGCTGTTCAGTCGCTCAGTCATGTCCAACTCTTTGCCACCCCACAGACTGCAGCACTCCGTCCTTCACCATCTCCCAGAGTTTCCTCAAACTCATGTTCATTGAGTCAGTGATGCTGAAGGGTGAGAGAAACGCTATGCTCACCTACTGATTGTTTGAAACCCTGGGTGTGGCCTGCCACTGTCGGGCCTCAGTCTCCCTTCTGCCCATTAGGACTGACCAGCCTGGAGGGGCTGCTGGGAGGACTGGAGATGTACAAGGGTGGATGCCTCCATGGTCATGGGCACCCTCCAGGCCAGCCGCAGCCCAGAGCACCTAGTTCCTGAGCCCGAGGCGACCTCCCAGCATGGTCAGGGGATCCTTTGTCCTCATACACACCCTCCATCCCCTCACTACGCCTGTGTGCACCACCACCCCTGGATGCTGACCCAGTCCACGCCTCACCCTGCACCAGGAGGGCACGTGAGAAACGCTGAGCCACCCTGAGGCTGGCACCATCTGCAGAAGCCCTGGCCTCCGTCCTCACGTGCCCTGCCGTACATCTCCCCAGCATCTGCAGGGGAGACAGTGTGCACCCCTCCTTCCGACAGTGAGCCCTCCTCCGTCTCCACAGCCAGGCCCACCCGGTATTTTGTAATTGAACTCCTCGTCTTTTCCGGAATCTGCCCTGCTCTCTCAGACTCACAGCCTCCACACAGGCTGTTCCTTTGCTGTGATGACCTTCCCTCTCTGTCAGTCTGAAACGCTTCCCTCTCCTTAATGACTCTTTTCAAATGTTTCCTCCTCTGTGCAGCCTTCGTGCCTCAATGTGCTTATACCCCCATGATGCTCTGGCACTGCCTCCATGGGGCAAGTTTCACCTTGCACTGGTCAGATGTGCCTAAGCTCTTGTCCTGAACAGGCTGTGGGCACCCCAGGGCATGGCTGGGACCTGCACTCAAAGGCCCTCCAAAGGGCCTGGCATTCAGTACCCAGGACCCAGCAAGTATTTATTGAATAAATGAATGGACAATGCAAGCATGTGGACATCCTTGCCAAGGCCCAGCATAAGCTGAGACACAGCTTTGAAGGTCTCTTTCAAGAGGGGCAGATTACTTTAGGGAGTCTTGCAGTCAGACGCTGGTCCCTCATTCAGCAGACACCACCAGCAGGGCATACGATGTAGGAAGCTCCATCCTCAGAGAGTGCACAGTGCCCTTGGGAGCACCAGAGAGCCTTGGAAGGGAGCCATCTGCACGACGCAGAGTTCAGAAGAGCGTGTTGTTGCCACCATTACCCTCGTTTGCCGACTATGAGCACCTGCTGCAGGGCCAAGGAAGCTATGGCCCCTGCCTGCCCTAGGAGCTCATGAAGTAGAGATGCAGGTAGAGGAAATGACTTGATGGGCTAAAACTCGAAGCAGGAGAGGGTGGCTTGGGAGCCACGCATCCTGGTTCATGCTGTCCACCACTTAGCAAGCCATGATTTTGGGCAGCTAGCTTAATTGCCTTGTATCTCAGTTTTCCTCATCTGTAAAATGGGGATGCTATGTGTATTTATTCCATAGGGTTCCTATGAGGATCAAATGCTTACAAGCTGCTTTTAACAGTGCCTGGAACAGAATAAGTACCCAAGGAACAAGAACAGCCACTATTGTTTGTTTCATCATTAGTTAGATGGCACCCACTCCGGTACTCTTGCCTGGCAAATCCGATGGACGGAGAAGCCTGGTAGGCTACAGTCCATGGGGTCGCAAAGAGTCAGACACGACTGAGCAACTTCACTTTCCCTTTTCACTTTCATTAGTTATAAGCAGCCCCAGACTAGGGCTTCCCAGGTAGCGCAGTAGCAAAGAATCTGCCTGCCAGTGCAAGAGACACACGACACGTGAGTTCAATCCCTGGGTCAGGAAGATCCCCTGGAACAGGAAATGGCAACCCACTCCAGTATTCTTGCCTGAAAAATGCCATGGACAGAGGAGCCTGGTGAGCTACAGTCCATGGGGTCACAAGAGTCAGACACGACTGAGCATGCATGCAGACTAGGCATGCAGAGAATGGGCAGGCTGGCAGCAATGGAGTTGGAGAGATGTCTAGGGCTGAGGAAATCAATCTGTTCAGAGGATGTTTGGTGTGGCTTTTTCTGCTCAAGGAAGCAAAGGATCTAAAGAGATCTAGGCAGAGGGACCCTGAGGGAGGTAAAGAGGGGATGGTGTCAGTGGATGGATAAGGAGGTTCCTAGGGGTCTGGGAGTCCTCATGTCAGCCCTTGTGTGACATACATAGATGAGAGGAAGTGTGCCAGGCCCTGCAGGAAGGGGTGGTGCACGCCTTGCCTAGGAGGCCAGCGTAAACAGGGAGAGGCAGATCTGAGTGTGGCAAGGCTCGGGGTGGGAGTAGGGGGCATTTTTCCACCTGTAGGAGGGCAGAGGGCTGAGGAGCTGGTCTCCCACCTCTGGCTACCTGGGAAGTCCTCCTGGAGGCTTCCTGAGCTGTGAAGACATTAGGCTGAAGCTACAGGTAAAGGGTTCACATACAGGGAGGAGAAGCTGGTGATCTTGCTTGAAGCCCAGGTTCACTGTGCAACTTCAGGCATGTTTTTTTAGCCTCTCTGGACCTCAGTTTCCTCATCTGCCAAATGGATACATTAATTTCCCAGGAGGTGTAAGCCACTATATCCTCCTAGCCGTCCTGGTAGGACAGGGAGGGGCGAGGGGCCATGGGGTGAAGGGGGCAACCTGGAAAATGAACTGTCTTGGGATACACAGGATAAGGAGTACTCTAACAGTCTGTGCTCAAGGAGAACAAGAGCCTGGGGAGGAGAGAAGAGCTGTCGACCTTCTGCTCAGCCCCCCCTTCTCCTTCTCCCTACCTCAGACCCCCCACACATCAGCCATGTCAGTGTGACATTAACTGGCTGACATTAATAAGCCAGAGCTCCTCCACTTGCCTGCCAGACTGAGCCTCAGCCGTGGAAGAATTGCTAATTACAGCCACAATAAGGAAATATCAATGTTGGACATCAATATTATTGCCTCTTGCGTCCCTTCCTGTTGATTTGAGATATCCAGGGCTGACAACATTGAATGATGACAGAGAGGAGGAGAACTCCATGTGGAGAAGGGAACACCTTTCAGTTTGATTCATTCATGAAACCAGGGCCCATTTCCTCTGAGCAGGGTCTCCTTTACCAAGGACCAGGGCCAAAGCTGCAGGTAAAGGGTTCATACACAAGGAGGAGAAGTTAATGATCTTGCTTGAAGCCTGGGTTCACTAGGCAACTTTAGGTATGTCCTTTTGCCTCTCCAGACCTCAGTTCCTTCATCTGCCAAATGGGTACAATAATTCTAATCCTGCCTACCTTGTGCAATATGGAGGAGTGACTGAAGCGCAAAAGCAAGGCTTTAGAAGGGTGCCCTTCAGTGCAAACACAGAGGCTTCACGGGCCAGAGGAGACAAGTGAGACAAGGGTTAGAGGCTCAGGGGCCCTAACAAAGAGACAGATGTGTCCCAGTTCAACGAACTCTCAGAAGCAAAGGTGCTCCCCTGTGGCCCCACTCAGAACTCCAAACAGACAATAAGCCAGAGAAAAGAGAGGCAAAGCTTGACTCATGTGCGGCGCACCAGCTGCCACCTCTGAGCCCCTGAGCTTGGGAGGACTTCAAGGCTTTCAGTGCAATCCCAAGACCCTGAAGACTCCCAAGGTGGGTCACAGACAGAAGTCACACACAGGGTGGACTTCCACCCACCAAGAGGGTCTCCTAGGCAGCCAGCCTGGAATCAGAGAACAGGGCACAGCAGAGAAGCACCTTCAGGGACAATCCAGACAGTGGTGTGAAACGCACTGTCCGTGCCAGGGTGCATCTCAGACACAGGCGTGTGTAAGCACACACACTCAGAACACACATGCACGACCAGGTTCACCAATGAATGTGCAGAGGCTAAACAGGCAAACACACTCCATGCACACCACAGACACACACGCACGCAGCCTGTCTTAGGCGCAACACCAAGCTTCTTCCTAGTCCATGGAAACCTCTCCCTGTAGAGAAGGAAATAAAAAGCCCCATGTGGCCTTCCAGGCTCATGTGGCCTCTCAAGCTGTGGCCCAGCCAAGCAGCAGCGATTAGGTGGCTGGGAAGCGAAGCCCAGCATGGCCTGAATATTTCACGGGAGATTTTGCTTCACAGAAAATCCCTTCTTTGCTCCATGCATGTCAGGGTATAATTACCCATTAGGTAGTGGAGCAGAAACCTGGGAAGATGTGCGTGCAGCTCTGAATCTGGGCCCCTCACTCTGCCTTGCCTGCGGGCCTGGTTCCAGCCTGGTGGGGCCCAGCCCCCCTCTCACCCGCCCCTGAGGAATGCCATTTGGGACACAGGGTGTCCTGGCTCAGGGTCACCTCTGTCCTAAGTTCTCAGCCTCTGTCCCTAGCTCAGAAAGGGACAGATCCTTTTGCCCACGCACTCCCCACCCCCAGCTCTCTCTGTAGGGGCTTAAGACTGTCTGGCTCATCTCACTCCCTCATCTTTCCCCTTCTCCTCTCAGTCCATCAAACTGTTTCAGCTCCCTGAACAAACAGAAAAGACAGAAAGGAAAACGAAAACAGAGAACAGAGAAGAATGAGAAAGAGAAGATGGAGGGGAGGTACACACTAGAGGAAGAAGAGAGGGCCCTTCTGCTGCTCCCTGGAGTTCTCATCCATCCCCTACCTCACGAAGGCTCAGCCAACAGAGGAGAGAAAGGGGAGGGGGCTTCAAAACTCCAGACTTTTGCTTCCCACAGGGAGCACTCTTCCTCACTCCTTTTCCCTAAAAAAAAAGGTCCACTCAGCTTAAACTAAACTCAGGTGGCATCTCCTCCAGGAAGCCCTCCGGAGTCCTCCCTAGGTGAGGAGGCTTCCCTGGCTCCTACAGCCCCTGCGTCTCTCCATCACTGTCCTGTAGCAAGGGCTGGAAGCCTAGATGCCTACAGGGACCAGAGGGGAAATGACAGTGAGTAAAGGGGTGTAAGTCATGCAGTCAGGAGCTGGGTTAAGACTCGAGAAGGGGAGAGCTCGTGGCCTGCCTAAGGCATCAACACCAGGTCACTTTATGGCCCAGTGATTCCACTCCTGCGAGAAACCCAAGAGAATGGAAAACATGTTCCCACAAAGTCTATGACACAGATGTCCACAGTGCTAGTATTCCTAATTGCCCCCAGGTGGAAATACCTAAATGTCCATGAGCGAATGAATAAACAAAATATGGAATATCTGCAGACTGGAGTATTATTGGGCCATAAAAAGGGTTGAAATACTGACATGGATCAGCTGAAAACATTCAGTTATGGGCAAGAAGCTAGTCACAGAAAGCCATCTCTTGTATGATTCTATTTATATCAAATGTCCAGAATAGGCAAATCCATAGAGACAGACAGAAGCTTAGTGGTTGCCAGGGCTTGCTGGGTGGAGACAGGAGGAATGACTGCTAATGGGTACAGGGTTTCCTTTTGGGGTGAGGAAAATGCTCCGGAATTAGTGATGATGGTTGCATAATCTTGTGACTATACTAAAAAAGACTGAATTGTACACTTTAAAGTGGCCCGTTTTATGGTATGCGAATTATATCTCAATGAGAAAAAACAAATGGTTTAAAATGGAACAAAACATATCCATCAGCCACATCCCTGGCTGGGGCCTCCAGTTTTCAACTTCTAGTTTATACATCTGTCTCCTCTGCAAGAATGGGGAGTCAGCCCTACCTGAGGCCAGCCCCTCAGTGGTCCCCAGAGCTGGCATTCCACAGGCAGGCACTTGAGTCACAACAGTGACCACGGCAGCATGTGAACGCAGGCCACATTTCATGTTTCACACAACCTCCCTCAGAGGGCCCTGGTCCAGTCACTCAGGCAAGGACCCCTGAGGCCCAGGTTCAGGGTTGACTGAAGTAGGGTCACACGACAAGCTGGAGACAGAACTTTGAAGCCAAGCCTCCCAAGCCAGTGCAGGATGATCAGGGCCGCTGGTAACCAGCCTCTGGTGGACAGAGGAAGTTGGACACAAAAGCACGGGCATTTCTGCCACTGTGTCCTGCCCAGGCCTCAGATTCAAGCCTAGCCGCCAGATCTGGGCACTGTGCTGAGCCCCTTGCTCCTCTCTCCTCTGTCAGCACCACCCCCAGGAGCCCACAGTTACTTCCCACAAGTCCCAGGCATGGCCAGCACCGTGACCTAGATGTCCAGCCCTCAGAGGCCTGGACACGTAGGTTGCCAGGGGCAGAAGCTGAGCCTCTTGTAGAATGGCCTTCTGGTGTGGAATGACCAATGATCCCCGGACTGAGAAGTGCTAAACTGGACAGCCCTGGGCAAAATGGGATGGGTGGCCACAGTGCCTGAGAGGTCCATCTCCTTTCTCAGGCCCAGGGCAGGCCGCAGAGTATGGGGGCTCCTTTCTTCAGAAGCCTTTCACCCCTTCCTCTCACGCTCACTTTCTCCTCATCTTGGTCATCCTTCCTTCCAGAACCGTCCATCAGCAGAAAGGAGCCCTCTCTCTCAGCTTCCCCTTCAGGTCCCTCAAGGGCAGCAGGTTCCTGGCACTAGCCCCATGAGCCCCTGTGTTTGTGAAGACACCCTGGGAGCCACTGACTGGGTGAACAAGAGGAGAGGCCGGGGTGAGGCCATTTACTCCTCCTTCAGTCACGGCCTCCCTGTAAATTGTCAGCTCCCAGAGGGCAGGAACCTACCTCTTGTTCAGTTCAGATGTGCCTAGTCTAGATGACTAGGTGCCCATTTGCTGAATGAATGACTGGGTCTATTTTCCATTCCAAGCATTCCTACAGTAGGTTTGAACTGCTAAAGAAGGCTTCAGGTGGCCATGAAGGCCTCCTCCCTCTGACCCCTCATACCTCCCAGCCACCCCTTAACTCACTGACAGTCCCCATGCCTGGCACCTCCAGAGACCCCCAGCCTTCGCTCCCATAGGGCACCGTTCTGGAGTCTCTCTCAGGCCTGTTCTTGGGCACCAAGCTCAGTGAAGTCTGACTTCATCACTATCTGTCCCCTTCCGTGAGGCTCTCTCCCCAGCTGAGCCCTGGAACACCTTAGGGAGGGTGTGCAGGTGAGAAGGAGGGAAGAGCTGGAGTGGGCCCAACTGCAGGTTGCCCAGGACCTGGGTCATCCTCGAGATGGAAGGGTGTCTGGGTGTCTCGGGGTCTGTCGGCAGCACCTGGGTGCGAGGCCAGGGCTAGCAGAGGAGAGGAGGGGAGGGGAGGGAGGGGAGGGGAGAGAAGGGACAAGACAGGGAGGAACAGGGGGGATGAGGGAGAAGCTACTCTCAGCCCCGGAGTCCCAGGAAGGCCGAGTCAAAGTTCAACACAGTGATGAACGGGCAGGACAGCCGGTCACACTTAGACACAAATATCCCCCAGAGATGCAGATCACCGCCCCGCGGTTCAGAGTGATAAAGGGGGAGAGAAGGTCCTCCTAACCCTGTTCAGACAGTGACCTTGAGCCTGGTCACACACTGTGTGCCCACGCTGTTCACACAAGGAGCCCCAACTGTCCTCCCACACGAAGCCCAGGCCCTGGTCCCATAACTCTCCTCACGCTCTGAGCCTGAAGCCTGTTCACACGCTGAGCCTCGACCCTCCTCGCACACAGGGATCCCCCACCCTCCTCACACAAGGGGCACCAACCCTGGTCATACACTGAGCTTTGGCCCTCCTCTCACACTGAGCCCCGACATTCTTCAAGTGGAGAAACCAGACTCTGGCCACAAATGGAGCCCTGACTCGGGTCACACATTGAACCGTGGCTTTCCTCATGCATGGAGTTCTGATCCTGGTCACACAGGGACCCCCCACCCTCCTCACACAAGGAGCACCAACCCTGGTCACACGCCGAGCACAGCCCCTCACTAAAAGCTGACCCCTGAGCCTCCTCACACATGGAGCCCTGACCTTGATCACAAACTGCACTCTGACCATGGTCACACTCCAAGCTGACCGTCATCACGTGCTGAAGCCTCTACACAAATGGAGTCCCAGCCCTCCTTACACAAGGAGCACCAACCCTGGTCACACACGGAGCCCCAACACTAGTTACAAATTGAGCCCTGACCCTCCTCACACATGGAGCCCGGACCTTGATCACAAACTGCACTCTGACCCTGGTCACACTCCAAGCTGACCGTCATCACGTGCTGAAGCCTCTACACAAACGGAGTCCCAGCCCTCCTTACACAAGGAGCACCAACCCTGGTCACACACGGAGCCCCGACACTAGTTACAAATTGAGCCCTGACCCTCCTCACACATGGAGCCCGGACCTTGTCCCACATGGAGCCCTGACCCTCGGGGCAGACTGACGCTCAAAGATACGGAGGAGGTTCCAGCAGCATCAGCCTTTCACCTCCCCCATTCCTCAGGCCTGGGTGACAGAC
>NW_011494753.1:7768980-7792103 GCF_000754665.1 Bison bison bison
CAGACACCGTGTCTGGGTGTCTGAGACAGAGCTCAGCTCTGAGTGACTGTTGGCAGCTGGTGCCCAAGGTGGCTCATGGTGGCTGATTTCTTGACCTTCTCAAGACCAAGACTGAGCAGGTGACAAGCTCCTCTGTGTCCAGGACACAGCATGTGTCTAGTAGACACCAGGTCCTCTAGGAGCCCCAGCCCCAGGCTTCCATGGCGAAGCTGCCATGCCCATCCCTTCCCCTCCCCAGCCCAGCAGAGCTTGCTCCCTTGCTCCTCCTCATCCCTTCCCCTCTCCACAAGGATCCAGCTCTACCTCCCTCTCTTCCAGGAAAAAGCTGTGAATTCCTAGGTAACTGTCCCCTCTGCCTTCCCCCTCCCCCCTCCCCCCTTCCCCTCTCCTTAGTGAAGTTGCTCAGTCGTGTCCGACTCTTTGCGACCCCATGGACTATAGCCTGCTAGGCTCCTCAGTCCACGGAATTTTCCAGGCAAGAGTACTGGAGTGGGTTGCCATTTCCTTCTCCAGGGGATCTTCCCAACCCAGGGATCGAACCCAGGTCTCTCGCACTGCAGGCAGACGCTTTACCATCTGAGCCACCTCTTCTAGGAAAAAGCTGTGAATTTCTAGGTACCTGTCCCCTCCGCCTTCCCCCTTCCCCTCTCCTGGCCTTCCCCAGCCCACATACACATGCAACAGGCCCCCATTCAGTGTCCTCAGCTGACTGTCAGTTAATCCCTGCAGAGGTGTTAGCTGATAATTAAGACGTTAGCTGAGAACTTAACATGTGATTCCGTGCCAGGAGTATTTTGGTTTTAACAGGTTGCTCTTTGAAATGGGAAAACCTTCAAGACCCAGCCAAATGGCAGACGGGGGATGCTGGGGGGGTTGGGGGGGAGGATATTTTGTGCCTGGAGCCCTTCCAGCCTTCCTGAAACCCACTCTGTCTCACCTCCCCTGTCATGGGATGGACAGAACTCAGGCATCGGAGCTGCCTCCCAGGCTTTCTCCACCTCCTTAGAGTTGATGCCACTGGACACGTGATGAAACCTCAGTGAACCTCAGTTGTCTCATCTATAGATGGGTTTATAGAATACCAGCCTTGCAGGACTGTAACAGCACACAGGAGGCCCTCCACCCTTCAGAGCTCCCACCATCTCCAACTTCCCTTTGCTTCTTACTTCCACACCTCTCACCTCCTCACACTCTACCCCTAATCAATGGCCAAGTCTATTCTCTGAACCCCCTACCATCTTTCCCCAGGCCATGATCAATGGAATCAAACAGCAAGGCCTGGACAGACATGAGATTGTGGGGACACTTTTCAGATGATGGGAAAGGAGCTTCAGAGCAAAGAGAAAGGACAGCTCACTCAGTAAACAGTGTCCAAACAACCGGCTAGTCATTTGGAGGGAAACTGCTTAGATAGCTGTCCTCAAACCACACCCATAGAAACATTCTGAATGAACCAGAAATTTAAATATTTTTAAATATTATGCGTGCTGCATGCTCAGTCGCTTCAGTAGTAACTGACTCTTTGCAACCCTGTTGACTGTAGCCCGCCATGAGAGCTCTGTCCATGAGATCCTCCAGGCAAGAATACTTGAGTGGGTTGCCATCTCCTCCTCCAGGGGATCTTCCCGACCCAGGGATCAAACATGCATCTCTTACATCTCCTGCATTGGCAGGTGGGTTCTTTACCACTAGCGCCACCTGAGAAGCCCCTTATATATCATAAAGAAGTAGAAAACAACATAAGACAACTTTTCAAAACTTTTCGGTGGGTAATGCCAGAAACTCTAAAGGAAATTAGTGATGGACGTGACCGCAGGACCATTTCAAACTTTTAAGGGGTTTTAAAAAAAGCTCTATAAATTGAAATGACCAAAAAACAGCCACAAAACTGTGAAAAAAATTTGCAACATATGGCAGGTAAAGGGTTAAATCTCTCATCCTCTTATAAATCAATTTGCTCTTGCAGGTCAATAAGATGCATTTCACACACTCTCCCACCAAACAAAGTTGCCTGTGACCTCCCCACGGCTAATGCATGATCAATGCTCAGTCTGCATTGTACTCGACCTCATGCTTGAAACATGCCTCGCCCTTGGCTTCCAGGATAGCATACCTGGCTTTCTTCCACCTCACTCATTGCACCTTCCCAGTCATCTTTTCGGTGCCTCCTCAGCTCCCTCACTTCAGACCAAAGGAGGCTCCAGGACCGGGCCTCTGGTCCTTCTCTTTTGTACCTCTGTGCTGCATTTAGTCGCTCGGTTGGGTCCCACTCTTTGCGACCCCAGGGACTGCAGCCTGCCAGGCTTCTCTGTCATGGGGATTCTCCAGGCAGGAATACTGGAGTGGGTTTCCATGCCCCCCTCCAAGGGATCTTCCCAACTCAGGGATCGAATCTGGTCTCCCACATTGCAGGTGGATTCTTTACCATCTGAGCCACCAGGGAAGCCCAAGAATACTGGAGTGGGCAGTCTATCGCTTCTCCAGAGGATCTTCCCAACCCGGGAATCAAACCAGGGTCTCCTGCACTGCAGGCAGATTCTTTACCAGCTGAGCTACGAGGGAAGCCCTTTGCACCTATACTTACTCCCTTCATGCTCTTATCCAATTTCATAGCTTTATGCTGATGACCATGTATTTGTATCTCCAGTTCAGACCTGGGCCCTGAACTTCACCCTCATGTCCATTTCTACTTAGATGTCTACTAGCATCTCATACTCTACCTCTCCACAGCCGGGGCCCACCTGGGCGGTGTACCAAGCCCCACACTCAGCAAGGTCCCAGGCTTAGTTTAATGCTCTACTCTCAGAACTTTGAAATTCTTAATATTATTTTTTAAACAAAAAGCCATACATTTCATTTAGCTCTGGCTCCCATACATCATGTAGCCGGTCCCGTCCATAGCCGAGCTCCTCTCCTCCCCTACATCAAACCCACTCTTAATCAACTCACTCTGCTCTGTGGATGGCAGCAGTCCCATCCTTCTCCCTACTTGGGCCAAAACCTTTGGAATCACTGTTATGGATTCAATGTTTGTGTCTCCCAAAATTCGTACTTTGGAACCCCAACTCCGAATGTGATGGCGTTTGGAGGTGGGATGTGATGTGGGTTAGATGAGGTCATGAAGGTGGGGCCCTCATGATGGGATTGGTAACCTTATAAGAAGAGGAAGAGACACCAGGGCTCAGTCTCTCCGTGTGCACACAAAAAAATCACATGAGCATACAGTGAGATGGTAGTCATCTACAAGCCAAGTAGAGGGTCCTCGCCAAGAACTGTGTCTGCCAGCACCTTGATCTTGGACTTCCCAGTCTAAAGAAGTGTGAGAAATAAATGTGTGTTGTTTAAGCCACCCAGCCTATGGTATTTGATTATGGCAGCTTAAAATGACTAAGACAGTAATCTTTGGCTCTCTCTCTCTCTCACATACACACACACACCACCTCATCCAATCTGCCAGCAAATCCTATTGGCTCTACCATTAACATGTACTCAGAACCTTTCACTTCTTCCCACTTCCATCAAGACCCCCTAGTCCAAACCCCACCATCTCTTCCCTGGATCATCACAGCCGTCTACCGCCTGATCTGCCTGCGTCCATTCTGGCCCCCTTCAGTAGCCGGAGCGATCTTGCTAAAATGAAATTCAGATTGTGTCATACCATTATTCAGAACCTTCCATGTCTCCCTGATTTCCCCACTTCATTCCGAGGAAAAGCCCAGGCCTTAGGGTGCCCACCAGGCCCTGTGAGGTCTGGCTCTTGATCCCTCTCTGGTCGCACACTCCACTCTCTCCCTCCCTCACCCTGTTCCAGCCACATTGGCCTTCTCCCCGGGCCCTGAACAGGCCAGGCCTACCCCTAACTCAGGGACCCAGACATCTGTATGACTCATTCTCTCGCCTCCTACAGGTCTTTTCTTTACTGCCGTCTCCCAGCGAGGCCTTCCTGACTGCCATAACCAAGTGTCCCAACACTTCTCATCCCCACCCTGCTCGCTTTTCTTCTCATTAGCACTTAGCACTCATACACACACTAGATTTCACTTGATTATCTGTTTTTCCTTGGCTGTCTCTCCTTCACAAGAGCTTAAGTTCCACGGAGCAGGGATTCTGTTTTGTTAATTTCGTTCACTGTTAGGTCCCTAAACAAAACAGTATCCAACACGTGGTAGATGCTCAATTAATGCTTACTGAATAAAGGGACAGATGAATAGACGAATAAGCTGAGGATCTGACATGAATAAGCACTTGATAAACAGGCAAACAAACTGAAATGACCAAAGAACACACACGAATATGCCCAATCTCATTGGTGATCAAAGAAATGTAAAATCAATCAGCTTTACCTACCAGGTTGGCCCGGATTTAAGTGTCAGGCTGGCAAGGGTGTCTTGTACGTGACAAGACAAGTTTCTGGAACTTGATCTGGCCTGTGGGTCAAACCTGGAAATGTGCGTGCCCTCTGACCCAGGCAGTCCACTTCCAGAAACACCCTCAAAGGACCCGTAGCACAAGTGCACACAGCTGTAGGAACTGGGAGTTTCCCTGAGTGAAGTTTATAAATAACCAAACACCAGAAACAATCTAAATGGCCCCGGACAGGATTAATAATTGATAACATAACTTAAAGACTATCTATACAATGGGCGTAAAAGGAAGGGAAGAACACTAGAATGATCTATACAATAATATTAAGTGAGAAATCAAGCGACAGGGCAGTATAACTAGTGTGATAGTTTTTCCTTTTAAAATATGTTTCTAAGCACATAGAAACAAATCTGGAAGGATATGATATATGGAACTAGTTAGCAGGGGCTAGCCTTGGCAAGGAAGAGATTTTGGGAAGAGCGTGAACTGCATACTTTAGATACTTCTACAGGGACTTCCCTGGTGGTCCAGTGGCTAAGACTTTGCCTTCCAATTCAGGGGATGTGGGTTTGATCCCTGGTCAGGGAGCTAAGATCCCCATGCCTCACAGCCATAAAGTAGAAAGAATACTGTAACAAATCCAATAAAGACTTTAAAAATGGTCCACATTAAAAAAATCTTAAAAAATAATCTATCTACATTGTTAGATCAATAGGTAGATATAGGGAACATATGACCTTAATAGTTGGAAAAATTATTCCACCTGAGGAGAAAACACATCCCTTGTCTCCCCAGTGCTGAAGGATGCAGAAATAGGACATTCTAAGCCCTCATTATCTGGCCCTGCCTCATCCCTGTTATCCCACCCACCTCCATCCCCACACCCCAGCACTCTGGGTTCCAAGCTCACGAAACAATTTTCTATTCCTGGTTCCTCTCACAGCTCCACACCTGTCTCACAGCTCCGTTCACAGGCACAAAGGCCCAGCCGACCCCGCGCAGTGACCCCCTCAGCCTGAATTCTGCTGTCAGAGAGCCAGAAGGGGGAAAACAAGGACCCCAAGAGCACCCTTCACAGCCAGCCCTGCAGCCTCTAGCGGGAACCCCAGGTCTCTGCCCCAGGGATGGCTTGCAGGATCTATTTACTGTGGCCTGAGCAGGCTTGACCGCCCCTGGCTCCAGGGCTCCCTCTGTAGGCCATGGACACAGCTGCTCTGAGGGTGCCAACATGGGCCCAGCAAAGCGGGGACTGAACAGAGGAAGAGGGGGCTGGGGTTTCAGCTCCCATTAACATCGCCACATTGAATCAATAAAATCATAGGTCCCATGCAATATTTGGGACATACTCATGATGAAAAATGATCTGTTGTCTTTCTGAAGTTCACATTGAGCTGGACATCTTGTATTTTTTCTGGCAAGCCTAGCTCCCACCGCATCCCAGCTCTTGACCCCAAGCAGAAAGCCTCTACTGGGGCACCCAGGAGCAACCGAGAAATGTCCTCTCTCGGGCCCAACGCAGAGGGATTAAAAGGGATTAAAAGTGAGCAGGGCTCTTCTCGGTGCCAGAAACAGCGCCTCTGCCCTGGGGGTGTCCTGTAGACAGCAGGGACCTTCCAGAGTAAGAGCCCCCACTCACAGAAGCACACACACCAGGCGAGTGAAGACGGCAGCTCCGGCAGGGAAAAGCCAGTGACAGCAATGGATGAGAAACCTCATAGGCAAAAGCTCCCACCGCTGAAAGAGCTTGGCAGGTGTGTACCACGAAGGATCCTTAACCAGCTGCAGACAGCGATATGTGGGAGCCACACGGGGGCCTCTCCGTGTCTCGGGGACGAGGCCTGGTTTGCAGGGGTTGCTGCTGAGGCGGCCTGCCTCTTGGAGGTCTGGATCTCCTCCCCAGGAGGCCCTGCGGGGGCCTGGGGGCTTCAAACCCCACGCCATGTGCCCACCCCCCCAATCGTCCAAACAGGGGCTCATCCACCCAGTGCCCGAGGACCCTACTCTTAGAGTCCTCCCACCCACTGCAGAGACACAACGAGGGAGAGCCCACCTCCATCTCCCCCTACCTGGGTCAGACGGCTCCGGGAGGCAAACAGCCGGGCCTCTGGGGGCCGGGGGCGTGGCAGGGGGAGCGGCGGCCCGTCCGTCTCGGTCCCAGCATGCACTGCGGGGAAGAGCAGGGAGGTGAGCACGGACAAACACTGGGCTTCTGCAACCTGGGGGTGCCCAGCTCAGCATGCGCCCCCCGCCCCCGAGCAGATCCTGACCCTCTGCCCCCGGGGGCTCAGTGCTGCCTCCCACTTCAGCGAGGGGCCTTCTGCCACCTGTCTCCCTGCTATCTCCTGGCTGCCTCGAATAGCCCCCCAGGTCTGGCATTTGAGGCCTTGTCCAAACCCCTCACTTTTCATCATCTCACACTGTCTTCAGTTGGTCAGGCCCACCTCGGCAAGTTTTGTTCAAAACACACACACACACACACACACATACACACACATAGACAGTTCTACCTCATTCTCTCTGAGATTCCCTCTGCCACCCAGCAACCCTTTCCCCTGCCTCCTGGAAGCTTCAACTACATGTCCTCACCCCCAGCACCTCACCCCAGCATGGCTGGCCTCTGCCCCACCATTGCACACAATACTCTCTGCCAGGATCCCCACTCGCCAGGCCAGTCCTCCTGCCCCAGCTGCTGGGCCTCTGGCCAACTGGCCTCTCCCTCCTGTATGAGGCTCCTGACCCACACTCCCCTCATTTTCACCACTCCTCCTCACACATGGCCCCCAGCTGCCATGTTCCCTTCTTTCTCCTCCCTGGACCACTTACCCACACCTGTGTTTCAGTAACCCTCTGTCCATGCCCCCCAGGGGATTCCATCATGCCTGGAGGAGAGTCGAGGCCCCTGACCTGTCTCCCGCCCTCTCCTCCCTCCCTCAGCTCCAGCTGCAAGGCCCGCCCTGCAGCACACCCCACTCCAGCTCCACACAGGCCTGGCTCCTCCTCAGCCAGGTTCAGCTCAAGGCACCTCCTCAGACAGCCTTCCTTGACCACCCTGCACAGGAACCGCTCCTTCCCCGAGTCACACTACTCTGAGTGACTAACGTGTCATTCGGTGTTCCCTATCTCAACAATCCCACGGCGAGCTTTATTTCCAGTCAGGTTAATTGAGGTATAATTTACTTGCAGTAAAATTTACCCTTTTTTAGATAAAGAATTCTAGTGAGGATGTGGAGAAAGGGGAATCCTTAGGCACTGTTGGTGGGAATGGAAATTGGTGCCGCCTATGGAAAACATTACGGAGGGTCAAAAAATTAAAAATAGAACTACCATGTGATTCAGCAATTCCACTTCTGGGTATATGGCCAAAGGAAATGAAAACACTATCTCAAAAAGATAGATGCACTTCTGTGTTCACTGCAGCATTATTTACAGCAGCCAGCATGTGGAGACAACATAAGTGTCCATCAGTGAATGAATGAATGAAGAAGGTATGAGATATATACATATACATCTATATGATAAAATTATTCAGTCAGAAAAAATAAGGAAATCCATTTGTGACAACACGGATGGACCTTGAAGGCATTATGCTGAGTGAAATAACTCAAAGACAAATACTGTATTGCAGAATCTAAAAAAATAGAAATAAAAAACTAAACTCTTAGGAAAAGAGATCAGACTTATGGTTACCAGAGCCAGAGGGTGGGTGGAGAAGGAATTGCAGGAAGGGGGTCAAAAGGGCTTCCCAGGTGGCACTAGTGGTAAAGAGCCTGCATGCCAATGGAGGAGACTTAAGAGACTCTGGCTCGATCCCTGGGTTGGGAAGATCCCCTGGAGGAAATGGCAACCCACTCCAGTTTGCCTGGAGAACCCCATGGACAGGGGAGCCTGGTGGGCTACAGTCCATGGGGTTGCACAAAGTCGGACACGCCTAAAGCAACTTAGCACGGCACAGCAGGGTCAAGAGGTACAAACGTCCAGTTACAAGATAAGTACGTGCCAGGGATAAGCACAGCATGATGACTATAGTTAGCACTCTGTTACACACGAAAGTTACTAAGAAAGTAGATCCTCAGAGTTCTTATTACAAGAAGAAAACCTTTTTTCTTCTTTCTTTTCTTTCTATATATCTATATGAGATGATGGATATTGGGCGGTAATCATTTCACAATATATGTAAATTAAACCATAGTACCGTACACCTTAAATGTCTACAGTGATGTATATTGATTATTTCTAAATAAAACTGGAACAAACTTTACACTTTTTAGTGCACAGTTCTGAGCTTCGATAGCTGTATATAGCTCGTTACCACTACTGCAATTAAGATAAAAAACAATTCTATTAACCATCCATATCTGAAAGTCTCCATGAGTTGTCCCCTTTGTAGTCAACTCCCCCTATCCCTGCCTCTCATAACCACTGATCTGCTTTCTGTCTCTATAGTTTTGCCTTTTCCAAAATCTCATACAAATGGAATCACCCATATGTAACCTTCTGAGTCTGGCTTTGTTCATTTATCAAATAATGCATTTGAGATTTATCTGTGTCGTTTCTTGTGCCAGAATTTCATTCTTTTTTTATTGCTGAGTAGTATTCAATTGTTTATCCATTCACCAGCTGAAGGACATTTGGATTTTTTCCAATTTGGGGTGATTATGAATAAAACCACTATAAATATTCACATACAAGTGTTTCATGAACATAAGTTGTTATTTCTCTTGGGAAAATACCCAGCAGTAGGATTCCCTGGTCATACAGTAAGCATATTTTTAACTTTATAAAAAATAGCCAGACTTTTTTCCAAAGTGACTGTGCCATTTTTCATTCCCACTGGCGACATACGAGAGTTTCAGTCACTCTGTACCCTCACCAGCAGTTACCATTGTCAACTTTGTAAAAGTCAATGTTAGAGATAAGCAGTGGTATCTCATTTTTTTGGGGGGGTGGCTATCAAATCCAAGTTTTTGGGGGGCATTTGTAGAATTGCTTTAATTCTCATTGTCATTTTGATTTGCATTTCCCTACTGACTCATGAAGATGAGTGATTTTTTTTAAATGTACCTGACTTTTGTTTTAGTACCATCACTATCTAAAAGTACATCTTGATTTAATTCTTTCTGTTTATTTTCCATTTCTCCCATCATATGTGAGAGCAGGGACCGTGAGATCTACTCCTGCAGTATCTGGAACAGTACCTGGTACTGGATAATGGTGATGATGCTGATGCATTTACAAAGTCCTGATCATACGCCCAGCACCATTCTGAGTGCTTGACAAATACTAACTCATTTAATCCTGACAACCGCCCTAAGAGAGTCAGATGCTATCCCCACTTTAAAGAGGAGAAAACAGAGGTAGACAGAAGTAATTAACTCAGAGCTAACAAGGCGATGAGCAGAGCTTCAGTCTCTGGTGTGCTGGAGTCAAGAGTCTGGAGTCATGATCAATACAAGAACACGGTCCATAGCGGTCACATTTGCTGAAGGAATGAAAATGTGGAAGAAAGACAACTCAGTCCAGCGTGGCATAGACTGAATATCTGTGTCCCTTTCAAAATTCATAGTTGAACCCTAATCCCCAATGTGGTGGTATCTGGAGGTGCAGCTTTGGGGAGGTGATTAGGTCATGAGAGTGGAGCTCTCGTAAACAGGATTAGTGCCCTTATAGAAGAGACCCCCGAGAGCTCTCTTGCCCCTTGTGCCATATGGACACATGGTGAGAAGAGGGCATCTATGAACCAGGAGGCCAGCCCTCACCAGACACTGAGTCTGCCAGCACCTTGATCTTGGACTTCCAGCCTGCAGACTGTAAGACGTCAACTACAGTTGTTTATAAGCACCCAGTTTCTCTCGTATTTTGTTACATAGCCCAAACAAAGACACAGAGGCTTCTAGATGCTACCTTTTGGATATTTCCCCTCCAAAGGTGAATTCATTCTCACTCTCGATTCTACTTCACCTCCTAAAAAATTCATTTTACGTTGATATTGCAAGCAACCAATAGGGACAAGTGGGGTGAGGTTGAGTCAAACCTGGAGCCTGGCCATGAAGGGCGCAGGCCTGCCAAAGGGCTTATTCCTTTACAGGGACTCTTCCTCAAAGCTTTTCCCACTGCTCCCTCCCACACACTCAAGGCCTCCCCAGGCGGAGAGAATGAACAGGAAGTCATGGCCTCGGGAATTCAGAAACGTCGCTCTGAGAACATCCCATAACATAAAAACCCTATGTCCAGACTTCACTTCTCACTGCTCACTGAATGTCTGGCACATTTCCTCCATGCCCTCTCCCCAACAAAATGTCCCCACATTTCCTCGGCCCGTTTGCAGGGAGTTGAGACCATATGAGAAGTTCTAGCCAGTGGGCTTTGAACAAAAATGGTGTGTCACCTCTGCGCCAATGCATTTAGGAGCCCGTGTGCACCTCTACCATTTCCCCTCCTTTGCCACTGTGGCCAAAGAAGGCCGTGAGTTCCAGGGGGCAGCTACCACATGGTTGAGCTTCAGCCTGGGTCCCCGTGTGACTAAATGGACCAGCTTCTGCCACCCTCTCCACTTCCCACATCGGTCATGTAATGTGAATTCATATGGTAAAAGAAGGGAGCCTTGTCACATTGAATCAGGAGTCCCCAACCTCCAGGATCTAATGCCTGGTGATCTGAGTTGGAGCTGATGGAATAACAACAGATAGAAAGTGCACAGTAAGTGTAATGAGCTTGGATTATTCCCAAACCTTCCCCCACCCTCACCCTGGTGGGAAAATTGTTTTCCATGAAACTGGTCCCTGGTGCCAAAAAGGTTGGGACTATGGCATTAAATCACTGAGAGTTCAGAGAGAGCTTTTTAGTGCAGCACTTCACCACCCTCCCTACATCCCCACCAGCCACATGGGGGCATATGGTTTAAGAACAGGTTTGGATAGCTTTCTGGGTGACAGAACAATAGGATCCCCAAAATAACTAGGATTCCCGTGAGAGATATGACTTCAGTTCCCAAGTTGAAGGGTTCCCTGTGTTTACAAGGGAAAGGGGGGCAGTTCCTGGCCCTTCCACAGGATCCACTAGCAGGACAGTCCCCACCTGGAGAAGGGAGGTGGGAGCCGAGTCAGCTGGGAGCATCTTTGCGACAGTGAGGGCCTTGGCCCACGTTCGAGGACTTGAACTTGACTTTAGAATAAAGGCTGGTACATCTTGAGTTTTATCACTGACTCAGGCCTGGGACCAGCTCCCAGAAAGTCCCTTGAACTTCAAGCTGATTTGTCCTGGATGGACAATTTGGGGTGGGGGAAAGCGCAGGAAAACTCAACCAGGGCCCTGAAGCCACAAGCAACAGTGTGCCACAGGTTTAACTGTAGATTTATGTTTTGAACTTATTGGAACTCTACTTTGGCAATTATCACCTTAAATAGTGTGTACTCCTATGGGACAACACAGGGAACGGGGGAGGAGGCAGCCCTTCAGGATGACAGCAGGAGGCCGGTAGAGGACCTGAGGGGAAATCCCTTAGTTTATATAGGGTCCCTGTGACTTCTCGCCTTTTCCAAGAAGTGAGATTTGGCTGCCGTAAGATACACTGCCTCTGCTACTCACACTCACCCCAAATTGGTGCAATGCAGCTTCTTTGAGGCCAGTAAAAAGACTCTTCTTGAGAATGAGTGCTGGGTGCTGGTGTCAGTACTTGAATGTGTGCATCCAAAGGCCCGTAGTTTTGAACTGACACCAGGGTAGATGAAAACTGCAGCACTGCGTGGCACCCTACGGAGATGCTGGGGTGGGCTGGGGGTGGGGACTTGGGTCAGAGGTAGGGGTGGGGTTGTTTAAAGTGAAGAAGCCCCTGGAGCAAAGGCAGGCTCTGTGGAACTTGGGGACCTGGGGACTGGGGGCTTCCAAAGGAGCGGTCACGAAGAATCCTCTCTTGGAGGCTTTCGGATTGGGGGCCTGCAGTTTTTGGTGTAGCTGGTCTCTGGGAAAAACTTAAGCGAGTTTTGCCATCCTTTTGGTTAAGAATAAAAGGGTGTGACTGATACAGTATAACTGAAAACTAAACCCTACAAAGAAACAGGCAAGAACTGCTCCATTCTTTACCACAAGCGTTTATTTACTTGGGGGCTTATTTTGATGATGAGAAATTCATAATGATAAGTTCGGTGATTTCGGTGAGCCTTTTGGCTTAGGAGAAAATTTAAATTGGGTGCAGACCTGAGGTTTTAACCCAGTTTGCATACCTTGCCCCCACCCTGATGGCCACAGGATTTGCTTAGACATGCTAGCGCTAAGGAACCATGCCCAGAATGTGCTGCGCTTTCTCCTTTTGTTTCCTGGAGGCAAGTTTCCTGACCAATGATGCTGAGAATTACTCATCCTGGGGTCAGGGCTCCAGTGATGGCTTGTGGTGAGAGTAGAGATTTGGCTGAGGCGGGGTTAGCTCAGCCCCCTGGCTCGAAAGTACACTCGGACATCCCCACTCAGGGACGAAGGGGTTTCAGGCTTGGACATTATGGTCTGGTACCCAGGGACCCAGGCAATGTTGGGATGGATGCACTGGCTCATGGAAAATGCCTGACTAGAACTGCTTGGGGGAGGATTCCCTGGGCACAACATGAATCGTTTTCCCCTGAATGGTTTTTGCTGACTGACTGGGCTTTAATTCACTGTCTGCTAAGGGTTTGGGGGCTGAAAACAGAGGATGAAGTTTCAAAGGCAAATAAGAGACGTTCCTGTGGGGGATGGAGGGAGAGCTGGCACACAGGAGAGAGATGGCAGGCAGAGGGAGGGTGGGGGGTGGGAGAGGGTAAAGGGCACGGACATCCCCATCTCGTCACTGTCACCACAGTCAGCCTCCCCGAGAGCTCAGCCCATGCTGTGCTAGGTACTTCCCACTCGCTGACACATTCAGTGCCCACCAGCACCCCAGGAGATGCAGACTGTCACTGTCTGCGTTTCTTTTATTAATTTTAAAAAATATTTATTTATTTGGCTGCACCAGGTCTTAGTTGCAGCATGTGGGGTCTCCAATCTTTGTTGTGACATGTGGTATCTTTAGTTGAAGCATGGGGGATCTAGTTCCCTGGCCAGGGATCGAACCTGGGCCCCCCTGCATTGGGAGTATGGAGTCTTAGCCACTGGATCACCAGAAAGTCCCACTGCCTGCATCTTCAGGATGGGGAAACCAAGGCACAGAGAGGGGTAGTAACTTGCCTTATTTGGAATGGGGCTACGTTTCAAACCCAGGCAGTCAGGCTGTAGCACTCATCCTAAGAGTCCCTGATGAAGCTAGGTTGGTCAGGTTAGACTTGAATGAAAGGCTCCTCAGTGCCACTGACAGGAATTCTGTCTGTGTGTGGTCGGATCCAAGTTGTCAAAAAAATCCACTTTCTGCCCCTAGCTCTGTGACTTTGAGTGAATTACTTACACTGAGACTGGCTCCTTACCTATAAAGTGTATTTCATATGACAATAGAGATTACAGAGCACGTGTGAGTGTGTGTGTGTGTGTGTGTGTGTGTATGTGTTTTGCCTTGTACAGTACTTGGTAGAGAACAAAAACTCCACAAAAAGCAGACACCACCCCCCTACTGCCTGCCATGGAGCCAGAGCACAGATATGCCCGTCTTCAGAGCTTCCAACCATGTACATGGGCATGCATGTACTCATGTGTACACATGTATACATGTGTGTATACTCGTGTGCACATGTGTCCCTGTCGTGTGTATACTCGTGTGCACATGTGTCCCTGTCATGTGTGTACTCATTGCATATGTGCCCCTGTCATGTGTGTACTCATGTGTACATGTGCCCGTCATGTGTATACTCGTGTGCACATGTGTCCCTGTCATGTGTGTACTCATGTGCACATGTGTCCCTGTCATGTATGTACTTGTGTGCACACGTGTCCCTGTCATGTGTGTGCTCGTTGCACATGTGCCCCTGTCATGTGTGTACATGTGCCCGTCATGTGTATACTCATGTGCCCGTGTGTCCCTGTCATGTATGTAATCGTGTGCACATGTGTCCCTGTCGTGTGTATACTCGTGTGCACATGTGTCCCTGTCATGTGTGTACTCGTTGCACACGTGCCCCTGTCATGTGTGTACTCGTGTGCACATGTGTCCCTGCCAAGGGGAGCACTCACGTTCATGTGCACACATTTCCCTTCCTCTCCCATCCTTAACTCAGGCTGGTGGTGACATCAGCCATGTGGTCCCCAGCCAAATACCCAGACATCACTCGTGAGTCCCTTCTTCCCCTCTTCACCCTCACATTCCCTCACCATGGTCAGCCAATGCCTGAATATTTCTCAATCGCATCTTCTCCCAGTTCTCCCTCACCCGCACCCCAGCCAGCGTGCAGTTCCCACTCCACCCACCCTCCACACAGTGGCAACCAGAATGACCTTTCCCAGTCACAAGTTTTACCTCACCAGCACGCCACTTAAAACCCTCCCAGGAAGCCTAATCAAGCAGGATATAAAACTTCTGCTGCTGCTGCTGCTACTAAGTCGCTTCAGTCGTGTCCGACTCTGTGCGACCCCATAGACAGCAGCCCACCAGGCTCCCCCGTCCCTGGGATTCTCCAGGCAAGAATACTGGAGTGGGTTGCCATTTCCTTCTCCAACGCATGAAAGTGAAAAGTGAAAGTGTAGTCGCTCAGTCCTGTCTGATTCCTAGTGACCCCATGGACTGCAGCCTACCAGGCTCCTCTGTCCATGGGATTTTCCAGGCAAGAGTACTGGAGTGGGTTGCCATTGCCTTCTCTGAAAACTTCTGAGTTTCACATAAAGCCCTAAAGAGAAGCCTGACAGATTTGCCTGAATAAAGATCTAAAGCTTCTCTATGGCCGGAGATACCATAAACAAAGTTAAAAAGATAAATGGCAGACTAGGGGAAATATATCCAACACACATAACAGACAAAAGTTTTAAAATCCCTAATATACTAAAAGCTCCTTCATACCCATAAGAAAAAGGCAAAAAGAAAAGAAAAATAGGCAGCGGATATGAACAGTCAATTCACAGAGAAGAAAATACAAATGGCCAATAACCACATGAAAAGCTGCTCAGCCTCGCTGGGGAGAAAGAAAGTGTGTTGAAACCACAGTGAGATGTTTTCCTGGACTGGCGAAAATTAAAAAGCTTGATAATGTTCAGTGCGGAGGGCAACTGGGGAAATGGCTCCCCGCAGATATCAAGGGTGGGAGCAAAAACTAGTCCAACCTTTTGGAAGAGCAATGTGACAGTACCTATTAAAATTTAATAAGCACACCCTGCGCCAGGGCAACTCCACGCCTAGAAGCCTATCCTACAGAAAGGCTTACACGTGTCAGCCAAGATATATATACGAGGATGTTCACTGAAGCATTATTTGCAAGAGTGAAAAATTGAAGGCAACCTAAATATCCATCAACCCAGGCCTAGTTACATAAATTTTGTTACGGCCAAACAATGGAATATTAGGCAACGATTAAAAAGAACACGGGAGATCTGTATTCCGTGACACTGACAGATGCCCACAGCACACTGGGAAATGAAAAATGGAAGTTGTAGAATAATGCACATGATATGATTCATTCCTTTTCTTTTTTTAAAGATAACACACAATAAATATGTTTATAAAGGCACAGAAAAAGTTCTAGAAGGAAGCACACCAGATCAACAACAGTGGGACCTCGGCAGAATGAGATTTAAGGGCAAAGAAGGATATTTCTTAACAGGACGCACTTCTGTATTGTTTCAGTTTTTACATGAGCAGATATTGCTTTTGTGGTTAAGAAAGAAAAAGAAAAAAAAAATGCCCCATCCACAGCCTCTCAGTGGCTGTGAGACAAAGTCCAAACTCCCCAGGCGGCAGCTGAAGTCCGGGACACCGCCCTTGTGCGCCGCCAGCCTTGGGTCTCCCACACTCCCTTTCAGGTCCCCACACCAAGCCTTGGTCCCTGCAGTTCCGTCTTCCCGCAGCGTCCTTTCCTGCCTTCCACGTTTCATCTTTCAGATGGCTCCTCACGTATCGCCACCTTCTGGAAACGCTCCCTGAACACTCCCCCACACCCTGCTTCCACTCTCCTGGCAACGGTGACAGCCAGCATCCAGGGAGCATGTGTGTGTCTGTGTCGGGGCTGTGCTGTATGCTTTACTCCGTATCGACTCCTTCGATCCTCACAACAACCCTAGGAAGGTCTGCCATCACCTTATTTAATGCATGAGGAATCTGAGGCACAGACGGGTTAACCAACTTGCTCAAAGTCACACCACCAGCAATCAACAGAGCCAGTGAGTGGCGGTGCCAGGCAGAGCATGCGTGAGGCCCTCTGCCAGCACTCAGCACCCAGGACCTATACCTTCCAGGCTCCCAGACTTGCCTAGGAGTCCTGAGTTGGTAGGTGGGTGAGATGGGGGTTTGCCTTGTTCCTGCCCCCAGAACCTGGGTGGGTAAGTGTACACAGGGAAGTCTGCTGGGGCAACAAGCCAGCTCCCAACATCAACCATCCAGTGCTAAAGGAAGCAGCTGGTCTCCCCAGTGGGGAGAGCTGGGACCGGCTCAGCTGGAGGCCAGCGGACCTGGGACTGCTGAGGAATGGCATGGTTTGTGGAGGTGCAGCCCCTCCCGGGGCGAGGACCCAAGCGACTCCCTGCACACCTACTGTGAGCCAGGCCCTTAGGGGCCACGGGCCAGGGAAGCCAGGGGCCAGGAGACTGCTCTGCCCTCCATGTGCTGTGAGTCAGACACATGGAAGCCAGGAGCCAGAGAGGGGGACAGTGGGATGGTGCTCAGAGGAGCAGGGGCCTGGCTTCCGATCAGGACAAAGCAGACAGGGGTCTCTGTGAAGTGGCATCTGGGCCCAGCCCCAAAAGACGAAGGGGGATCTGGGCAGATGGAGCGGGGAAGGGAACTCCAGGGGGCTGGAACAGCTTAAGCAAGGGCTGGAGGTGGGCAAGTGTGGAGAGCTCTGGGGAAGAGTCACTGGTTTTGGCTGGAAAACAAGATAAGTAGGGAAGCAGCAGTGGATGTGGGGGTGCGAGATGCTGGGGCCCTTGGAGGGAGCAGCTGCCCACAGCAAGGAGGGGGCAATCTGAAGCACGTGGACTGCCTAGGACCGGAACCTGTCAGGCAGATCCACCTGCCCTGTCAGCTCGTGACAGTGGCCTAGTTCCCTACCTCAGTGCCCTCACCTATAGAAAATCACGCAACTTCCAGGACTGGTGAGAGAATTAAACAAGACGGTGGTTTGCAGCACCTTGAACCTGGGGAGGCAGGGGAACACGTCTGGTGGGGGCACCGTACTGGAGGAGACAGAGCGGCTCGCCGGGGGCATCGGCCTTTGTGATGAGAACTGGTGTGGGCATATGCCCCTCAAGGCCCCCCAGCCCAGCAAAAGTACTCAAATACTAGCCTTGTGTTTAAAGTACAAACTCCGGACAATGTGATTTCAGACTCTCTTCTTTCTTAAAGAGATGTGAAAGGCAGAGCCTCACGATGTTGAGCAGGTCTCTACCCTTCTCGGAGCCTCAATCTCCCCATGTGGGGGGTAGGTGACAGGTTGGGTGGTTTCTCTAGGCCTGGTTATTCAGAAGGGGCTGAGCCGTGGAAGGAGGGAAATGGGCCAAGGGTGATGGGAAGGAGGTATGGAAACCCAGAGGGATGGGATTCAGAGAGAGGAGGGTCGGGGATGAAGGAAGCAGAAGACGCTCCTTCCTGGGTTAGTCCCCTAACTAGCCAAGGGCCTCCTCACACCACCTACTCCAAGGCCCACAGCCCCAGTCAGAGCCCAGGGTGTATTCACTCAGTTGGGGGTGGAGAAGCTGAAAGAAGTGGAGCTCCATTGTCCCAGGGCAAGTTCACTCCTGGGAACAGCAGAAACAGCGATGGGTGGGCCAGGAGGCAGGTAAGACCGGGGGTCATGCCCCACTGGGCTACTTCAGGCTGAGTGCCACTAGGCAAGTCCCTGCACAGTTCCATTTTCTCTTCTATGAGATGAATAAATATGCTTTCCTTGCAAATAACATTATTACCCTGGGGCCCAGCGCACCAGCAACCTGCCTCATAGGTGAGCCCTTTGGTTCACCAGGAGCTGAGCAGGACCTGGGGGAGTCTCAGCCAGCTCTGGGAGTAGGGGAGAATCACTCACCCCCAGGAACCCCCACGACACCCATGGGTGCCATCCTCCTCATTGCTCACAGGGACCCCGTCTTAGCCTCCCCACTGGCCCACCTACAGCACTGCCCCTGCCCACCTGCTGCCAGAAGAACTCTCTAAGTGAGGCCCACCTCAACTCTAATCACTTGGCTGTCACTGTTTGCTTGTCACTTCCCCCACCAGCCCCGTGGGCAGGAACTACATCTGATTCATCTTGGCCGTTGCAGAGTGTGGGGTCTGGCACGAGAGTCCTGCCCACAGGCAGCAGAGCTCGCAGTGGGGATGAACAAGCAGGACCATTCACCCCTCCCACCCCAGCACCTGTTGCTCTATTGAATATTCATGACAGTGCTGGGTTCCACGTGGGGCTGGGGCCAGAGCTCAGTGTGGGACCACGATTCAGTCTGTCTGGGATCAGGGCTCAGTGGGGCTGGGGTCAGGGTTCAGTCTTCTGGGATCAGGGCTCAGCGCGGGGCTGGGATCAGGGTTCAGTCTGTCCAGGATCAGGGCTCAGTGGGGCTGGGGTCAAAGTTCAGTCTTCTGGGATCCGGGCTCACTGCGGGGCTGGGGTCAGGGTTCAGTCTTCTGGGATCAGGGCTCAGTGCGGGGCTGGGATCAGGGTACAGTGAAGGAAGTTTTCTGCCCTCTACCATGAAGGGCTCAGGACTTCTCCCAGCCTTACCCCCTGCTTTGAAAATAACTTCTCCTGCCCCTGGAGTTCTGGGGCCTGTCTTGAGTCCCCACCCTGCCCACGCTCTACCCAGGCAAGGCCTGACCTATGCTCCACTCCAGGCAGCCATGGAGTGGAGGCAACCCATACTCACTGTGCCCAGCCACCACCTGACTCCCACAGAAGGGGTTCAAGGTGGGAAGTGCTTCCTTGCATCCCTAACTGGCCCTCAGAAACACAGCAAGGACAGTCAGCCTTCTGGCCTGAATGCGTTCCCAAGCCAAGGAGAAGTCGTTTTGGGTTAGCTCTGGTTTTTCTATTAGCCACCCCACTGTGCCCACTCTATTAGCCTAGATGATCCAGTGCCAGTGGAGGTAAATCCAGGTCTGGCTGAACATGCAGGCAAAGGTGTTGGCTGGTACGTGGCAACGAGATGTGCCACCCAAACAGTTCCTCCTGTCACAGTGCCTGAAATCCTCCTTTGTGTTCCTTGCTTGAAGTCAATCTTGTTGACCCTCCTCTGAAACCTCCATCAGGAATCAGTTTTTAGCTGGGCGTGGGGACGGCCAGATCCCTCGGCCCTGGGTGACTCATGTCTAACCCAGGTTTGGCACTCACAGGGCTCAGAAATGGGAGCTGAATCAGGGACTGACCTGAGTGCGTGTCAGAGTTTGACAGGAGGCTGCCCGCGCCCCTCAGCACTCCCACCCACCCAGCCAAACCCTCCACTCCCTCTGCCTGCTACTCCCAAGCAGAGGGTCAAGTTGGTTTGCTGGAAAGACACATGGTTCTCATTTTAATTAATTAAAGAAAAATCTAATCACTGCATTAAACTTCTCATTACTCCACTTGAATACCCGTTAAGTAAATTTAATTACCAGAGGATTGGGTTTCCCAGCCTCTTTCATTAGCTTCTGATAAGATGGGGGAGTTGGGAGGGAAGGGGATGGGAAGCAGAACAATGCCATTCTCAACCCACAGAGGGCAAGGTGGACAGTATACTGGGGCTACTGTGGTCAGGCTTTGGTGTCTCCCTGAGGACAGGCTTGGCCCTGGGCATAGGGAGACCCTCCTCCCAACTACCTCTAGAAAGGAAAAGGCCTAGAATTTGGATACAGTCAGCGCTGAATGCTTCATTTACAGCCACTCTTGGTTATTTATACCCCACCTCCTTCTAAAAGAGTTTGAGGTTGCTAAGAACAGCACAAGCTGAAAAATAACAGAAGAAATCAGAACAAGGGAAAGATGTGCAAGAGAAGAAGAGGAAGCCAAAGCCAAGGCTACTGAGCAACTACATGCCACAGCAACCCGAGCACTTATCAGAAAGGGGCCACAAACCAGCTATGAGCTTCCTAGCAGCCAAGACAAAGAGAGCAACACATTTCGGCACTAAGGTCATAACCAACAGAGTATTCATAAGGAAATGCACACCAAACCTTGGTCTTTCCATCTATAAAAAGGGCGGAGCTTGAGCATGAACTAAAGGAAATGACTATTGGCGGAAGCAGTCAGCAAAGGTTTCCTAGAGCAGGAGGGATCTAAACTAGGCCTTGAAAAAGAGGATGGGGCAGACTCCATCTTTAGTAATCATTTATTATTTGTTTTCCCCAGTCAGAGGCATCTCCTTTCTGCCAGCAGGACTCTGAGATTCCTTTGAGCTTCTCAAAGGAAGCTTCTCTCTCATTCCTGGTCACATGGTTAAGGAAGGACAGACCCTTACCCCAGGCCACCCTCATTTCCTGTGTACCCAGTTAAAGGATCAGGATTATCTTAACCCTGTCAATAGGGCCCAAGAGATTTACAGTCACCTGGGACTACAAATCCCAAGTCCCAACTCCAGGACTTTTATTTGTTCTATCAGAAAAGCAGGTTTTGTCTCTAGCCGAGACCCCAGATTTCAACCTGGTAGCCAGTAGCCCCAGAAACTGCTGGCACATCTTATGATTACATCATGTGAAAAGCTACTAGGAGGGGAGCCATCACCAAAAAAAGAGAAGCAGAGAATTACAGACAGAAAACAGTCCTGGTCACATTGTTGAAGCAACTGGATCAAGCCCTGCCTGAAGCCCAACTTACCCCCAGACACTTCAGTGTCATGAGTTGATAATCTCATTTTATTGGAATAAGATTTTTGTTACTTGCAACCAAAGGGATCCTCACAGACACAGTGTTCAGAAAGATATCCTTCCAGTTCCAGAGATGTAGAAGGCTAAGGCATTCCCAGGAGCCAGGGAATGGGCAGGGTGGGTGTGACACCTACCGTGACTGCCACTGTGCCCCACTGAGTCCTGAAGCTTGAGGAGTCACTTCGGTGCAGGCTGGGGTGAGGAATAGGCTGGGGAGTGGGTCCAGGAGCTGAGCAGGGACAGAGCCCCGAAATGCTGGCAGGAGGCAGGCTCAGTGCAACCAGGACATGGCTGTGGAGTGCCTAGAAAAGAGGAAAAGCAAGAATGAGCAGTATGGTTCACATGGGGGACATCGGGGCACAGGGCATCAGGCAGACAGTGGTCACACCTTTACCAAGGTGAGGCCAGAGTCAGCCAAGTCTATCTTCACTTCCTCACCCCTTGTATGTTGCCACTTACCCCTTTACTGCACCCTCACCTGGAGTACCTCCAGGCTGCAGAAGAGCATCTGTAGGAGCCCTTCCCTCTGAAGAGAAGGGAGGGTGGGGGAGGGGCGTGCAGGCATGGCTGGAGTCCATGTGCTGTTGCCAGAGTGTATGTGCCTGGTGGCAGATGGAGGGCAGGGGAGCGTCCCCCTCAAGACTATGGGCTCATTTCTCACAGTTCCTCTTCCAGTGAGTGCCCAGAACCGGGCCCAGGGCCTGAAGCAGCCAGAACAGGACAAAGGTGAGTGAGGCAGCTATCTTCTTTGATCACTGGTCTGGACTTCTAAGTGGCTTCCCTGGTGGCTCAGATGATAAAGAATCTGCCTGCAATGCAGGAGACCCAGGTTCAATCCCTGGGTCAGGAAGATCCCCTGGAGAAGGGAATGGTAACTTACTCCAGTATTCTATGGGCTTCCCAGGTAGCACTAGTGGTAAAGAACCCACCGGCCAATGCAGGAGACATAAGAGACAAGGGTTCAATCCCTGGGTCGGGAAGATCCCCTGGAAGACAGCATGGCAATCCACTCCAGTATTCTTGCCTGGAGTATCCCATGGACAGAGGAGCCTGGTGGGCTACAGTCCATGGGGTCACAAAGAGTCAGACATTGCAAGTCTGATTGAAGAGTCAGATTGAAGTGACTTGGCACATGGGACTTCTAAAAGAATTCTAGAGAGGACAATGCTCAACCTAAGGGAATGAATGGTGGTGTTCCAGGCATGGGCAGAGAACAATGTAGCGCCTCTGAGTGCCTTCCCATCTGAAGAAGCAGAAATCATCTACTCTGCCTTCACACCAGCCTCCTTTGGGCACTGATCCAGCTTGGGGGGGCCACCCCTCAAGGGGGTGATAAACACAGTCTTCCCCAGCTTCTCTGAGGCCAAGTGGCACCTTTGGGGAGGGACAAATGGTGGAGATATTTCAGACTCAGGACACTGCCTGCAGTCCTGGCCGTTGGAAAGTCACTAAGCCCCTTTATCCCTTCATGAGTCCTCTGATCTAAGGGATACTGGCTTGCTTCTTGGCTCCATAAAAAAGGCACAACAACTGAGATCCTGCGTCACAGACACTCGGCTGGCTGGGTCTCCAGAAACGTCTCTAGACCGGTGCAGTGGAATTGAGCTTTCTGCAACGATGGGTGTGTTCGATACCTGTGCTGCCTGATATGATAGCTGCCAGCCACATGTGCATGTTGAAATGTGGATACTGACACTAAGAATCTGAGTTTTCTTTCCTTTTATTCATTTATGCTATGCTATGCTAAGTGCCTTTGACTGTGTGGATCACAATAAACTGTGGAAAATTCTGAAAGAGATGGGAATACCAGACCACCTGATCTGCCTCTTGAGAAATTTGT
>NW_011494753.1:7792937-7795036 GCF_000754665.1 Bison bison bison
TACTTTGGCCACCTCATTCGAAGAGTTGACTCATTGGAAAAGACTCTGATGCTGGGAGAGATTGGGGGCAGGAGGAGAAGGGGACGGCAGAGGATGAGATGGCTGGATGGCATCACTGACTCGATAGACGTGAGTCTGAGTGAACTCCGGGAGTTGGTGATGGACAGGGAGGCCTGGCGTGCTGCAATTCATGGGGTCGTAAAGAGTCGGACATGACTGAGCAACTGATCTGATCTGATGCTAAGTCACTTCAGTCGTGTCCGACTCTGTGTGACCCCATAGACAGTAGCCTACCAGGCTCCCCCGTCCCTGGGATTCTCCAGGCAAGAACACTGGAGTGGGTTGCCATTTCCTTCTCCAATGCATGAAAGTGAAAAGTGAAAGTGAAGTCGCTCAGTCGTGTCCGACTCTTAGCGATCCCATGGACTGTAGCCTACCAGGCTCCTCCGTCCATGGGATTTTCTAGGCAAGAGTACTGGAGTGGGGAGCCATTGCCTTCTCCGTTATTCATTTATATTTAAATCTAAATAGTCACATGTGGCTAGCTGCTACCATATTCGATAGTACATCTCTGGACCAACCCTTGCCTAGCCCCTGGCCCCAGTGCTATGCATGCTCAGTGGTGTTGGACTCTGTGACCCCATGGACTATAGCCCGCCCAGGTCTTCTGTCCATGGAATTTTCCAGGTAAGAATACAGGAGTGGGTTGCCATTTCCTAACCCAGGGGATCTTCCCAACCCAGGGGTAGAACCCGCGTATCCTGCGGCTCCTGCATTGCAGGCAGAGTCTTTCCCTCTGAGCCATTGAGGAAGCCCCCCTGGTCACAGTACCCAGAGACAACTGAGGTCCAGAGAGGAGATAGGATTTGCCCAAGGTCACATAGAGAGTGGCAAAGGCAAAATCTAGAACCTAACTCTTCGGACTCCTAGCCCCAACTCTCGATAGCGCCCACTGCCCTTCCCATATTGGGCTCATGTTCTCCCATCCTGATCAGGCCCGTCACACAGAGTCTTGCTATCCCACAAACCATGCTACTGCTCCCAGGACAGGGAATCAGGCCACCTTTGAAGGGATCATCTCTCCCAGCCACTGCTGCTGGCCCATCTCTCAGGCTTCTAGTCAAGCAGCCCCAAAGAATATAGCTGGGGAAATCATTCATCAGAGAGGAAGTGCTCTGGGCACAGAGCTGTTCACTGCAGGGTTATTAATAACAGCAAAATGCTGGAGGCTGCCTAAACATCCCACAATAGAGATGACGCAGTGCATCACGACACCGCTGTTTGATGGAATATTATACAACCACTAAAAATGATAAACACAGAGGCTAGTAGCAGCACAGAGCAATGTTTACCTAACAATATTGAACAAGAAAACAGAAAACGAATGGGGGTGGGGTGGGGTTGCAGTGGTGTACAGCACCCTGTGCTCACTGAGCCCACTTATATCTGTTATCCCAGCCTGCACTGCAGCATAATGACATCCAGAGTTCATACCCATTCCAGAGATGGAGGAGCTGAGGCTTCAATAAGCCACCCACAGCCCTGGCCACATGGGGAGGGAGGGCTCGAATAGGGCTTGAACTCTTGATTTCTGACTCTAAGGACAGACTTCCACAGCTGTTTCTTTGTGCCATGATGGGGACGTTAACTTTTGTCCTCTCCTTTTTATTTATTAACTCATCTTATTTAACAGATACATTCTAAGTGCCTTACAAACGTGGGCTCATGTGATCTCTACAATAGCTGTAAGAGGGAGAAGTTGATACTCATTTTTTTTGATCAGGAAACTAGGGCACAGAGGTCAAGGCTCACTTCTACTTTCCACATTTCTACAAGCCTTCAGCGTTGTCTTCACAGGAGGAGGGCAAGGTGACAGGGAGGGAAGAGCTGCTGACTTGGAGCAGCAGAAACACAGGTGTATGTGTGCAAGCACACACGTGTATGTGCGTGTGTGGCCTCCCTTTCTAATTGCATGGAAATTCTTTCTTGTAGCAGTTGAAAGAAAAAAGTTCCAGAAATAAAATATTGTACCAAAAATTCTTTACAAAACAAGCACAAACACAAAGATGAAAACCTATTCAAAATTAAAGCTACTGATA
>NW_011494753.1:7795136-7818710 GCF_000754665.1 Bison bison bison
CAAGAGACTGTGAATGCAATCCAGCCCCTGGCAGCCAAGCTCATGTCTCCAGGCTTTCCTGCCAATTTCCTGACCCCGGACTCTTCCCTCCTGCTTGGGTGAGATCCTCACCTCAGAGGGCAGCGAGGACCGGCCCTGTGTGCGAGTGGACTTCAATAAACACCTCCCAGAGCCCTCGGCACAACACAGCAGGCCAGCAGACAGACTTCAGAGCCCGAGCTGCTGCGGCATACTGTCGCTGGCCAGGGCTGACCTCGAAAGGCCAAGTCATCCAGGCCTCTGCCTCCAGCCCCAGGCAGCCCCGTTCCACAAGTGGAACAACTGAGGCCACCCAAAAGGTAAAAGACCTCATCAGGGGTCACACTGGTACTGAACAGGGGAGCGTGTGCGTCCACGTGCCTATGCGTGCATACAACCCACACGAACACGTGTCTACCGTGTTTGCTAAGTCGCTTCAGTCGTGTCCTACTCTTTGCGACCCTGTGGACCGTAGCCCTCCAGGCTTCTCTGCCCATGGATTCTCCAGGCAAGAACACTGGAGTGGGTTGCCATGCCCTCCTCCAGGGCATTTTCCCCACCCAGGGACCGAACCCTTTTCTCTTAAGTCTCCTGCATTGGCAGGCGGGTTCTTTACCACTAGCAGGACCTGGGAAGCCCTGTGTGTCTCTCATGTGTGCGTATAATTAAAATATCCGCTGATATTCAGCTTATACACTACCACACACAATGATGATTATGTTACTAACTGCTACCATATCCACAGTGGTGTTTCTATTTCTCCTTTACATTTTTCTGTTATTTTTCATTCTGTCTGTCACCAGATACTTACGAGCACTTACTATGTACCAACTATATTATAGGTGCTGGAGATTAATTGGGGTGCCCCTCACAGGGATGGGGGGTACAGACGATAAGCAAATAAAGAAACAAGATAGTTCCAAAGAGTGACAAGTGCGATGAAGATAAGCCTGGGCATGTGAGAGAGAGCACCTGGGATGGGGCTCAAGGGTCCCTCGAGTGGGACGATCCGAGGAGGCCTGTCTGCAGAGGCCACATCTGAATTTACATCTGGACAATAAGAACTCAGTCAACCTAGAGCAGCAAGAATGGGGGAGCCTGATGGGCTTCCATCTATGGGGTTGCACAGAGTCGGACACAACTGAAGCGACTTAGCAGCAGCAATCTAGAGCAGCAGGAACAGGGCAACGAACAGAGTGGGGAAGGAGACTGGTGTTTCTGAGGAGCAACAAGCTGTTTGGCTCCTAGAATGAGACGGGCAGAGGTGGGGCAACTGTGGAAAGGAGGCCACAGAGGGAGGCTGGGCCCTGAAGGCCAAGATAAAGCTTCGGCCTTCATCCCTAGTGCAATGAAGAGTCACCTGGGAAGTGCTGGGACGTCTTGCTAGTCGTGAAAAGTTCCTCTGGACTGGAGACTGGATTGAAGGGGAGCAGGCCCAGGAGCAGGGGACCCGTGGGCTGGCTCTGGCAGTTGCCCAAGACAGGGAGATGTGCCTTGAGCCAGGGTGAGGGAGGGACTAGACAGATTGAGGATATATGCTGTTACAAACACAGCTCATCAGCAGTTGGTTGATGAGTTGGATGTGAGGAGGTGGGGGTAAGAAAAAGGAATCAAGGATGACTCCTAGATCTTCTACCACGGACACAAACTGCTTTTACCACCAGACTCCCCACGAAAAAATTTTAAATAACCGTTAAAAAATAACAGCAGATGAGCCACCATGAAGACCGCCACCCCACACACACTGAGTCTCACACACCCCAGGGTGCATCTTTCTTTCCAAGCCCCTGCTGTGTTCTCTGGTCCTGCATGTGGCACACAGGGCGGGAAAGAGATTGGGTCCCACCCTCAGGCTGGCAGGAGACAAGATTATCCAAAAAGACAGGACAGGGCAGGAAGGGGGAGGGTGTAGAGGCGCTGGTCCAGAGCAGGTTTTAAAGAACATGCTGGCTGAACCTGAGAAGTTCTAGCATGGGGCATGGGACTGGGGAGGCAGGGCGCAGCATCTGGGAAAAGCATGAGTTTGAGGGTAAGACCATCCTGGGTTTAAGTCTCCATTTCACCCCGGCCCACTATGGGACCCTGAGTTAGTTCCTTTGCTTCTAAAGGCTCAGATCCCACAATCCTCCCATTCAACGTTGTGATGAAGACTCAGTGAAGTAATATATGTCAAGAACTGACATTTATAAATATTAGCACCTTTCCCCTTTTGTTTAAAAAGGGGCTAAAGAAATCAATTTAAGCTTAGACAGGTAAACTTACATCTATCCCAATCAAGATTCTGGAAGTGCTGCCGAGAATGCAAGGAAAGACGATGGTAAGTGTCAGAATCTCATGACCAAAGAGTCTTGTGGGATAACTGCATGTCCTCTCTTGGCTGCTCAAAAGAGTGACATGCACTCCAGCCAGCCAAAAGTGAGGCCCTCATACATCCTTGTCGATGAGACAGAAAACTATGGGCTGGGCTTCTCAGTGGTTAGCTATATAACCACGTCCAAGAATGTGGGATAGTGAGGAGGACTGGCCCCTGGGATGGAATCTCACCGGCATCAGCAGGGTTGGTCCTTGGCCCTTCCTGGAACAACCTTTTTTGCCAGAGACTAGAGACTAGGATGTGGGCTTCCCCAGTGGCTCAGTTAGTAAAGAATCTGCCTGCAAGGCCGGAGACCCGGGTTTGAGCCCAGGGTCGGGAAGATCCTCTGGAGAAGGGCATGGCAACCCACTCCAGAATTCTTGTCTGGAGAGTCCCATGGACAGAGGAGCCTGGTGGACTACAGTCCGACTCACAAAGAGTCGGACACGACTGAGTGACTTTCAACTTCAGAGACTAGGATGGAGCTTCGAAGGGTAGCCTGGAAGGGTCAATTAAGTAGTCAGGATCCCCTGTTCAAAGCCCTCTACTTAGCCAGGAAGGGGCCAAAGTGGACAAGAGAGGGTTACTAGGCCCTGGCGGAGTTCTGTGAGTAGCTCCAAGAACGGCCAGGGAGTTGTGGCGTCTGTGGATCCTGGTGGCCAGGACTCGCAGGGCCTGGGTAAGCCAACCACTCCAACTCTGGAGATGGTGCAGCCATGCTCCGTCATCAGTGTACCTGTCGAGATGATTTTGGATAAAGTGAGGTCTGTGCACAGGGGCTTGACAGGAAGAGGTGGGCCTGAGCCCCATGTTCCCCGGGGAAGCCTCGAGGGCCTGGTCAGGACTTCAGGTCCCTGGCGTTGGCATTTATGGGCCCAAAGAGCAGTGCTAGGCCCAGTGAGAAAAGATTCCAGGAAGAGAGATCTCTCTTCAGCACGAAGAGTAGTGACCTCTCTGTCCCTGGGGGCATGCAAGCAGAGGTCTGGAGAACATATATGCTGGGTAGGGATTTGCACTAAATGTGGGGGTTGCTTTCAGCCATGGGGTTCTTTAATTCTATTCACATGTGAATCAGGACTAGATTATGTGGATCAAAGAAGGTGTTACAGAGAGTGAAGGGAAGGCAAGATAATGCCCAGAATAATAGTTATTATTATTACTACATTATAGATCACCAAACATTCCCATCTATTCTCTAACTCGATCTTCTGCCCATCCCAGAGGCACAAAGGATGATTAACCCCATTTAGCAGACGTGGAAACTGAGGCCCAGAGAGGGAATGGCACTAGCCTGAGGTCCAACAGCACGTCAGCCCAGACTGAGGGGCCTTCCCCTCCTGAATTCCAGTGGTCATCCCACCACTCCTGCTGCAGAGGAGGGAGCAGGAATCTGCCCTCCAACCAGGGCTCCTGTCCGTTTGCCAAGACTCCCTATCCCTGAAGGTTAGAGGCTCTCTTTGTGCACCCCCACAAAAGACCTTGGAATGGAGTCCCAGGCCAGAAGGTGTCTCCTCCCAGGTTACACATGTCCTGCTCCCCACCCCTTTCCTCTCACTCCCCTATGGTCCTGGCACAGCCCCTTAGGTTGGTTCCTTCAGACCAGATTGAGGACCAGACACTAGGCTTTGCCCAGGAAATGAACTCAAGGGGAAGTGTCCCTCCTGCTCAGCCTTATTCTTCACCTCACACCTACACAGGCAGCTTGAGACGGGAGAACCAGAGTCCACCTTACCAGGTATCCCTCCAGAACACCTTCCCTTTTCCAAGCCAGAGGGTCAGAGAGAGGGCATCTGGGCAGGAGATGTGACGGTGTCAGTGAGTGGGGAGACTGGGACCACCGAGGCAGGAAAGCTGACACCTTCAGTACCACCCCATGCCACATCATACATTGAACCCCCGGCTACTCTTGTGAGCCAAGGAGCAGCATCTCACTTTACAGGTGATGGAATGAAGGCTCAGAGAGATTAAGAATTTGCTCAAATTCAAAATACTAAATTGAACAGAAACAGCCTGTAAGTTCTAGAGCCAGGATTTGAATCCAGGACTGGCTGGTTCTAAATACCCTGTGCTTTCCCAGGCTCCCTGCTGCCTCCACAGAAGTGCAAGGAAGCTCAAATAGGCAGCCTGGTGAGCAGATGAAAGGGGGGCAGTGGTGGCAGAGAGAGAAGACAAGACAAAGACAAGACAGAGATCAGCAGGGACAGACGAACTGACAAGTGGACCCTGCAGGGGCCAGAAGGAGGCAACTACAGAAGCCCCAATCTTGATCAATGAAAAGCCCCCAAGTGCCACCTCTGCAGCCTTCTGCTGCTCCAGTTTAGCTACTAGTCTTCCCTAGATCCTCCGCAGGATGCCCAGGTCCAAGGAGCAGAAGAAAACTTCCATCCTGGGAGCACCCCATCAGTGAGGGTGTCAGGTCAGATCCCTGGGTCAAGGAGGTGGGCAGAGAAAGAAAGGGGCCAGTCTGTCCCTGGGCAAGGCCCTCAGCCCAGCTTCTGTTTGCCCATGCCAGGCTGGAGGGTCCACCTGCCCCGACCGCCCAGCAAGTACAGCATTCCTGCCGGCCCCATGCGTCTGGAGGAGCATTCTGGGCTAGCCAGGTGTTCCCGGGTCCCGCTGGCAGCCGAGCACAATTGGTCTGTCCCCAGAGTATGCAGGGTTTAGCAACAGCCTCTCAACTGAATATTTAAGAAGAAAATTACCCCTCCTGTTTTTTGTTTTTTTTTTTTTTCCTTAAGAGAGAGAGAGAAAGGGAGGGAGCAGGAAGCCAGCAAAGGAGGGAGAGGGAAGGAGGGTGGGAGAAACCTACCGCATCACTGCAGTCAAGGTCACAGGCATCGTTGTGGGGCAGTCGCGGGCAAGGAGCCTTTAATCTGGGAGTTCAGGCCAAGGAAACTAAACGCTGGAAGCTGGAGTACATTACTGCCCTGAATGATCTGTCGGCTTCTATTAGGCTAAATATCTCTGGATAATAGGGAATTATCCTCTGAAAAGGCAAACTGCCGGCCTCTCCAGGGAGGGGGACGCGGTGGGAACCTCTCATCGTGAGGGCTCTCCCACGGCGGTGGGGGAAGGAAAGAATAGGCCCAGCTAGGAAAGCCGCCCCCCACCCCACACCCACTCCCGGGAAAGTCACAGTCACCAGCTATGCGAAGCTTGTGGCGGGTGCCAGCACCCCACCCCCTCCTCCCCAGACTCTCCCTCCACTAAGGAGTCTGAAAAGATGCTAGATGTGGGGTCGAGGCCAGACAATCCTCCATGACAGCAGGTGACCCTGAGTGAGTCCCTGAGCCCCTCTGAACCTCTGTTTCCCCGTCTGCTAGATGGAGCTAATAATACTCACCCGAAGGCTGTGCTGTGGGGAGGATAACTGGCGCCCAGCCTGGCACAAAATGGGCACCCAGGACAATTCTGCTCACGCCGTTCTGCCCACTGGTGAGGACCTCCTCTTCCTCCCCTCCGCCTCATCCTCACCGGCCCCCACGGGGCATCACCCCCTCCTCCCCATTCTGTCCACTGTGAGGACCTCTTCATCCCCTTCTCATCCTCACTGGCCCCCGCAGGGCATCACCCTCTCCGCCCCATTCTGCCCACTGTGAGGACCTCCTCTTCATCCGCTCCTTCTCATCCTCACCACCCACCATGGGGCATCACCCCCTCTGCCCCATTCTGTCCACTGTGAGGACCTCTTCATCCCCTCCTTCTCATCTTCACTGGCCCCCGCAGGGCATCACCTCCTCCACCCCATTCTGCCCACTGTGAGGACCTCTTCATCCCCTCCTTCTCATTCTCACTGGCCCCCGCGGGACACCACTCCCTCCGCCAGGAAACCCTCCCTGACCGCCCCCGCTTGGGTATCTCCTACAGCCAGAACCCCACCTCCTGGGTTTCTGGGCTGTGCCAGCTTCCAGTGGTGGTTCACACGTGGGCCCTTCACCTTCAGGGGTTCCCTCTGAACCGGACAGTATTTCCGCCTTCCCATCCTCCCCAAGCCCTCTCACCCACATGACTGGCACTCAGGACTCTGCTCAGATGTGCAGACTAGGGCTGGAGGAAGCCAGGACCAGGCATGGAATGGGTCCATGGAAGGGCATCACTCGTGGAAACACATTCAGCACCAGGGAAGCTGAGCTAGGAAGCCAGACATTCCAGAACATGAGTCTGCAATGGCAGCCAGACCATCTGCAGGCTGGCCAGGGCACAAGGCAGGGCTCGGCCAGGCCAGAAAAGCATAGCGGTGGGACTTAGTACTGGGTTCCTGGCCCAGTACTGAGGCCCTGGAGGTGCTCAGGCCAGGAAGGGCCTCAGGTGTCAAGAGGGGCATGGCTGACCTGTGCGGGGAGACGAAAGGGTCAAATGAGTAGCTGGGTGTGGAGCAGCAATATCCCGCTGAACATCATGGGTGCTCATGTCCAAACAACACTGTCCAACTTTGTCAATTCAGTTCAGTTCAGTTGCTCAGTTGTGTCCGACTTTTTGTGACCCCATGGCCTGCAGCACGCCAGGCCTCCCTGTCCATCACCAACTCCCAGAGTTTATGAGTTGGTGAAACATGAGTTTCTGCCCATGAGTTTCACCAACTCATGTCCATTGAGTCGGTGATGCCATCCAACCATCTCATCCTCTGTCATCCCCTTCTCCTCCTGCCTTCAGTCTTTCCCAGCATCCAACTTTGTAAAGTCCTTTAAATCCACTAGTTCCTTTGATCTGCACAGCCTTCAGGTGAGGGGACAGATTGTGCAAGCATGCTAAGTTGCATCTAACTCTTTGCGACCCTGTGGACTGTAGCCCGCCAGGCTCCTCTGTCCATGGTATTCTCCAGGCAAGAATACTGGAGTGGGTTGCCATGTTCTCCTCCAGGGGATCTTCCCGACCCAGGGATTGAACCCACGTCTCTTACATCTCCTGCTTTGGCCGGCGGGTTCTTTATCACTAGCGCCACCTGGGAAGCCCGGGGGACAGTTCAGGGATTACTGTTAGCAGTTCCTTAGTTCGTTCATTCAACAAGAACTTGTGGAATGCCTGCTTTGTTCTAAGCATTGTTACGCCTCACTCAACAGAAGGTAAACTGAGGCCCAGAAGTGCTGCCCAGGAAGTTCCATGGCCCCATGGAGCGGGCGAAAGTCCAGGCTGCTGTCAGTCTCCATTAGTGAGTGGGGCCACAGGGCCTCTGCTATAGCCCCAGAGACTGCAGGAGTGATCGGGGATGCCCACGGGCTGGGAGACCCAGATAGCCTCCGGAGATGGGGAAGGAAGCGGGCCAGATGCCAGATAGGAGCTGTGGAGAGGGGAAGCCCAATGGTGGGTGAAGGGGGAATCATGGGCGGGAGCAGGGAGGGGCCTCAGTCTGGAGTGAAAGCACCTCTTCCTTTGAGGTGGGGTGGGAAGCCAGAAAGTGTGAGGGGAAGAAGGGAAGTTCACGGTGGAGGGTGCTGATCTCTGTGGGTAAAGGCTGGGGACAGGGCGGCAGAGGCACAGGTGAGGAATGACCATCAGCCCCACCCGAGGAGAGGAAGCAGCACGCAGGCAGGGCCAGAGGGTGGGGGTCAGGGGTCAGAGTGGGCCCATCAGGAGGACCCAGAGCTGAGCTGGGCCCCCTAAGGTGTCTGAGCTCTAGGGGAGGGGCAGAGGGCAGGGAACCCCAGCAGGGAGAAACAGGCCTCATGACCGCCCTAGTGGGTGCCCCACCCAGTAGCCTCAGGCTGCCCTGTGCCCCTAGGGGACTGAGAACCTCCCTGGGGTGTGGGCTCCCAAGGGCCCAGGCATGGGAAAAGCCCAGAGCAGGCTACATGCCTCTGGATTCTCCCTGCCACTGAAGGGAGCCCCTGAGTCAGCTCAGGAATGGCTCTTCCCTCTCAGTTCCTCAAGCCAGCCCATCCACTCTGAGCTGTCGCCAGCAGGCTCCCCACTGCCCTGGGCCCTCCTCTCCTCATGGGTAAACTGAGGCAGACCTCACCTCTCAGTGGCCAGTCAGGTCAGGAGAGCACTGCCCAGTGCCCGGATGCACACACATAGGTGTGCACAGATGACTGGCCCTCCTGTCCCCGGCGGTGGAGCCTCTCTAGTCCTCATAGCATCCGCAGTGCCTCGCATACACTTTTGCTCAGTTCACTTTTATTGCACTTTACAGCTAACCGGCTGGTAGCAGTGGAAGGAGGTCAGAATTCTGCCCACTGGACGCAGTGGGGAAGGGGCTGAGAGAAAGCAGGACAGCAGCGGGGGGACGTGGAGACGCCCTGCGGAGCAGACGTGAGGATGCCCCAGAGGCCAAGGTTGCTGGGGCAGCAGAGGCCCCTGCTCTCACCACACGCATTAGCACTCCTTAATAATTCAGCAGGCAGGGGGGCCAGGGGAGGGGAGTGAGGGCGGCGGGGAGGGGGGTCCACCCAAGGGGAGAGTCCCAGGGAAAATAGGCCTCGCGGGCCCCAGGCCTCCTCATGACCCCCAAGCCTTGTGAGCTGCTCCGCCAACTCACCCTGCCCACCTCAGAAGCCAGGCCCCGCCCAACCAACAAGAGCATTGCAGAGAAACTGACACAAGTCAGAAGGAAGGAAGAGCCACTTCTGGGAGGAGGGGCAGAACCTGGAAGGCTTCCCAAAGGAGGTGGCTTTTCAGCTGCTCCGGGTCTCACCTGGCTTTTCTGTGAAATAGGACTGTATACTCCTCCTCCTCTTCTTACTGCTGTAACTACTACTAGTAATAATAATGCCTTAAGTATCTGGGGTGCTCACTTGGTGCTAGGCCCAAGTGTGAACACTTTGTTCCCAGAGAGATTGAGGTGGAGCTGAGGCCAAGCCCACCCCCTCCTAGCCTCCCTTTGGCTGGACCAGCTGGTGGAGGGTTGACTGAGGTCTGAGCCTTGGGCCAGCTGGAGGGAGGTTGGTAGGCAAGATGCCAAGGTCTGCGAGTTGCCCCATGTTGTCAGCATAACTCCAAGTGAGTTGGGTGGGGGGGGGGGGGAGGGAAACTTCCAGAGCCAGGTCAGATGCAGCAAGGTCAGAGGTTATGCAATGACCATGGTGGCAGCTCAGTTTGGCCCTCCCAGTGTTTAAAACACTGGTGATGAGTACGGCCTCTACCTGCCAGTTCAGCCAACCATCTCCCACAGGACCAATCTCACCTACATGCCAGCTTCCAGAAGTTCTCTGTTCTGAAGAGGCAGGGCAGGTAAACTGCACAATGATGCTAGGCAGTAGGTATTATTGTTGCCACTTGATGAGGAAACAGGTTCCGGGAGATTATGTCCCTTGCCCAAGGTCACAGATGGGAATGGCCAAGCTGGTACTCACACCTAGGACTATTTCTAACAAACAAGGAGATGCCAAAGGCTAAAAGGCTCATGGGGCTGAAGTTGGAAGGTGTCTCAAGCACAATCAGTAGGCCTGGGAGAGGCCTTTGGGGGGTGAAGTTTTCCTGGCTCCCCTCCCAGTGGCTTCAAGCTGTCCACAACCAGGACTCAGATGGTCTGGCAGTTTGAGAAGATGAGGAGCTGAGAGGCAGGGGACGGTGAAGGAGACCTCTCATGGTGGCTTCCAGCAGCCCTCTGCCTCACCCCAACCCTGCCTGAAACATCCATCTCCCTGGTGACCTGATGTTGCCAAAAGGGCTTGAGAAGGACTTTTTTATGAGGCTGGGGTAGGGGGCAAAGGGTGTGGTTAAAGAGAGATGAAACTCAGCCCAAAGATAGAACAAGCCCACCTGTGGACAAAAACTAGTAGCAGGGGATGGGAAGGGATGGTCAGGAAGGCCCAAGGGAACACGTCTCACAGTGCCTAGACTCCCACTATTAGAGCATAATTCCTTTGAGTTCCCAGAGGTGTTTGGTTTCCATAAGGCTTTGAACCAGGGAGAGGCACCATCTAAGAATACCGGCAGTGGGGGGTAGGGCTCTGAGGTTATGGTCCCCCTCCTCTATTGATATACTGTGTTTCTTGGCACACGTGTCTTTCCCACTCTACTCCCCAGCTGCCCCATCTGTAAGATGCCCAGGCCTGAAGGCTGGGGGACACGGAAAGGGAGTGGAAACACCCTAGACAAGCAACCCCTCCCAATGCCTGTATCAACTAGATGCAGGCTCCATGCTCAACATAATCCTCTGTGGTCTTTCTTTAACCTCTCAACAAGGCTATGACATAGATATCGGTACTCCCATTGTCTAGGGGAGCAAACTGAGGCTCACACAAGAGAAAGGGCACTCCGAGCCTCCAGGAAGAGCTTCAGACAGGTCCTACCAGTGCTGTTTTGTTCAGCACGCTGGACAGCTCCCAGCCACTGCCTTCCTTCCAGGCCACCACCTGTCACCCCCACCTCTCTCTCACACACACACACACATTCTTAGATATGTCTGCTTTTCCCAACTCCCTCATCCTATATAAACTTCTCCTAGCTTTCCCTTACTGCTCCAGTTTCACTGATCTCTCCTGAACTCCTGGCATGGCCGTGATCTGTGCACACAGCACTGGGCCCCAGGTCAGTAGTTCTTGCTCCCTTTTACTTCTCTGACTTAAATCTCATTCTCTCAGCAGCAACCTGAGGGCAAGGAACTATCTCCCTCTCTCCTTTCTCTGCCACAGTCTGGGCACACAGAGGGGACTTGTGGAAATGCACTGACTTTGGATCAGATGTGGGTGAGAATAGGCTGATAAACTCTAGGCTCATCATTTTACTTCATTCACTGAGTTTCAGGTTCCCCAGCTGGGAAAAGAGCTGATCCTGTCCATCTCACAAACCTACTGTGGTTTACACAGAGCACAGATAAGCCATGCGAGGAGCTGCTACCCCCATGACAGTGTGACTACCTGCTGACACCCTCTTAAATACCCTCCTGGGACCTCATTCAAGTTATGGACCACTTCCCCCCATGAAATATTCCAAATGATTCATAAATAGGTGGATTCTTATCACTGAGAAAAGTCTGAGCCTAGCAGACAGGTCAGGGAAGCCCACAAGAAAACAGCTGGTACAGTGTTCGGAGTTCCACTATTAGAATTGATGCCTTTGTGGGCTCATGTGTCCAATTGCCATAGTGGCTTTGAGCCTGAAAGCAGAAACACCTAGGAATATTGACAGTGGAGGTGGGGTCCTGGGGTTCTGGTCCCTCTTCTCTACTAACATACTATTACCTAGTAGAAGTGTCTTCTCCTCTCTGGCCTGCAGCATGCAGTATCCAGGCATCCAGGAGGTGAGATGGCCCTCTCTGCACCACTTCCAGGAGAAAATGCCTGCAGGAGTGACGTCAGAGGCGCTGGGAAGGACCTTCTGAAGCTCTCAAATCCAGGACCATGATGTCCAAATGCCTCCCCTGGGATTGCCACACTCCTTTATCCTCCAACAAAGACCAAAGTCAAACTCTTGGTCTTTAGGGGACCCAGCAGACAGACGCTACCCACTCCCAGGCCCAATGAGGACAGGCCTGCCTGCATGCCTTGGACCTTGGAGAAGGGTCCCCTCATTTATCCTCAGGCCCAACTGACTTATACAGAGAGCTTCAGCCTGAGAAAGGCTGAACTTACACCCCCAATCTAGATGGAAAAGAGAATAAGATTCCATGGGAGGCCTGGGCAGGAAAAGCTCTGCTGAGGCCCCTTCTCTGGACCAGGAAGGGATGCTGAGGGAAAGAGGGGAAAGAACAAAGAGTTCTATCCTGGCTCCACCAATTAACTAGCTGGCTGACTCCAGGATGTTGCTTTACCTCTTTGAGTTCCACTTTTCTTATCTACAAAGTGGCAGAATAATCACACCATATAGTGTCCAGTAGTGGCAAGTTCTGGAGGAACTGTGATCAGATTCCTGGCCAGGGTTTTGGGTTTTCTCATATCAAAGCCCAGAGTGGGTGACATCAGCTATGGACAAGTAAATAGCATGCCCCATGGAGGAGATGAGCACTGAAAGCTCAGAGGAAGTATGGATAAGGTGGGTACCAAACCCACCCCAGCAGGGTTCTCCCTAGAGAAACAATCTGAGTCCTGACCCTGGACACACACTGGGCCCAACCCTGGTTACGCTGAGCCTTGAACCAGAAACCAGCCACTGCAGGCAGTCACCACCAGAGACCAGTGTCATAGCTTGCCCTAGTGAGGGCTATCAGACTCCCATTTTCCTGTAGAAAAGCTGCTGATAATCTTCCATTGAATAAATTGGCTCATCCCCAGTGGGGAGGGGGCAGGGGCCTGTGGGCTCAGTGTGTGTCCCTGGCCTTTTGCCCCTCTGTTCACACCCTCCTCACCCCTTTGCCCTAATGCCACTGGCTTCTGTCTAAAGATGCACCCCACACACCCCAGACCTGCTTCCATCACCCTGGCCATGTTTTCTAGGCCCCCTGACCAGTTTTGTCCCCTGACCACAGCCCCACAACCCAAGCCCTTGGTATGTTTTGCCACTCTGACCTCAGATGGTGGAGATCCTAGGATGCTTGTGGGAAAAGACCCCTGGTCTTATCCACTCACTGGGCTCCCTGTCCAGGTGAGGACGCTGAGGTCACTGAGGGTGAATGGCAACCCCGGGATTTCCATCCTGGGGCAGCACTTTTTTACCTGGCCCTCTGGCTGCCAAAGGCCTTCCCTTCTCTCAGTGGCCCCCCACCCAGCCATCAGAGGAGGGGCCCCAGCAGATGGGGGTCAGGCAAACCCCAAACCCCCTCCCACATCCAGGCGGGCAGCAGGAGGCAGCGAAGCATCATGGAGCCACCCTGTCCTGGGCTCCTCTGTCCTCAGAAAGCCCTAACTCAAGGTTAATTTTGGACATCTTCTCAGGCTGAACAATTGAAGAACTTTTCCAGATCCTCCCTGGCATAATGGGGCCACAGGGGTGAGCTGCCCCCACCCTTCCCAGGGCAGCTGAGGCCTCCTGGCCCACAAGACTACAGTGTGACACCAGGCGGGAGTGTGCATCTGAACGCAGACCTGGCCCCAGAGGAAGACCAAGGTGGCAGTGCGGGGAGACAACCTGCCCACCCAGGCTGACTCATCCTTTTGGGTAAAGCACTGCCCTTCTCAAACACAAGACTAGGCAAGGGTGGGGGTCCCTTCTAGAGGTGATGGCTCTGGGTTCCTATCCTGGCTCTGAGTACTACCAGCTGTATGGCTTTCTGAGTTTCAGATCATTCATCTGTAAGATGGGGATGATAAGATGTCAGTCACCTGGCTGGTACCACGACGATCCTGACATCCTTGCCATCTCCCTCAGGGTGTCCCACAAACCCCTCATCCTGCATCTTCCTCCAAGTCTGCTCCCCCTGCTCTTGAGCTATTGCTTCTGTGAATGTCTCCACCATCCACCCAGCTGTGCATTCCAGAAACGTGGGAGCCCCTGCGACTCCTCCCCAACTCTCACCCCATCCCAGCCAGCATGAGCGCTCAACGTATCTCCAGTCCAAACTCCTCTCTGCACCTCCATCCCAGGCAAGCCCATCACTGTCTGCTGGGCTCCACCCTTTGCCCTTGTGCCTCTCCCCTCTGCTCCCCATCTGCTGACAGCCAGTAAATTAGATTATGTCCTTTTCCTGCTTAAAACCCTCCAGCAGCTTCCACTTTCTCTTAGAACAAAACCTGCCCACCCTCCTGGCCATGGTCCACAGACTCTGCCTGACCCACCCCTGCCCACCTGCCCTGACCCACCTCCTCCAGCTTTCTTTCTCCTACCCCGTAAGTTTCCTCCCAGCTTCTCAACACACCAAGGTCCCCTCCAGCTCCCACCAGCATGGAATGCTCTTCCCCGATCCTTGCACACAGCCCACTCCTCTTCATCCATCCAATTAAGGGATGAGACACCTCCTAAAGAAGCCCTCCCGGATTACCCTGTCTCAGGGAGCCTGGAGCCTTCCGCATCTCCACATTCTCTATTATTCTCTTGTACCACTTGTCACAATTTGCAATTATACATCTATGTGTTTGTTTACTTGTTTATCATCTGTCCCCCCCCCAACAAAAGCTGTGAGCTTCACAAGGGAAGGGGCCAGAGCTGCCTTGCTCAGCCCTGTATACCCAGAGTCTGGGCCTAGTTAGATGCCCGATAAATAGGAATCCCCCCTGAGGCCCATCACCCCAGAGCCAATCAGAGAGTCCACCCTCCCAGCTTCCTCAGCCAGTTCCAAAAGCCATATCTGGAGTCTCAGAAGAGGACTTGCCAGGCACAGACACCCAGAAAGGCAGGATTCTGCCTCCCTGGCTGGTGCCCATGACTGCAGCTATGCCAAGACACCATGCAGATACCCTGCAGGGAACAGCACAGTGAGGGACACAGCAGGGCAGGACCTGCAGCTGTTGAGACTGTGCCAGGGGCTAGGCATTCTCACGGCAAACCATCTCAGCAGGCAGCAAGCAGTGGGCGGGCATGTGCCCACATCTGATGCTCCAGGATACACAGAGATGAAAAAATAATCCAAGTTCGCCCCTCTGACTGTGCCTTCTCAGTGTTGGGCTCTGGCAGGTCCCTGAGCCTGGCCCCACCCACAGCAGCCTAAGGCAGGTCAGCCCTCCACGGGGCACACCCCCCACAGCACCCAGGCTCAGGACAACTTGACCTGGGTTCGAGGCGAGCAGTGGCTACGTATGATTGGGTCTCACACACAGGGTTCTCAGGACTCAAATCATGGAATTAGATCAATGTGAACTCTCCTGGAAGTGCTGGCAGGGCAGGGAGTAAATGGCATCTGTGCCCAGCATCGGGGATCAGCATCTCCCTGATCCCTTCAACATCCTCCTACATGGGTCCTCCCCCAAATTCAGATTCCTGTCTTCCTGCCAGCAGGCTGTCCAGTCACACTTTCACATCTTCCTTCTTCATCATCTCTCTTTCCAGATCTCATCTTGATCAAGTCCCACTTCACACAGGAAGCACTCCTGGACCCCCCGGGCCCAGGGAACCCCTACATAGGCAGCCCTCTGCTCCCATCACTGCTCCTGCAGGTGAAGGTCGGCACCCCTAGGAGACAGGGTGGAGACGCGGTGAGCAAGGTGGAGGGCCGGCAGCAAGCAGGGCCAAGCGTGTGCTGTGAGTCCAGCTCTTCCTGCTCCTTAGCCAGTTGTGCCCTTCTGAAAGGAGCGGGGGTGGCAGGCATGATCCCTGCCCCCAGGATGCGCTGGTCTGATGAAGGAGACCTAGCTACAAGGTCCAACCCTCCTGTCAGTCAATCACTGAGCAAACCTACACCAGGCTCTGGGCACTTCTTGGGTGCTGGGGATACCAAAGTGAATAAACCCAGCTCTGTTCCCTGGGCGACTACTGGCAGAGAGGACCACACAGTAACATTCCTGCACGCTTGCCTGTTCAGGGCCCCCGAGGTCCTGGGTGGTGCACCGGCGCGTGGAGTAAGCACTCTGTGGTTGGCAGTCCAGGATGCTGAGGGGGCCGCCTAGCCTAGACTGGGAGGGCTTAGGGATCCTGGAGACAGACTCCCTGGAGGAGAGTGTCTGTGCTGAGATGCAGTGTGTGACAGAGGCTAGGCAAGTGGTGCAGGGAGGGTCTCGGGCAACTGTCACTAAACCCCAGGAGCCCTGTCCTGGCACTCAGGGGCCTCCACATGCAGACTCTGCCCCCCAACTCCTGATCGCCAGGCCTATCGGGGGAGGGAATTTGGTCTCTTCAAAGATGTCCTAACACTGGTGCAGCAGGCCCCCTCCCCAGAGAGCCACTGCACCAGGCTCCACGACGCCACTGACATTTCCGCATGCCGCCATCTCCCGGCTGTGGCCCACCTAACTAGTCAGTGGGGACCAAGGCGGTCCTGGGAGACTCCCAGAAAGCTGAGAACTGAAAAGTTCAGGCTGACACAAAAGCTCTATGGGGGCGGGCATCTCCAGTGAAGGGCACCCTAATGGTCTCTCCTCCCCTCCCACTGCAGCTCCTCCAACATGGTGCCAACCTCAGGGCAGGGTGAGGCTGGACGAGTGGTGAAAGGGGGAAGAAAGCATCCCTGAAACCACCCCTCAACATGCACACACACCCCCCCGCCCCAGACTGGAGGTGTATGAGAGAGGAGAGCCACCCCCACCAGGACCACTGAGCGATGCGCAGAGCCACTCTTTAAGTCAGCAGGGTGGCCACTCCGTCTGGCATTAAGCAGAGGAGAGAGAGAGAAGCCCCCACGCAGCCTCTTCTGGGGAGGGAAGCAGTGAGGATTCACTCCCCACTACACACCAATGCCAGGCATCCACATGGGCAGCCATGCCCATCTCACCACACCCTTAAGCAGAAACAGTGCTGACCATTCTACAGGTGAAGAAATTTAGCTCAGAAAGGTCATATGACTTGCCCACCATCACACAGCCAGGAAGAGAGGGGCTTAAAATCAGGTCAACATCAGCAGAAGGGGTTTTAGCCAGACACAGAAGAAATCCCCCAAGGGCTGGAGAAAACTTCATCCCAGGAAGATGGTCCCAGGAAGGCTGGAGCCCCTCTCAGGAGGCTGCTGAGGAGGACTGGGTGAATGGCTGAGGGCAGGGTCCTGCCCTGCTATTGACCCTGAGGGTCCCATTCCACTGTGATTTTCTTGGACCACCAGGCAAGTTCCATCAACCTCCTGGAGGGTAGGCTCGAGAAAAGCTGGGAAGCTCCTGAAAATGGCTGGGGGAGGCTCTGAGCACAAGGTACACATCCAAAGCTGCCTCCCCCAGCCCTGGCCGCTCGGCAGCTCTGCTCTCTCCATGGGAGGCTCTGACCCCCTGAGGCCACCAACGGAGACAAGGGCGCCCAGATCCCAGAAGAAAAGGGACCAGAAAGGATTAAATGGGGGAAAGGAAGAGCTCACCCCTAGTGGCCAAACCAGCCAGCGGTGAACCCTGCCGGGCGGTTCTGACAGTGCTGGGCACCAGCTCATCCAGAACCTCCTTCTCATGCAACATAATTACAGTTCTCCCTGTGTAATGAGACGGTTTTTAAAGGCCATTCAAAAGAAATTTCCTATAATGAGGTGAAGGGGTTTATAGTATTATACATCAAAGCTGCTGCTAATTGGTGGGACCTGGGCTGTGTCCTGGAGTGCAGCAATGGGAGTTCCATGTCTAAAGACGAGGAGAGCAGGGGGAGGGACGCCAAACCCGGGGAGGCAAGATGGACACTTTCCCAGAAACATGTCTGCAACACCAACAGGTGTCCTGGAAGAGCAGACAAGAGCCCAGAAGGCTGACAGAGCTGCGGCTGGACAGGGGAGAATCTCTGGGGTAGGGTCACAGGGGTGGGTTCAGGAGAAGGAAAATGAAGGTCCTGGTTGAATTGTGTCCCAGATTCATGTCAACCTGGAACCTCAGAACATGGCTTTATCTGGAAACAGGGTAATTAGCCACTGCAGACGTAATTAGCTAAGATGAGGTCATGCTTTATTATGGTAGGATCTTGCCCAGTGACTGGTGTCTTTATGAGAGGAGGGAATTTTGGACACAGACCCACAAACAGGAAGAATGCCCTGTGAAGATGGATGTAGAGAGTGGAATGATTTTTCTACAAGCCAAGCAATGCCAAACAACCATGAAAAGCTGGAAGAAACAAGAAATTTCCATCCCTAGAAACTCCAGAGGGAGCAGAGCCCTGCCAACACCTTGATTTCAGACTTCTAGCCTCTCAGTTCAGTTCAGTCGCTCACTCATGTCCGACTCTTTGAGACCCCATGAACCGCAGCACGCCAGGCCTCCCTGTCCATCACCAACTCCCGGAGTCCACACAAACCCATGTCCATTGAGTCGGTGATACCATCCAACCATCTCATCCTCTGTCCTCCCCTTCTTCTGCCCTCAATCTTTCCCAGCACCAGAGTCTTTTCAAATGAGTCAGCTCTTCGTATCAGGTGGCCAAAGTATTGGAGTTTCAGCTTCAACATCAGTCCTTCCAATGAACACCCAGGACTGATCTGCTTTAGGATGGACTGGTTGGATCTCCTTGCAGTCCAAGGGACTCTCAAGAATCTTCCCCAACACCACAGTTCAAAAGCATCAATTCTTTGGCGCCAGCTTTCTTTATAGTCCAATTCTCAGAACTCAGAAAATAAGTTTCTGTTGTTTTAATCCACTAGGTTTATGGTACTTTGTTATGGCAGCCCTAGGAAATTAATATAATGACCATTCTAATAACTGCAACTATCCAGCGATTTAAAAGGCAGCCTCAAAAGGTGATGAGCACCCAGCCTCTAGAGCTGTACAAGCAAAGCCAGGAGTATCCCCATCTCCCCCCTGCACTCTGAACAGATGCTGGGGCAGGTTCACACTTAGTCCCCCATCTGACCTCACTGTATGAAGTCCAGAGTGCTGGAGGAAAGAGCTATCATTCCCATCCCCAGATTTGGAAACTGAGGCTGAGAGAAGGTAAACAACCTGCTCAAAAGCACAAGTTAGCCAGTCAGTGCCGACGACAGGTCTGGAATCCTGGAGTCCCCAGTGCCAGTCCTGGGCTCTTTCAGGCTCATGACCCTGAGTCTTCCTTCTGTGCCTCCCCTGCCTCTAGATTCAACTGCAGTTCAACATCCTGAAAGGCAGAGAAAAACCCATGGTTTCCCAGGACCCAGGTGTTCCAGACTGAAAATGGAACACTGCTGAAAGCCTAGCCCAACTCTAAACAGAGGCTTCCAAGCAACACTGGCTGCCTACTGCGTCCTGGTACAGTCACCAGCCCCTCACAGCATCTGGCTCAAGGAGGCGCTACCCTGGCCCACAGACCCTTACTGAGCACCTACTATATGCAAGGCCCTTGGCACAGTGTGGGGTGGGGGTGAAAACCAGGGAAGGCGGGATATTGCATCCCCTTGGGGACCCAGAGTTCATGCGGATCAGACCACCCAGCAAGATCTCACAGGGTGTCCCCAGACCAAGTGTGACCTCGGGGTAGACATCCTAGGCCGTCTCCTGGGGCCTCCGGAGAAGGCAGCTGAAGGATGGGAAGTGAGAGTGTGGCGTTCTCCAGCTCCTCCCAGGCTCCGAGCACCAGCAGACTGCACCACACTCCCACCTGCGCCTGGCACTTGGCTTGGCTCTGTTACGCCAGGAGCTAGAGAACGGCGCGGAGGCCCCCAGCTCTGGCACCAAATGGAGCGTGAGCACAGCCAAGCTCACCAGCCAGGGTGGCCCGCTCTAAATGCTGGCTAATTGGCGCTGCACGGCAGAGGGAAGGAAGGAGTGGGCTTTGAAGTCACCTGGTGTGACTTGTCCAGCAGGAACAATGGGCCACCCAGCCTGGTGAAGAGTCTCAGCTCTTTCTAATTAGGCGTCGCTTTGAACACGGAGGCCTCAGATTAATGAGGTTTATGGTGCTCAGTTTCACGGCGTGGCAGGCTGCCGCTGTTCTCTGATCGCAGTTTGATGCCAAAACCTTGTTCTCTAAATCAAAGCTTCTCCCAAAACTCTGCTTTCTGACGTGCCTCGGGTTTCTGCAGGGTGTCTCTGCCAGGGAGCTAAGAGCCTTCACCTCCATCGCATCACTCCCAGCGCTGGCTTCTGTTTCGCTGAAGAAGACTTCACAGGGCCGTGACACCCCCCACAGCCCGCCCGGGAGGGTCAAGGAGCGGCCAAGGCTAGCCCCGTTTTGCACCCCTGGCTGGCCCAGTGCACCCCCAGGGGCCAAGAGCCCCCACTCCGGCCTGCAGGCCCCTCTGCCTCAGCTCTTGGCGGCTTCAGGCGTGCTGGGCCACAGAGAATCCACTGGCCAATTTCCCGCTGTTGGCATCTGTTCACAAGCCTCAGGGACATCTGGTTCACCAGTCTTGGAGAAGATTGAGACATCGTGGGAGCCGGCCTGCAAGGCCTCACCCTCCGCCTCTTCTGCTCTAGCAGAAGCCTCCTCCCCACCCCTGCTCTGGGCTTTTGCTCACAGCTCCTCTCCTCTCTCTCCCTGAGAAGGCCCCCTCTCTCTAAACGCATAGCACCCTTCAAATCCCAGCCCCGCCCCTTGCTCCTCCTTCACCACCGCAGTCACCAGACCTTTCTTTCCCCTTCTGAGATCCTCCAGCCCCACATCCCTGTCACCTGGAGCAAGCATTTCTTGCTGTGTATTCCATTGTTTAATGCTACTTCCTTGGCTCATGGTTTTGTCCTGCCTCCCCTGTGACACTGTGGCATGGGGACTGGAACAGTGTCTATGTCACCTCGGTGTCCCTCCCACAGGAAAGACTGGCTGATAATACAGAGCCTACCCTCCCTGGGTGCTCCAGAATGCACCTAGAGAAAAGATGCCATCCTGCCTCAGTTTCCCCATCTGCCAAATGGGAACGAGGCCCTCACCCTGCTTCCTTCTAGGGCTGCTGGAGCATCCAGGCTGACCCTGACAGAACCATGTGTTTGGGGGAAGCGAGGCAGTGCAGTGGGTAGGATGTGCCTGGAGCAGGGGGACGGGATCTGGCAGGGATGCCAGGGACCCCTGGGACTGGACAAGCAAGTTTCTCGCTCTGAGCCTCAGTTTCCCTTAACATTAACAAGGTTGGCTCCAGGACTCATAGGATGCACGTATTAACTCACTCAATCCTCATGACCACCTGTGGAATATATACTGTTATTAGCTCCATTTCACAAATGAAGCAAGGCCCAGGGAGGTTTAAAAAGCAGCTTATTGGTAGGAGGAGGCAGAAGAACTCAATTCTAGGCAGCATGCTAGCTCCTGAACCTGCCTTCTTCACCACCGCACTAACTTTCAAGGAGGCTTCAGCCAAGCTTCCACAGAACCCATCATTTCTGAACTTCCTTAACCTCTCAGGCCTCTGTTTTCCCATCTCGGGGATGGGCATACAATGACATTTATAGATGGCTTCTGCTAGACCATCTATCTGCAGGCTGAAGTGCTCCCCACTCCTCTGAGCCCCTTCCAGACCTCAGCTCCAAACCTCTCCCACCTAGAATTTTCCTGCCCCTTGGATGCTTACCCTGTCGGACTGCCTCCACCATCTCCTCCTTCCACCTTCCTGGCCACTTCTCCTCATCCGCTGAGAGGCTCCCATCTTCCTCTGAGCCTCAGCCCTTGTCACCCTTTAGGTGACCTCCCCACGCTAGGGATGACCAACGCTGGGGTTCCCTGTTCCCAGATCTCCTGCCTCCAGTGACCTTTGGCCTCCATGTCTGCCAGCTCCCATCCTGGGCCACAGCCAGGCCCTTGTCTGCAACACAGCTTCCAGTCAACCCTCCTTGCCCGGCCCACCTGTGCCTCTTCTTAGCCCTCTTGCCACCAGTCTCTCATCACCCTGAGATCTTCACACCTCCCTCTTTCTCTCACTGCTCTTCTGTCCTCACCCTCTTTGTCTAGTTTGAGCTCCATGATCCATCAGTATAATAAATCCCTCAAACGCATTGCCTGCCTCTCTCCTTTGGCAGTACTTTCATGAAACCCGTATCTGGAGAAATCCAACTAGCACCTTCTAGGCACCTAACACTGAAAAGTCAAATGTGCTTGGAGAAAATGAGCCTGCCATGCACACCGTCCCCTCTGTGAGCTCAAAATCTCAGACCTCGAGTGGTCCCAGCACTGCCCAGCAGTCCCAGCTCAGTCATGGGCTGGCTCACTTCCTGCTCTCCAACATGACCATGTCTCCCCGTCCCCACTTGCCCCGTACCTCCCAGCTCTGTCTGACCGGTCATAAAGCACCAGATGTGAACTCCCTCCCTGCCCACTGCAGATTCCAGAAGCCCACTTTCTTCTGCCTGTATCCCCTCTTCCTGCCTGCGGAGGGGCCATGCTGCCTGTCAAGGGTCCATTGCTCCTCTTGGACTCTGAGCCCATCACTTCTGGTCCCAGGGATTTGGCTCCCACCACTACAATGTCTCCTGGCATCACCCATCGTATCATCTATTGGATCCACCATCCTCCCCCATCAGCAGTCATGTTCTGCTATCTCTTGTCCTTTAAAAACCCCTTTCTTAATTATGCTGAGTTTTTTAAAAATTCAATCTCAGACGATTCTGTAGTGTATGATTCCATTTATATAACACTCACAAAGTAACAAAACTACAGAGACGGAGGATAAAGTAGTGGGAGCTGCAGGGGAGGGACCGTGGGGAGGGGTGGGGTAGCCCAGGGAGCCTCATGGTGATGGAACAGTCTGAATCTTGACTGTGATGGTGGTTACCAAACTACACATGCAGTGCAATTACACATTGAACTGTAATGTGTAACGTTACAACGTGTAACTGATCAGTTACACAATTAACATGTAACTGATGTGCGCTCATACACTCACATACACATATGACTGGGAAATCTGAATGAGATCTATGACTTGACCAATGTCAGTGACCAGGTTTGATATTTGCTGTGTATTAGAGCTACACAAAACATTACCACTGAGGGCAGTCCGGTGGAGGGGTATCCGGGACTCACCTAAACATTCTTTGAATTTTCCTGTGACTCTCCCCTCTCCAGCCCCCACTCCATCCACTGTTTTTCCCTCTTCACAACATTTCTAGGAAAAGCCAACTACGCTCTTTCTCCCTTCTCTCTCCAGCCATCTTCAACCTACTTGAAGTTGGATGCATTCACCCCTTCATGACACTTCTCTCTTCCCATCCTGGCCTCCTATTGTCAAAAGCAACAGTGTCTCCATCTTACCCACCCTCACAGCATCCTCAACCATGGCTGTTTTCGTCCTTCTGTTTGGAACCCCCTCTTGGCTTCTGGGGCTTCCCTCGTGGCTCAGCTGGTAAAGAATTCTCCTGCAATGCCGGAGACCTGGGTTCAATCCCTGGGTTGGGAAGATCCCCTGGAGAAGGGAAAGGCTACCCACTCCAGTATCCTGGCCTGGAGAATTCCATGGACTAGATAGTCCATGGGGTCACAAAGAGTTGGACACGACTGAGCGACTTTTATTTGGCTTCTGAGATGCGACCATCCTGGCTTTCCTTGCTCTCCTGGGGTGTGCCCTGTCAGCCTCCTATGCTGACTCTTTCACCTCCACCCACTCTCCATGCAGGAGCCTAGGCCCCAGACCTGGGTCCTCTCTCTCCACCATCCAGATCTCTTCCTGGGCGATCTGTGCCTTTGTCCACAAACTCCACCTACAGCCATTGGCCCCCGGATCTCCACCCCCTGCTCAGTCTCTCCCTGATCTCCAGCCCTGTGGACCCAGCTATCAGTGGACATTTCTGCTTCCGGAGGTAATCAAAACGAAACTCCCATCTGACTCCCGATCTCAAACCTCATCTGGTCCTCCCCATCTCAGAAAATGGCCACAGTGGCTCAAGTCACGAATCAAGGAGACCCCTTGCTTCCATCATGTCTTTCTCCCAGTTCTTTTTTTTTTG
>NW_011494753.1:7818810-7834225 GCF_000754665.1 Bison bison bison
TGTCGGATCTTAGTTCCCCAACCAGGGATTGAACTGGGGTCCTCTGCAGTGAGAGTATGGAGTCCTTAACCACTGGACCAGGGAATTCTCCCAACTCTTAGTTCTGCCTCCACGATGAGTCTAAAATCATCTTCCTCTCTCCATCTCCATGGCTACCACCTTGGCCCAAGCCTCGATCACTTCTCTGCCTTACCCTCCTACAGCAGCCAGAAAGCTCTTTAAAAATCATAAATCAGATCTGTCACTCTCCGGCTTAACCCATCAGGAGCTAGCTGGTCATCACCCCCTTGGAAAACATCGCAGTTCCTCCGCATAGCCAGGGTACCAGGCCAACACCCTCATGTGAGATCCCCCCCCCCCTACCACACAGCTGCCTCTTTCACACTCGGGGCCTCACACAGGTGCAGCCTCACCTGAGAGGGGCCTGGACCCCACCCCACAGGTGTCCCTATTCACCCCATCACTGCACCATCAGCGATTTCAGATCCCCTGTGTGCTGTTATTTTGTTCGTGTCTTCTTTTCCCGCCAGCCAGAGGGAGTTTGTGCATCAGTACCTGGCGCATAGTAGGCGCTCAGCCGTGCTTGTCAAGTGAATGAGCGAGAGGTCCCCGGTCTCTGCGCCCCTGGCAGCATCCTCTCTCCCCTGATGAGGCTGGCTCGCCTGTGCATGGGGAAAGGTGCACGTGCCTATAAATACCCACATGATCCACTCTCCCCAAAACAGTAACTGACACCCCGATGACTCGACGACAGGATAATTCCCCCACATCTTGCTGGAAGCTGCTTCCAGCGGTAAAAGTTTGCTGTTTTATGGCCCTGAGAAGACATCAGCTATAATGGGCTAAAATTATAACCTGGTACACTCATCTGTTTAAATACTCTTGGAAACTGAACACTCCAGGCTGAGCACTATTCCGGGTTGCCCTGGATGCCACTGAGGGGCCTGGCTGTGTGGGACACACAACGCCTAGGGCGGGGTACAAGCCTGTTCTACAGGGCGACCGTGGCCACAGGTGGAAGGCCACGGTGCCATGTACCACATCCGGTACGCTGCAGGCACTCACTGAAGGGCACTTCCCATTACTTTCCCATGTCCGTGGGACACAGGGAGGAAATGGTGCAGCCTGCTCTGTGTGGGCCCACCAGGCAGGGCGGGGCTCAAGGGGTGCAGGGTGCGTGAGGGATGACGTAGAGCAACTGGAGTTGGGCTGAGGCTGAACACCGTGGTTAGAGTGAGTGGAACCCTATGAAAAGGGCATGAACTGTCCTGAAAGGCAGTGACCTCCTGTCACCGCCGGTGTCCAGTGGAGTAGGACACTGTAGGGAGATGGTGTGGACCGGCTGCTTTTCTCCAGTCTTGCAGCATTGGAACTGGAGCCACAAGTGGAGTAGCACTTCAGGATTAAACGGACACCTATTCAAATCCTGCCTCTGCCGCAGTTCGGGTGACCTGGGGCGAGTTACATCTCAGGGTTCAGATGCAGTTTCCTCATCTCCACAGAGAGGTAACATGTACAAGATCTCTGCAGGTAGTTGGTGCCTACTAAATGTTTGTCCTTCCCCGCCCTGCTTCCCTAGAATCAATGTAAGCATAGCCATCTGGGCCCTGGGACTCTCCAAATATTCTTCCTGCCCTGGCCCAATAGGTGCTCAGGTCCACCCATGTATCTGGACCCCTAGTATCTACCTGGACCCCAGCACCGGCACCACCTCCTCCAGGAAGCCGCCCCAGGCTGCTTTGATAGGTGCTGGGCTCCTCCCCCCTTGCAGGCTGTGGTACCCACTGGGTGTTGGAGGCACGTGGGTCTGGGCACATGTGCCGACTGCATCACTGGTATCTCATGGTCAGTGGGTTGGGGGACGAGAGTGTGTTCTGTGTGTGTGTGTTAAACAATTACGACAGCAAACATTTATCAATACACTGCACTTAATATGTACCAGGCACTTTATAGGCAACTAACCCATTTAATCTGTACAACAAAGTTATGAGGGAAGCACTATTTTATCTCTGTTTTACAGATTGGGGAACTGAAGCTCAGAGAGGTTCAGTGACCTATCCAAGGTCACACAGCACTAAATGACAAAGCCAGAATTGCACCCAGGCAGAGTCGGTGTGCCTAACCTCCGCCTGTACCATTCAGCCTCGCAATGCAGATGTGCGTTCCCCGCCGTAGGTGCTCTCACACCTACAGAGGATCAGAAGCCATCCCAGGTGAACAGTGGTGGGGCCTCATGACCCTGGAGGCCAGGACACATACATAAATACTCTCACACAGACTTCCATACGGATGCAGGCATTAGTGAACACGTGCACACTCATGCACACAAAGGCATGAAGATCCATCTCTACCAGTCCCATTGCCCAGGAGTCTCTCATCTCTCCTCTCCCCAAGTCACCATGGGTGGGGCAGTCACAGACACTGCCCACCCCTGGTGTCAAGTCTATCCTAGATATTAAAACCAAATCCTGCTTGGTCCCTATGGTGAGATTTATTTATATTGGTGGAACCTGGGGGCTCAGAGAGGGTCGGACACTCCTTTTAGGTCACACAGCAAGTCAGGACAAAACTAGACTAGTGCCCAAGCCTAGAAAGCTCCCAACGAATGCTTTTTCACACCATCCCGGGGTCCCCTCCACAATCTCTGATTCCAGACATCTCTATTTCTGCTTGCTTTGAACAGGACAGAAATAATAGAAATGAAGAGAAGACAGAAGAGAAAGAGAGGAAACAGAGGCCAGAAGCAGACCTGGGAGAAGAGAGGAGAAGAGGGGAGCAGCAGGAAAGTCTGAGCAGCAAGCTGCAGGGGGCCAGGCTCAGCTCGCCAGCCCTCCTCGCCCGCCTGCCTGAAGCTGCCTGCTTCTGAGAGGAGCGAGAGGAGCGCAGCGAGGCGGGGGTTAACTCTCTGCCGTGGAGCAGAAAATGAGGTTCCAGTTATTAGTTGATTTATTGCTCTGTCCTCAATCTGCGCTCAGGTCCTGGAAGGAAATGTTCCACTCGAAAGCATTAAGCGTCTTCAAAGAGCAGAGGCATTAAAAATTGAAATCATAAAATAGACACGTAAATACAGTGGAGGTGAGAGGGGGGCAGCCCCCTAGGCAGGCTGAGGTGGGGGTGGCAGGCCCAGGTCCCAGCAGGCCTGTGGGGCCACCACACTTAGGCAGGAGCCAGCTGTGTCTACAGAGGCAAGGGGGTGTTCCTGCCCAGAAGGGGCACCCCCACCATGGCTCACAGTGCCTGAGACCCCTCCATTAGCATACCACGTCCTGGGTGGGGGGGCAGGGAAATCATCCTATCTTTGAAAACACATTCCCTCTTGGGAAGGGGACAGCCCCAGGATAATAGGGGGAGAGACAGGAGAGGTGAGGCAGGACTGAGCTGATTTCTACCATAGCCAGTGTGTTGGCAAAGGCAGGGGCAGCCCTGGGAGGCTGGGGCAATCGCAGCTCCTCTGGCACCAGGCTGCCCTGTGGGAAGGGAACCCCAGCAGACAGGCCCCCAGACAGGCCCTCCTCAGTGTCGCTCAGACCCCACTGCACATCCAGGGCTTGGCTGGGCCATGTGGGGACCAGCCTACCCCAGTCATGGCTGGGTCTTGGCGGGAATGGCCACGGAGGGTCCCTACTCTGTCCTCAGCCCTCCTCTGGAGAGCGGAGTCATGGGCCAGGTTATATAGCCCATGCTCTTTCCACAGAAGGGCAAAGGGGCCAGAGAGCCACCAGCAGGGTCTGAGCCCCGCCTAGAAGGACAGTATCTCCAGTGTCCCCAGTGGGCCGGCTCCCAGCGCAGTCCACAAACACGTGTACACATGGGCCACTCGGGCAGATTCTGCCACTGACAGCCTTTGTGATCCTGATCACAGAGGAATGAGAGGGGGCCCTTGATGGCAGAAATCTGAGTTCTGGGCTGGGGTCCTCCACAGAAGTGCTGTGTGACTCTGAGCCTGGCCTTGCTGTCTCTCAGCCTTGATGCCTCACCTCTGCTCTCCTGGTCCTATCTCACTCCCTTCCAGCTCAGCTTCCCTGGGGTGAGAGACAGGTGTCACCCCCACCTCCCCCTCTTCCTTCTCATCCTCTGTCCCTTCTTCACTTCATCTCTCATCCTTGCACATCAACAACCACCCCCATCTCATTCGGGACCCTCCCCCTGCCCCTTACCCTCCAGCTCACCCCCCTTCCATACTCTCTCCACTCCCACCCACCAAGGCCAGGATGGGGGTCACCCCTCAGCTCACCCCTCAATTCTAGAACCACTCCTGGTCCAAGCACCTCTTTCCCCAATATGTAATTTTTCTTAATTGGGAGCTCATCAATTATCCCTATGTTTTCCAGAGGAAATAAACAGCAATTAGAGAAATAAGTGGTGTTTTTATTCTCCGGGATACTCAGCAGCACGGGGCCCCCATCATCCCCACCTAATGGCCAGCCCAGCCGCCTGCAAAGTCCACTCTCCCGCCCTCTCCCCACATCCATCCCCACATGTGTGTGAGCAAAGGGCCTGCCACCGGGCCACCCGGCAGCAGGTTGCCTCTTGGAATCTGCGTGAAGAACCATAAATCGCTGAGAAAGGGCCTCTTTCCCCATGCAACAGAAGGTTAGAGTGTTTAAAGAGAGCAGTGGAACTGTTTTTATTAATCAGAACTGCTATAAAGAAAGCATTTTAATTAACATAATTATCCCGATTGAGAAAACCAGTCCTTACTCCATAGATACTTTTCAGACTAAAGATGCAAGCTGTCACAATCAGTCATAATTAAGTAAAGCGAGCAATTTTTTTTTTTTTTTTCTCTCGCTCCCTTCCCCTCTTGGGCAACCGCTCCTCCCTAGGTTAGATCTCAAAGTAGAGACAAGGCAGATGTCACGCCTTCCACTGGTTCATACTCTCACACCCCGGCTGCCTCTGGAGTTGCATTTCAGAGAGGGTGCGCCCCTGGTCAATGGGCCCTGCACCATAACCCCCTCTCATGCCTGACCTCAGAAGGTTCTCCCCACCTCCTTGGGAAGGAAGGAGACAGACCCATCTCCAGAGGCATCCACCTCAACTCCCTGCTGGATGACAAGTCCTAGAGCACTGCCCCTCCCTGACACTTGCAGGGACTTTCCTGGGCCAGCTGACCCAGAAGGAATAATGGAGGAGGACAGCCAGCCAGTGGGCACCCCAGACCATCACCCTGGTCCAAGCCACCTGGATGCTCAACCTTCACCTCCTACCTCTCCCATCTATTCTTGACTCAAATTCAGGCCATTTAGCCACATAACAGCTAGAAATCTGTTCATACCACAAATCTAAGTGTATAACTCTCCTCATTCCAACTTAAACCCCTTCTTGGGGACTTCCCTGGTGGTCAGTGGCTAAGATTTCAAGCTCCCAATGCAGGGGGCCCGGGTTTGATTCCTGGTCAGGGAACTAGATCCAGCATGCCACAACAAAGAACTAAGATATAAGACCCAGCGCAGCCAAATAAATAAACTATAAATATTTTTTAAAAATCTTCGTGGACCTCACAGAGGCCTGGCCCAGCCCACTTCAGCCACACCTCCCACCATGCCTCCCCAGTGTTTCCTCATCCTTCTCAGTTCACATGCCATGCCCTCTGCTTGTTGCCCTCATCCCTCCAGCCACCACCGCCCATGCTCTCAGCTCTCCTGTTCATCCTGCAGTGCCTAGCTCATGTGTCACCCCCTCGGTGAAGCCCTCCTTGACCTCCAGACCTGATCCATCCCCTCTTAAACCCTCTCACAGCACTGCATCCCCGCCCCTTGCTAGTGTGTGTGCGGTGGCCTTACAACAGTGCTGTGATTCTTTATTTAGCTTTAGTTTCCTCCGTTCAACTATAAAGTTCAGAAAGCAGCCAGACACTTTATTGTTTTGCTTTGTTTGACAGTATTCCTGTTTGTTCACTCTTGTGTCCCCAGTGCCCATGACGGTGCTTGGTTTGTGGTAGGTACTTAAGAAATACTCATGGAAGGAAAGAAGGAAGAGAAGGAGGAGGGAGGAGAAAAAAGTCCTGGCTCAGGGCACGCGCCGGTAGACTGTCACAGCCCCTGTGTCAGATGAGGGCATTTCACGGAGGAGGTAAGGACTGCTGAGGGCATTTCGAGGAGGTAAGGGGTCACCCCAACAAACTATGAAATGTCCTACTTCCCTCATCCCATCTCAGCATCATTGCCACACTGTGCTGTGTGCTAGTCACTCGGTCGTGTCTAATTCTTTGTGACCCCATGGACTGTAGCCTGCCAGGTTCTTCTATCCATGGGATTCTTCAGGTAAGAATACCAGACTGGGCTGCCATGCCCTCCTCCAGGGGATCTTCCCAATCCAGGGTCGAACCCAGGTCTCCCTCATTGCAGGCAGATTCTTTACCATCTAAGCCACCAGGGAAGCCCTTCAATACTGGAGTGGGTAGCCTGTCCCTTTTCCAGGGGAATCGTCCTGACCCAGGAATTGAACTGGGGTCTCCTACATTGTGGGAGGATTCTTTACCAGTTGAGCTACCAGGGAAGCCCCTCAGCATCATTACTCTCCCCATTTTACAGAACTGGATACTAAGGCCTAGAGAGGCAGGATCAAGGTTGTGGTGAAGCAGCGCAAGAGTCTGGGCCTGTCTCGGGCTCTGAGAATGTCTGTTTTGAGGTGGGACAACAAGGGAGGAGAGAGATACAGGAGTACCCACTGTGGGTATAGTATTCCCCTCGGGCTTGGGGGATTGAGAACTGCTAGGAGCACGTCTTAAGATGTGTGACTTTGGACTTCTCAGCCCATCTGAGCCTTAGCTTCTCCATCTGTGAAATGGGCAGTCTGGAGCAGGTACCATCCTCTGCCTTCTACCCACGAGCCCTACTCCCACTCAGCTGACATCTAACACCCTCAAAGCTTCAGACCCACCCTCCTCCTTCCCCTGAAGAGCCGGAGATACTGACAAACACACCTGCTCGCCCAGGACGTGCCACCCTCTGTGGCCACCCAGGGAGGGTGACGCTGGGAGCCTGCTGCTACCCAAACCAACACCTGCAGTGTGACATGTGCGTAGGTGACACCACGGGCATATCTTACCCAGACATGCTGCCGTTTCCTCCCTGAAAAGGTGCTTATTTTTTAGTACCTCTTAAATAGGAGACGCAAAGTGTATTGTCAGCGCTTTTTAAATGGCTCGTTAATGCCCCCGTAAAGCTCAGCGCTGGCCGGAGGAAACAGCTCGCTCCTGGCCCTGGTGTGGCCTGAACTCCCTTGCAGTCTGCTCTCTGAGTAGCACCCATGCTACCGAGTCCACCTGCGCTGGACTCTGGCATTGCCAGGAACTAGACAGTTCCCAACAAAAATATGCCCAGATCCCTACTAGGGCCACAAGATTCAGTAACCCTTTGGGAATGGCTGTGAGCAGACTTGGGCCCTGCGTGGTAGAAAAACAGTGGAATGAGCATGGGCTTTGTAGTCAGGTATCCTGGGTTCAAGTTCCTTCTTGGTCACTTACCAGCTGTGTGACCTAAATCCAGTTACCAAATCTCTCTGAGCCCCAAGTTTCCTCACCTATAAAATGGCAATGCTCACTCCTGCCTCAGGGCTTTTTTGAGGAGTGAATCAGGTAATAAAAACCAAGTGCCGACTAACATTAGATTTTCAAGGTATGGTTATGGCTTCCCTGGTGGCTCAGATGGTAAGGAATCTGCCTGCAATGCGGGAGACCTGGGCTTGATTCCTGGGTGGAGAAGATCCCCTGGAGAAAGGAAGAGCTGCCCACTCCAGTATTCTTGCCTGGAAAATCCCACGGACAGAGGAGCCTGGCAGGCTACAGTCCATGGGGTCGCAGAGTCAGACACGACTAAGTGACTAATACTTTCACTTTCTTTCAATGGCATTATGGTTATGTTTTTTAAAGAGTCCTTACCTTTTAGAGATATACCCTGAAACATTTATGGATAAAATTATACGATGTCAAAATAACCCAGTGGTGGCGGGGAGTGGGTGGGTACAGAGGAAACCAGTCTGGTCCTGAGTCCACGCTCCCTGATGAGTATGTGGGGTTCAGTAGTCCCTCCACTTTCAGATAGGCTGACATTTTCACACTGAACCATCACATAGGCATCCAGCCAGCACGTGTTCATTAAACCCAGGGACGTGCTCTCCCAGCCACTGAAGACTTGGACCCCTTGCACAGCAAGGGCCAGCAAGACAACATAAAACACCAGGAAGGAGCGTGGGGTGGGAGCTGAACCTTCACAGGGATACCCCCAGAGGCTCCTGCCATCCACAGAAGGGGAGACAGGGAGGTGAGGGGCCCCAGTAATCCAGAGACTTGGGATACCCTGGGAGTCAGGCAGCCTCTGTTTAAGGGACCCAGGGACTATGGCTTTCCCTCTCTGAGCTCCAGATTCCTATCATCGTAAGGGGGTGGTAACACCCCACCCCACTTGACCTGTCTGACCTGCCCAGGGTAGCAGGGGCCCAGCCTGAGGCAGGTGCTTAATCACCCTTGGACTGGCCCCGCCTTACTCAGTAAATTTATATAAGACAGCCTTCAGCTACTGAAGCCTGGGGTGGGCAGGCCAGCTTCCTACTGGGCACAGGGATGCAGACCTGATAAGAGCCATTCCGCTCTCAGGAAGCACCCAGGGATAATGTCATTTTGTAAACTACACAGTACCCAGCAAAGCCTCAGGAAATGGGGCTGAGATGACTCTAGGACTGGGGGAAAAAGGGACTTGGCGCAGGAAAAAGGCAATCGTAATACAGTAGTGATGTACCTATGTGAGAGTTGGATCATAAAGAAGGCTGAGTGCTAAAGAACTGATGCTTTCAAACTGTGGTGCTGGAGAAGACTCTTGAGAGTCCCTTGGACTGCAAGAAGAGCAAACCAACCTGATTTCCTAAAGGAAATCAACCCTAAATGTTCATTGGAAGGACTGATGCTGAGGCTGAAGCTCCAATACTTCTGCCACCTGACTTGAAGAGCCGACTCATTGAAAAAGACCCTGATGCTGGGAAAGATTGAAAGCAGGAAGAGAAGGGGATGACAGAGGATGAGATGGTTGGATGGCATCACCCACTCCATGAACATGAGTTTGAGCAAACTAGGAGATTGTGAAGGACAAGGAAACCCGGTGGGCTGCAGTCCATGGGGTGGCAAACAGTCCGACAGGACTTAGCGACTGAACAACTCCAACAATAACAGCAGCAACAACAACAATAGGGCCTGACTCACTGCACTGGGTCACAGGCTTCACCTGCACCTCTCCCCACCCCCGCCCAGGTACCCGGTACCATTCTCCCCGCTGGAGCCGAGGACATCGAGGTGCGGAAGGAGATGTTACAGCAAGAGAGGGCCGAGCCAAGCCCAAACCTGCCACCCAAGCCCAAGGGCCAACAGGGCGAGAAGCCACTGGGGACACGCGATCACCCCAAGGGGCCATCAGCGGAAAGTGCCCAGGCCGGGAGCCTGTGGCCCCACTGAAGCCAGCCCTCTCCAGGCCTCCGTCTCTTCACCTGTGAAATGGGGGCAGGTCCCCAGCCCCACCTAGCGGGCACGAGGGGAAGGCGGCATGGGTTGGAGAGGCGGCCATATCTTGAAGGTTCCTGAGGGAGCCGAGGTGGCTGTGAGGTAAGTCGGGGCGCGGGGGCGGGAGGCGAGAGAACGAGACGGATCTCTCTCAGGCTCTGGCGCTGTGATATTTTCCCCGGGTTATATTTTTAGATGGACTACTTTCTGGCCCCTCCCCCTGCCTCAGTAGGAGGAAGAACACCGAAATAGCTGGGTGTGCGTGTCTGAGCAGCTATATATAGTGGGCACACACCCTTACCCAGGGCTTCTCCCACTCACTGCCCCCAGAGCCGGAGCCGAGCGGGGACGGTGCCCTCCTCTTGCCCAGGGGCCACGAAGTCTGCTCGACTGCTCTGGCTCCCTCCAGGCACACCCCTCACCCCAATACATGCCTGTGCACACATACACACAGCCAGACACACGTCCCCAGTGGCTGCCGGCTCGGACCCGTCTCAGGGGGTCGTTGGAGAAGGCCCAGAGCAACCGGCAAGCCCCCTCCCAGGGAGGGCGGGTTGGGTGAGGAGAGTAAGATGATTTCCAAAAACCTAATTCTAATTCTCTCGGCCTGGGGTTTGCTGGTCTACACACCGCCATCAGGCTCCTTTCTTGGACTTGTCAAATCTTCAGACTCTGTCACTTAGCATCCTTAGTAGAAGATACATCTGAAGTCAAACATTCCCCCAAACACACCCATCCGAGTTCTCAAGTTTGGATGGGGAATCTGAGAGCTGAAGCTCACCAGCCAGTCAGAGCCACTTGCAAGCTTCAAGCTCACCTCTCTGAACTCAGCTGCACCATCAGTGAAGTGGGGCTGAGGCAGGCTGGCTTCCACCTCATGGGCTACTGTGAGGAGTGAATGGAGTGAGGCATATGAAGCCACCATTCTATAATGAGAAAGGGCCATGAGCTCCCAAGGGCCGGGAAGAAACCCACAGTCTCCCTTGGCCAGAGGCCCAGTGGGCCAGGCTCCAGCCTCATGACCAGGGACTGGTCCATTTCCACCCCACATCCTAGCCTGGCAGATCTCCACCCAGCCCACAGCAGGTGCTTCCCAGATGACACGTGGACCCACTTACCACCTACCCTAGGAGAGCCTGAGATGGCACTCTGGCCTTCTCTCTGTCCTCCCACTGGTCACATAAGCCATGGTAGAGGCTCAGGGTAGGAGGACTCACCCTCATGACCACCCCCCTCCAGATAGTGGGGCTCCTCCTCAGTGTCTGAAGCTGATTTCGGTGTACCCAGTCCAGAGGCAGGCCTCACTGGACTTAACTGATTTCTTGTGCCAGGACCTAAGCAGGACAAAGAGCCCTGGATGGGGAATTCAGTGACTGGAGTCTGAGTCCTGGATCAGCCGTGTGATCTTGGGGGTATCAGATTCCCCATCTACACAGGGCAGGGAGTGGACTTGTGGTCTTTGGGAACCTTGGGATCACAGTCCACTCTGAGCACAACTGACTCCCCACAGAGAGACTTGCAGCCATCATCTTGCTGAACTCTCAAAATTCCCCTAAGGGAAGGAAACAATGGTCATTTTTCAGATAAAGAAACTGAGGCCCAGGGAGGGGAAAAGGCCTGCTTGGGTCACACAGAAAGCTGGTGGCTCCATGGGCGGCCTTATCAGAGGTGGAGCCTGCACCACCAAGCCTGGGGAAGCCAGGACACCTGGGATGCCTGTGCTGAACCACTGGCTAGCAAAATTCCCGACCGTGTGCCAACGAGAGGCGGTGTGTGAGCCGGCTCCAGCAGGATGGCACTGCTACAATGTGTGTGAAAGCACCCTGTCCCCTTCCTATACCCATCCTCTAGTCATTGTGCCCAGGTTCAGAACTTCATTCTTCTATCTCTAAGATTCCATTTGGTTTGGTGGGTTTTTAGCCCAGAGCTTCCATCAGCTGAGGATCCAAAGTGAGAACCGCCTTTTGCTGGCAAATGTGGGACTGTGTGCCTTCATCTAAGTCATCAGAAGATTGGAGCAGAATGAGGCCAAGGCCCTAAATGCCCCCCCCCAACCGGGAACCTTCTTCCCACAAACCAATATCTGCTGTGGACTCCTTGTGTCTCTGATCCTGTCCATTTCTCCTGAGTACACTACACCCATATCTGTCCCATCACAGAGCCCCAGAATTCACCCAGAGGCCCCAGCAGCCCTGAAGATGGGTGGGGAAGAAGCCTGCATCCCTGAAGGGACCCACACCACCCCAGTGGGGCTGTGGGTACCTGCCCTGCCTAACTGGGCCTGGGTACAGCAGAGCCCAAAGAGGTGAGGAGGAGGGACTCATGGCCAGGGCAACAGCCATCCCCCAGGTAGAAAGGACGTGGGTCTGATGGACCTGGATATATAGATATTGCACAGGAAAGAATTAGCTTGCAGAAACTTAATTCATCCTGCATTAAGTTTCTGGATGAAAAGTGAAAGTGTTAGTTGCTCAGTCATGTCCAACACTTTGTGACTCCGCAGAACATAGCCCATCAGGCTCCTCTGTCCATGGGATTCTCCAGGCAAGAATACTGAAGTGGGTAGCCATTCCCTTCTCCAGGGGGAATGACCCGAGGACCAAACCCAGGACTCCTGCATTTCAGGCAATTCTTTACCACCTGAGCCACCTGGATATCCACTTACAAAAAAAAAAAAAATGAGGTTGGACCCTTAAAGGTACACCATATACAAAAATTAACTCAAAATGGATTAAAAATCTAAATGTAAGCCCTGAAACTATGAAACTCTAAGAGGAAAACATAAGGGGAAAGCTGTATGACATTGGACCTGGCAATGATTTCTTGAATATAACACCAAATGCACAGGCAACAGAAGTGAAAATAGACATATGAGGCTACATCAAACTTAAAAACTTCTGCATGTCAAAGGAAGCAAAGTGAAAGGGCAGCCTACTGAACAGGAGAAAACACTTGCATATTACATATCTGGTAAAGGGTTAATATCTAAAGAATTCCCAGAACTCAACATCAAAAACCAAATAATCCAATCAAAAAGTGAGCAAAGGACTTGAATAGACATTTCTCCAAAGAAGATACACAAATGGAGGGGAAATGAGGGGGCCCTTCAGACTGAGCCTCTTCAGAAATGACTCCTGGGGTCAAGGCTGTTTCTCCTCCCTCAGACTAGGCCCACTTCCCCTCTACCCCTGACTGCCCTTCCCCATCCCAGTCCAGCCAGGCCTGGTGGGGATAGATTCCCCACAGTGCAAGCATTTCAGGCAGCTGCCTTCTCCCGCCACCAGCAGTATGATTAATGTTCAACCTGCCAGGAGCCCATTCATCACAGCCACGCCACAGCCCCACAAGCTCAGGGCAGGTAGGCGGCACTGGGGCCTGCCTGAGTCCTGACCCTCAGAGTCTTCCTAGCTTCCCGCCAGGCCAGAGACCAAAGCCTCACTGAGGGCCAGGGCCTGAGTGATGGCCGTGTCTGGAGCTGGGCTTTCTACAGCCCTCACCACCTCACTCTGGCCCCTTCCTTTCAGCCTCCAGGGAGGCACGTCCAGCGGTGGCTCTAGAGGATCAGACAGAGCTAATAGGAACCTATCTTGTCTACTGCCTCCCAGCTACGTGGCCTTGCAGGCCTCATCTTCTCTGAAGCCCTGTTTTTCATGGGTAATATGAGTGTCACATTACTCCCTCACCAGCCCACAGGCTGGGTCAAATGCTTGGAATATAATGGAAGTATAATAAACAGTGGGCCCCACCCCTTTCTCTTGAATCCAGAGCGCCTGAGTTCAAATCCCCATTTGGCCACTTATGAGTTGTGTTACATTGGGCAAGTTACTTAACTTTTCTGTTTTCATTTCTTCTTCCGTGAAACAGCCTCATGGGTTGTGGTGAGGATTAAATAAATAAAGATTTGTAAAATGCCTAGAACAGCGCCAGGCACATAGCGGGCACTTAGAAAGCATCACTCTGTAATTGGTATGCTGATGGTGTCCTATTTCACAGGCTGCCTCACGGGGCTGGACATGGCTGAGTATAAGCAAGATTCTGCAAACTGGAGATCCCATCCTCTGTGACTGCTGAACATCCCTTTAACCTTCCTTCCCTGCCCCACTTTATGGAGACTTCCATCCCTCAGGAGCCCAGGAAGCACTGGGAAGGTGGCAGGGAAGACTCTGTCCTGCCTCTGAGCAGCTCAGGAGCCACTGATGAGGTGGGCATAGGGCAACCCCAAAAGGCTGAGCTGGTCTCAGGGCTGAGAGCCAGGAATCCAGGCACAGGAAACTGTGGCTGGTACTCAGGCGAGGAGGAGACACTGGAAGTTCTTGAGGCAGGCAGGCACAGGTCGCCTCAGACCCAGTGTGTCCACCATCTAATGCGCCCAGAGCCTTTTCTTCCTATTGCATCCTATTTTTCCTGCCCTGGATTATGTCTCTTAGTATGCTTGGAAGCCTTCTCAAATATTTGATAGAATAAAGTAGGTATAAATATATAATAGGTAACACATAAATTGGGGAAAAAAAAAAAACACCTTTCTCCCACCACACCCACAGCTCCTCCTCAGGTCATGGGAAACTCAGGGCCTGAAGTTTGGGGGTGGGGACTGGGGGTGGAAGTTGTGGCAGGCTCCAGCCCTGCCCCTCTTACCTCTGGTCTCTAGTTGCACACAGGAGCTGGGAGGGTCCTGTTCTCATCCTAGAACATTCCACAGCCCTGCTAATAACAACATTGATATCTATGACTGGAATTTGTTGAGTGCCTACTATGTGAAAAGCCTGACTCTTGGTGGGCCCATGAGCACTCCAGCTGATCCTCCAACAGCTTGGCACGGTGGGTTGTACTACCATTCTCCCTTCTCCAGCTGAGAAAACAGGCGCAGAGGGCTCAGGTAACATGTCGACAGTCATACAGCTGGTAAGTACCAGAGCTGGGATGCACAGCAGGCTTTCTGATGCCACAGCCCAGGTTCTTAACAATTACCCATACTAAAAAGGACATGTCACTGCAGCACTATTTACAATAGCCAGAACATAGAAGCAGCCTAAATGTCCATCGACAGAGGAATGGATAAAGATGTGGTGCATATATACAGTTGAATATTACTCAGCCAGAAAAAAAAAAAATGAAACTGTCATTTGCAGAGATGTGGATGGGCCTCGAGTCTGTCATACATAGTGAAGTAAGTCAGAAAGAGAAAAACAAACATTACATATTAACACATATAGGTGGAATCTAGACAAATGGTATAGATGATCTTATTTGCAAAGCAGAAGTAGACACACGACATAGAGAAGGAATGTATAGACACCAAGGGGGACGGGATGGTGGGATGAATTGGGAGACTGGGATTGACATAGACACACGGTTATGTGTAAAATAGATAACTAATGGGAACCTACGGTATAGCACGGGGAGCTCTACTGAGTGCTCTGTGACCTAAATGGAAAGGAAATCCAAAAACAAGGGGATGTATGCATTGTCGTTGTTCAGTCGCTCAGCTGTGTCTGCCTCTTTGTGACCGCATGGACGGTATACATATAGATTGCATGCAAATCCCTTATGACCCCATGGATACATGTATACATATGGCTCATTCACTTTGTTGTACAGCAGAAACTGACACAGAGTGTAAAGCAACTATACTCCAAAATATTTTAAAAATAAATGGGATAAATGAATAATAAAAAGGATATGTGAATTCCCTGGTGGCCTAGTGGTTACGATTCAGTGTTTTCACTGCCATGGCCCAGGTTCAATCCCTGGTTGGGAAACTGAAATCCCACAAACCACGCAGTGGGGCAAAAAAAAAAAAGGCTGAAAAAGGACATGAGACTGGGCAGGGTGCCAGGGGCTCAGCAAGACATCCCTGAGACCAGGAGTCCAGCCCCGGCCCCCACCCACCCGTGCAGGGGCCGACCCTGCCTCGCTGCCTTT
>NW_011494753.1:7834325-7845628 GCF_000754665.1 Bison bison bison
CGGAACCAGGCTCTCTCCTCCCCTCCAGCTGTGTTAACAGGCATGAGCCTGGGGAGGGCGGCTAGGTTAGGATGCATTCACTCCACAGGTAGCAGGGCAGGAAGTGAGCAGGCACTGTGAGGTAGCAAGCCGGGGGATAAAGGCCTGACTTTTCACCAGAGTGGCCTGAGCCGCTTCTGAGCCTCAGCTTCCACATCTATAAGAACAGTCAGAACCTGCTGGCAGGCTAGTTGAGGTGGTGCATATCAGAGGCCTCCCTGGGGCCTGGCCCACAGGGCTGGGCAGGATCCTGACTCCCTAAGCTTTACAGGCTCTCCCAGGACTGCCCACTGAGATAAACCAGAGCTGGGCCCCACCAGGTCAGAACCCTACCCCACAACTGCCTAGTCACTACACCTTCTTTGCCTCAATTTCTTAAGCAGTAGAATGGGTATAATAGAATTATCACTAACCCGAGCCTGGCATACAACATCTCAGCCAGTAATTATTTTTATTATCCTGGGGCACCTCTAGTCCATGCTAGAAATCCCCTCTTTCTGGTTGGGGGATTGGACAGAGTCATGTGCAGAACAGGATTAGGTGCCAGGCACCAGGCTCCAGTGTGGAAGCCACCCCCCGGATGCCAATTCCTCAGGAGGTGGCAGAGGGCCACCCGGCTGCCCCAGTCTCCCAGGAGCATCCAGCTGAACAGGGAGGACATGGACACATAGTCGCACATGCACACCCAGGACCACGCATGACCATGGCCCAGAACAGCCAGAGCCTGGCACTGCAACCCCACCGGTTCCTGGTGCCCTGCAGGCCCCCCAGGACATAGGCCACAGTGGGGTTCAACCCCACCTCTGCCTCTTCTGTGACTTGGATCAACTCGCCCTCCCTATATGGGCCTCCGTTTTGCATATGGAAACAGAGCTAGCGATAGCCCTCTCCTCTATGAGGGCTGAACGAGGTTATGTGTGTGAAAACTGTGCTAGATGCCCGGCAGGTGGCACGTGCCAGTTCTTTCTCTTCCCCTCTCTCCTCCCTGCCTCCCACTTCCACCTGCCCTGCCTTTCAGGCCAGCCCCAGCATTACGGCCGCTGCCTCCCTGTACCCCGTTTAAAGCAGCCTCTCTATCTCCTCGCAACTCAATGTCACCCCTCTGTGCCCCACCTCCATCCTAGCGGCTGAAAGCACCAATCATCAAAGCAGGGACAAGCTCCCTTAAACCCAGCAGTGCCCCCGGCAGCCTTCAGTAATTGATACCCAGAGGAGGACAGCAGAGCTGCCTTCCCACCACCACAACTGCAGGGGCCGGAGTACAGAGACCCAAATACCACTGGCTTCAGCTGCAGCTGACTCAGCTGCCCACCCACACGTAAAAGTAACCAGCCACCAATCCCGGCAATCACAGTAGCTCCATGGATGGGGCCCTTGCCACGTGCCAGGCCATGTTTAAAAGCTTCTCACGCATCATCTTATCCAACATCCCCACGAGGAAGTGGCTGTTGCACCCGTGGTACAGATGAAGAAACTGAAGAACAGAGAAATTAGGAAACTTGCTCAAAGTCACATAGCTCACAAATGGTGACACTGTGAACCCAGATGATCTGGCTTTGAACTTGGGCTCTTACTTTTCTGCTAAGTTTATCCCCAAGCACTATAGAAATGCCCATGATTGAAGGCCTGGTGGGGAGAGGGCCATGGGGTCTCCCTTCTGTGCTGAGCTAACGGAGGTGAAAACGAAGGAAACAGAGACACTCTGACTTCTTAAAGCTGAAAATTACATCCCCAGGAATAGGATGTCAATTAGGGCACAGGCCTGACACCCAGCCCCATCAGTCCCCTGTTTTAGAAATGAGGGCAGTCACAGCTTGGGTCCACATCTCAGACCCACACCAAAAGTCAAGCCAGTGAATTCTGGCAGGTGTGATGGAGAGGGGGTGGGTGTATGGCAAGCCAGAGCCTCTCCCTAGGCCTCCTGGGTTCTGCTGGGTGGACCCAGGCCCCTTCTGGAGCAGCCCTCACCTTTCTGGTCCCCTCAGATGCCCACGTGTGGCTTCACGTGGGGCAGAGCACTGACTAAGGCTGGCCACCACCCACGCCCAGCCTTGAGTGCAGATGGAGCCCATGCCCTGGTGTGACCCGTGGCTCCCCCTTCTGCCCCTGGACAGATGCTGCTGTAACCGTGGCTCCCAGATTTGCAAAATGCCTCTCTGCCAGGCTCCTCATGCTCTGCCCCCCGATGTGGGCACTGTTCCAGCACAGGTTTCTTCTCTTCCAAAGATTCCTCAGGCCATCCCATGAGTCATAAATAATCAAACGTGCATCGGCTGCCAGTTCCAGGTGTGCTGATGACATCCCTTCAGACTTCTGTGGTCAGCCCTGTGGATCTGAACCTGCCCCTTCCCAGTTCTACCCCTAAGCAGCATCCCTGTGCTGAAGCCCGTGTCTGAAACAAGCCCCTGGCTTGCTCTCGCTCAACCGAGTGGGGTTGGAGCCCACTCGGCCACCCAGGGGATGGAGAACTGCAGAGAGCAGCTAAAGGCAGGGACTGTGGGGTAGCTTGTAAGAGGGGCACACTCTGAGCAGCGGGGCTTAGGGGGCAGACACAGAGGAGAGGAAAGGGGTGTGCCCAGAGAGGGAGCCCAAGAGACCCGTCAAGGGGCTTCATTGTTGCAGCCCTGCTGATTGTGGCCCCCTGGTCCAGACGGGAGTTCAGCTCCCACACCACATGTCATGGCTTCTCTGGAGGGCAGGCCCCAGCTCCTGGGGACCTGGCCAGGAGGCATGGGGGCCATGAGTGTGGCCTCCAACCATTCCTCTCCCCTAGGGAGGCCCCAAACTGGGAGGCAATGTGTGGAGTAGTTGGGGGTGATGTGCAGACTGTAGAACTTGGAGAGAGAACCTGAGCCAGATCCTATCTTGGCCAACAGGGCCCCGTCCCCACCTCCCAGCCTTGGCATTTCCACCTCTAGGAAGGGAACAAACTGCTCCTGCTCACAAGTTGTTGTTAAGATTAATGAGCTAATTAAAGTGTGAAAAATGTTTCTTGTAGACTTGAAAGAGGTGGCCAATCATGGCAAATTAATAACAATTAACACCCCTCCTCCAGGCAGTCTGCCTGGACTGGGTTCACTGGGCAGAGTTTTTCCTCACAAGAATGGCAGGAAGTCTGCTGGCCTTGGCAGGGGTGTCTGAATTCTCCTCTGTTCCCCAGAGTCCTGCAGACTCTTCCCAATAACCAGACCCCGCCCTTGCCTGACCCTAGGCTCTGTGCTCACAGAACTCAGTCCATGAGGCAAGAATAACTGATGTGACTTTTAATATTTCCTGAGCATCAACTGTGTTCTAGGCTCTGTAGCAAGCCTTCTCTATACAATACAATGCCCTGAAGGATGCGCTGTGAGGGGCCCCTTTCACAGATGGGGAAATGCGGAAGAGTCACAGAGACAAGGAGGGAAGCCAGGATTCCAAATGGTTATCCCAGTGAACCCCCGCCCTGTGCTTGCAGTAAGGCTGGACTGTCAGATGAGGGAGGAGGACCAGGGAACCCTGCCCTCAAGCCCCTCACTGCTCCCCACTGGTTGCTGCTATTGCTGTGAAAGGCTTGGCGGGGGATGGTGCCACCTCCCCCGCCTCACACTCCTCCACTGCCTCCCTTGCATGGAGGCGAGACTGACTCAGCAGACACCCTGGGGCCCCTGACGCCAAATTAGAGCCAGAGCCCTCCTAGAAACCGTCCACTCAGCAAAGCCTCCTTGGAGCTGAAGTCCGAGGAGACACAGGAAACTGGGGGGAGGGGAGGGAAAGCGTCTGCCCTGTCCATGCAGCCCCTCATCAAACAGCATTCTCCAGGCCCCAGAATACTGACCCCCAAATGCCTATTCATTGCAGAGCACAGCCAGGCCCCCAAAGCCTGAGCTCGACCACCTAACTCATGCCCTGAGCTTGTCCCCCACAGGCAGGCCCACAGCTCTGCCCCCTGCTCAGTGAGGGACCTCCAGGGTCCCTGAGCCCCACTCCTGACTGGTTCCTAGGCCAGAAGCTCCCAAACCCCAGCAGCTGCTCCCCAGCATCAGTAAGCCTCACCCCATCCGACCTAGGAACCACTCTCCTCTTTTCTTCCCTGAAAGCTGATTCCAAACCCCTTCTGCTTTCTGCAACTCAGAAGTACCCCCAGGGTCATGGCTGGAGGAGGGCAGGGGCTCTGGGAGACAGAAGAGGAGAAAGAAAGAAAGAAAAGATGGCAGAGAGGGCCAAGCAGAGGGAGACGAGGCCCCTGGAACCTGCCCCACACACATTTCACCCTCCGGTCTTCTCCTCACCCACCACCCCAGACGTCCACTGCTTACCTCTAGGGGGTGCAAGCAGGCTCAGGGACTCTTCAGAGGGACACCTGCAGAGAGACAGCAGAGAAGGGGTGAGAGCACAGTCAGATGGAGGCCTGCAGACTCTTCACCCATAGGACCCGTCCGGCGATCAACCCCACCAAGCCTCTGCCCGCAGCCCAGGACAGAGGGAGCGGGAGACTGGGCAGCCCAGGGGCGCCAGACTCACTGCACAGAGTTAAGAACGCCCTTTTCCGTAAGTCAGGTACTCTGCTGCAGCCCTGGGAGGGGCCTCAGGACAGACGGAGTTATCCCAGGGGGTTCCTGCTGCAGACCCGAGCTCCAAGTGGGCCCTGAGGGATGCGCACATAAGCAGAGAGCAGCTGTCCCCTCCTACCTGTACCTGTGGGTTCTCTGGCCCCTGGACACACAGGATTGAGCCTCAGATTCTCCCTCCTGGGGTCAGATGTGGTGGCCAGAGGGAGCACCCAAGCCCTTTCTTTCACCTCTAAGTGGGACCTTGACCTGGTCATCTCAGCTTTGTCACCCCACAACCCTGGGCAGGCCCACTCCCCTCACTAGGCCTTGACTTCCCCATCAATACCAGTCGGTGAATCAGAGTTGCCTGGAGGGCTTGTCAAAATGCAATGTGCTGGGCCCCACCCCCAGAGTTTCTGATTTCAGCAGGGCCAGGATGGGGCCTGAGAATCAGCATTTCCAAGAAGCTCCCAGGTGATGCTGATGCTGCCATTTGGGGATCACACTTTGAAAACTGCTCATCTAGTTGTGTTTGGCCTGCAAAGTGCATAGTGCACACCCTCAAGGAGTTCACAGGCTAACTGAGGAGACCACACGTATGTGTACACACCACTGACTCAAGGAATGTGGAAATGTGGCTTATAGATCACAGCAGGAAATGTGGCTTATAGATCTACTAGGTTTGGGCTATGGGCCAGTGCAGTCATGTAAGGCTCCCTGGAGGAGAGAAAGGCCTAATTTACCTTTTGTTACATATTGTAGTCTTATTCCTATACAAGTAATACAGGCATACCTGGTTTTATTGCACTTCACAGTTATTGTTTTTACAAATTAAAGGTTTGTGCCAACCCTGCATTGAGTGAGTCTATCAGCACCATTTTTCCAACAGCATTTGCTTGCTTCATGCCTCTGTGTCACTTTTTGGTAATTCTTGCAATAGTTGAAACCCTCCACTAGCAAAAAGATTATGACTCACTGAAGGCTTACATGATGGTTAAAATTTGTTTAGCAATGAACTATTTTTTAATTAAGGTATGTACCTGGTTTTTTTTCAGCCATAATGCTATTACTTAATAGACTGTAATATAGTGTAAACATAACTTTTATGTACACTGGGAGACCAAAAACTTCATGTGACTCACTTTTCTGCAATATTAATTTTATCGTGGGGGTCTAGAACCAAACCCACAATATCTCTGAGGTGTGCCTGCGTGGAAGCTTTCTCTTGTTAAAGAGCTTCAGATATAGATGCTGTTGTGGTTTAGTCGCTCAGTCGTGTCCGACTCTTTGCTACCCCATGGACTGTAGCCCACCAGGCTCCTCTGTCCATGGGATTTCCCAGGCAAGAATACTGGAGTGGGTTACCATTTCCTTCTCTAGGGGATCTTCCCTACCCAGGGATTGAACCCACATCTCGTGCATTGCAGGAGGATTCTTTACCGCTGAGCCACCAAGGAAGTCCTTCAAATACAGATACCTATAGGGTAAACATATTCTCACTCACAACCACATCTCCAGAGATCCTGACTGCCCATCTGGTGTGAAACTTTCACTAAGCATTTGCACAGACATACTGAGAGGTGTACAAGTGTTTATATATAGAACAAACCCGCAGTTACACACCAGGAAAGTCTCTGTGCTGGTGTATAATCAGGTTCCTCACTTAATAGATTTTGGAGAACTTTCCCCATCTATATATAAAGATAATAATGATCACTGCTTGTATTCACTGAGCACCTACTATGGGCCAGATACTGGGTTGAGCACTATATGTATTAACGCATTTAATTATCCTAACACTTCCCTCCCCAAGATGGGTGCTGCTGCTGCTGCTGCTGCTGCCGCTGCCGCCAAGTCGCTTCAGTCATGTCCGACTCCATGCAACCCCATAGATGGCAGCCCACCAGGCGCCCCAGTCCCTGGGATTCTCCAGGCAAGAACACTGGAGTGGGTTGCCATTGCCTTCTCCAATGCATGAAAGTGAAAAGTGAAAGTGAAGTCACTCAGTCATGCGGACTCTTAGCGACCCCATGGACTGCAGCCCACCAGGCTCCTCCGTCCATGGGATTTTCCAGGCAAGAGTACTGGAGTGGGGTGCCGTTGCCTTCTCCGAGATGGGTGCTACTGTTAGCCTAATTTGTAGAGGAGAAAACCAAACTGCAGAGTAACCTGCCCAAGAACACCCAGCCTAGGGAGTGGCTGAGCACATGAACACCAGTGTCCGTGCTCCAAAGGGAGCCCCCCCTGCCCCCCATGTTCAGTGCTACATGGAGGAACTCCACTCAGGGACAAACTCTCACCTGCTTAATCAGACCTCCCAGGATGAGTGCTTAGGGGGTTCCAATCTTTTATTTCCATTGCTAGGAAAAAGCCTATCTCTGTATACACATGCATTCCTAAAAAGTAGGTCAAAAGGTGTACACATCTTACTTTTTTCTTGCGGGGGGGGAGCATTTCTTAGTTCCCCAATCAGGGATCAAATCCGCACTCCCTGCAGTGGAAGTGTGGAGTCTTAACCCCTGGACCACAGGGCTGAGATCTCAGGGTATTCACATTTTAAATTTGGATACACTGCCAAATTGTCCTCCAAAAATGTCTATGCCAACGCCAGGCTGACTATTTCCCCAGGTGAATGCCTACTGAAGAACAATTCCCATTTATTGAGTACATACTAGTTGCCAGATCCAGTAACATCTGGGTTGTCATTTCTATTTTGCAGATATGGAACAGAGGCTCCGAGAGGTTAACTTTCTTGCCAAAGGTCACACATCTGATAAAGAACATATCGATTTTCTTTGATATTACGGAGGAAGAGAGAGAGGGAGGAAAAAAAGGAGGGCGAGAGGGAGAGAGGTTCCTCAACCCACATGACCCACATGCCCTTCCATCTTTCTGCTCCCATTTATAGCAAAGGTCTCGAGCAGTCCCTACTCAGCATCTCAGCCTCCACTCCCTCACTTCCAGCTCTCCCTCACTCCCTCTCCAGTTGTGCTTCCACTCTGTCACTCCACAAAACTGCTCTTCTCAAGGTCCCCAGAAACCTCCGTTTTTCCAAACCCAGCAGTCACCCTGATGCAGCTAACTGCTTCCTCTGACAGGAAACACTTTATCTCTGAGCTCCCAGGATTCAGCCTCTCCTGGTTGTGCTCCCAGGCTTTCCTCCCTTCTCACCCAAACTGCCTCCAAACATCCAAGGCCCCAGGGCTGGCAGGGCTCTCTGCTCTCTCCTGTCTACATTCCCTGCTCTCACCTGGTCTCTGTAGCTTTAAATCCAGCCACACCCCCAGTCTCTCTCCAGCCCCAGCTCTCTCCTGAGCACCAGCTGCGTGTATCCACAGGCCTATTTGTCATCTCCACTTGCTCATCTAAGAGACCTGTCCAAAACAGAACTCTTAATTTTTATCCCCAAAATTACATCTCCCTCAAGCCTTGACTCCTCTCTGCCTCACCCCACACCCAAGCCATCAACACACCAGGTCAGTACAACCCCGGAAACACATCCCAAACCTACCTGCTTTCCCTGTTCCTCTGTTCTTGCCCTCATCAGCCCTTGCCTGGATAACTGCAGCAGCCTCTTGCCTCTCCGGGCTCCCTGATCCCACCCTGGTCCCAAACTATCACAGCAGCCACATAATGTTACAGACAGAATCCTTCGCTCTCCAGCCATATGCAAGGGGTTTCCATGGCAGAGAGAATCAAGTCCAGAATGTTGAAAGTCTGCCCACCACGGCTCAGAATTCACCTTGAACCACAATCTGGCCCCCTCCCACACCAGCCAGCTTCAGGGACTCTGTCATCGCTGCTCCTTCTGCCCAGAATGCTATTTCCCCAGACCTTCTTATCATTCTGTTCAAATGGGACCTCCTTTATCTTCCCTGGTCACCCCCAGCCACCCCAACCTCTCCCATCGTTCATGGACTTTATCCCTGCTGCTGCTGTTTAGTCGCTTCAGTCATGTCTGACTCTTTGCAACCCCATGGACTGCAGCCCGCCAGGCTCCTCTGTCCATGGGATTCTCCAGGCAAGAATACTGCAGTGGGTTGCCATGCCCTCCTCCAGGGGATCTTCCCAACCCAGGGATCAAACTGAGGTTTCCTGCATTGCAGGCAGATTCTTTACCGCTGAGCCTCCAGGGAAGCCCCAGACTTTATCCCTATCTGACATTATCTTGTGATTTACTCCTTGTTGTTCATGCATCTCCTCATCATAAGATGAACCCAGTAAGGCAGGGAGGGACCGTATCCATCTTACTCACCTCTACATCCACCTCTTACCATGTGTGGTACTCGACACAGAGCACTCAGTAGATATCTGATGAATGAATGAATGAGTGGGCAGAGGCAGCTCTATCTGACTCCAAAGCCTGTGCTTCTGTTTCCTACACAGCCTGCTCCCATATGAAGCAGGAAGGAGCCAGAAGGCAGACCTGGCAGGGCAGGACCCTCTGAGCAAAGGCAGAGAGGTGGGCGCAAAGCTGAGACAAAGCCAGCTGGAGTGGCGGATGCACGCTGGAGAGCAGCAGGGCCTGGGGCCTCCCTGGCATGCCAAGCCCAGCAGCCCCTGCCCCCGGGGGGAACTGAGGCCCTCACACCTGCCAACCTGTCCCATTCAGGAGGGAGCCTTGGGGGGCGGCCGGCAACTGAGCGCGACTGGTGGGGGGCCAGGATGGCTGCCAACAGCTGGCGCTGCTGCCAGGCAGCCAAGTAATCGTGTTAGCCAGCGGAAATTGGTCCAGGGAGTTTTTTTCCTTCGCCTCCCATTTTCTTTCTCTTCTCTTCCCCCTCGGAGCTGCAAGACTCGGAAGATTGATCTTTGCCTGAAACGGAGGAGATAACTCGATATAATGAACTCCACTGTCCCTCTTGCTGTTTGGAGCTTTTAAAAAATTTAAAAGGGCTGGGGACAAAAAAGCTCATCCTCAGGGTTCTCTGGGGCTGCTCATCCTCCCCTGGAAGCCCCCGCCTCTGTTCATGCCCCTCTCCCAATTCTCCATCTGCCTTCTTCCCCCTTCTTTTTCCCTTGGGATGCCTTGATGGAACAAAGGTTAAAAATATCCCCTTTCTCTCGCAGGTTTTAAAAATAATTCCTTTGAGGTCAGGACTGGATCGGCCAATGGCCCTGCCTCCCACAGCCCCACCCCCATGGCTGCCCCCACTCCCCAGAGTCACCAGCCAGCCTGGGGGTGACAAGTTGGCTCAGACCCCCTCTTCGCAAAGCATTTCCAAAGGGAGCTGCGAGGCCCAGCCCGCCCACTGAGGCGCTGCCAGAGACGACTTTTGTTCCGGCAAAGGGCTCTTTAAAGAGCCGCCTAAAGACGCACAAAAGAAGCCCAGCCCCAGCTGGGACCCAGGTTTTGCCCACCTCACTGGAGGTCCATGGCTCTGCATCCCCAGTCAACCCCACCCTCCTGCCTGGGAGTCTTGGCTCTGTACTGCAACATATGTCCACACAGTCAATCAACATTTATTGAGCACCTACTCTGTGCCGAGCATTGGACTGGCAGCTGGGGACCCAAGGGACAACCAATCCCTTCTGATTCCTGCCCTCAGTGGCCCGAAAGCCTGGTGAGCAATCAGTGGTCACAGTGGTTGGGGTGGGGCAGGGCGGGGGCACTCTGACAGCATAGACAGAGGTCAGGGGAGGCTTGCCTGAGAGAGCATCCTTAGAGCAGAAATCTAAGGACAAGTAGAAGACCACAGAGCAGAGGGTGTGGGTGGAGGGTTCCAGGCATTATCAGGAGGGTCTGCTCTCAGACCCAATATTGGGGGTGGGGGGGTGGCTTCTTCCCTGGGCTCTCTACCTGCAAAGGGAGGCCAGATCCCATAATTCCTTACCTGACATTCAAGTCCCTTTCTAGCCTGGACTCTGACCCCAAGACTCCCCTCATCTCCAGCCTCCTCCTTCAAAGTGAAAGTGAAGTCGCTCAGTCATGTCTGACTCTTTGCGACCCCATGGACTGTAGCCTACCAGGCTCCTCTGTCCATGGGATTTTCCAGGCAAAAGTCCTGGAGTGGATTGCCATTTCCTTCTCCAGGGGATCTTCCCCCAGGGATCGAACCCGGGTCTCCCACATTGTAGACAGATGCTTTACCATCTGAGCCACCAGGGAAGTCCAAATATTTATTTGAGCTGCTGTTTGGGGGGCAGGGTGGGGATGGCAGAAAGAATACTGAAGTGGGTTGCCATTCCCTTCTCCAGGAGATCTCCCCAACCCAGGGATTGAACCCGGGTCTCCCACATTGTAGACAGACGCTTTACCATCTGAACCACCAGGGAAGTACTCAAATGTTGCCTCATCGGCCCCTGGGCAGGAATTTCTGCTCCCTCAGGGCTCCTACACCGGTGCCTCGCCACCCTGCCTGCGGGATGCTGCAGGCCCCCTGTTTACATGAGTCATGCTGAGCAGTCTCTGTGTAGCCAGAGCCCCATACATAGCCAGCAGTGTGTGGCCAGTAGAAGGGAGCAACTAGGACACCATCAGAAGGTTCCAGCTCAGATCAGTGATGGCTGAAGGCATCAGAGAGAGCTTCCTGAAGAGGTGGATCAGGGCTCTGAATAAAGAAGGATGTGGACAATAGAAGCTGGGGCATGGCGGGTGGCAAGGATCCAGGGCAGCAGAGACAGAGCAGCTCAGGAAAGGCCCGAGGAGGTGGGCATCCCAAAGCCTAGGCTGATCACTAAGCTGTAGCCTGTAAGAAGTCACAATGGAAAAGGGGAAACTGAGGCTCAGAGAGG
>NW_011494753.1:7845728-7848599 GCF_000754665.1 Bison bison bison
GCAACCCCATGGACTGCAGCCCGCCAGGCTCCTCTGTCCATGGGATCCTCCAGGAAAGAATACTGGAGTGGGTTGCCATTTCCTTCTTCAGGGGATCTTCCCGACCCAGGGATCGAACCCATGTCTCTTAAGTCTCCTGCATTGGCAGGCGGGTTCCTTACCACTAGCGCCACCTGAGATGCCTCAACCCCTATTAGAAGAGCTCACAGACCAGTAGGCAGGCAGGTACCACACCACGTGGCCCGTGGATGGGGGATGGGAGCCTGGAGAGTCCAAACCTGAGCTAGGGAGGAAAGAGACGGCCGAAGTGGTTCTCTGAGGAGATGTTAGCTGGGCCAGGAAAGGCACTGCAGGCAGCAGGTCATCCCGGGCGAGGGAAGAACCTCCAGTAGGTCTGTTTGACCCATCCAGGGTCTCTGGCTTGGCCAGGCTCCTGGGAACACAGTCAGCCCACTCCAGCCTGAACCTTAGAAAAAACCATCCCCTTCCCCACCTACCATATTGCCCTGAGAGGCTGTTCTGAAAAAACCCTGGCCAGTCTCAGGCTTTCTGTCCTTCACGTTGGGGCCCTGAGATCCCAGTCTCCTGGGCCCAGGGACACAGTAGAGGTGAAGAGCTCTTACCCAAGAAGGCCCCTGAAACTGCATGCTCCTCCCGCATCTCCCAGGCGGCCCCGGAAACCAAGCCTGGCCACCCAAGAGGGGCAGGCCACAGCTCCCACAGATGGTAGTGTGGCCAGCCTCTCTCCCCAGGGCCCACCCCTGCCAGGAAGAAACGGAACAGCCCAGCCTGACCTTGTGGTTCTGCAGGCAAGTAGCTTCCCGCCTCAGCTTCTCCAGCGCAGCCCCCTGGGGCTGCGGGCTCTGCGGGCATCAGGGCCGGCTGGAGGCATAGGAAGCTCGGTGTAACCAGCCCAGCCTGCTGCTAGGACCTGAAGCCTGGTCCCCACACAGACCAGGGAAGCCTCGCCCAGAACGTCCAAACACTAGGCTTCAAGACCTCAGCTGAACCCAGAGAGGAGCAGGGCTGAGAGGAATCAGGGTTCAGACAGAGGGGGAGAGAGTCTGGTGGGAGGAAGGGGAGAGAGAGGCTCGGGCCATACTCAGTGGGCAGAGCCTGAATGCCAGGTGGATGGAAATACTGGGCATCACCGTCTGTGCCCAGTAGCTCATAGGCTGATCCAAGCAGAGGAGTGGGGCTCAGCCAGTTACTGGCAAATGTGAGGCCAAAACAGAGGGGCCGCTCCAGGGATGCTGATTGACCTGTCTAAGCCTCCCAGGCCCAGCTCTGGTCAGGCCAGAAAACCTGCCGTTGGGCATGTGTGGAGCTGAACATTTTTTCCTAAGCATCTGAGGGGTGAGAAGGCCCAGGCTGGTCCCCCGACCACGGGCTCCCGGCCAGTCCAGCCAAAGTTGCCCCTGCCCATCACTGCACCCACTCCCCGGGGCCCCTGGAGAACAGAGTCACAGCAAACGGGCTTGAGGAGGCACCATGGGGTAGTGGGCAGGGGCCTGACATAGCAGCTCACCTTCCCTCCCAGCAGCCCTCCGAGGCGGGTGTGGGCATCCCCATTTCAGAGAGAAGAACAAGGCTGAGTCAAGGACACAGCATCTTGCTCCCAGTCCAACAATGAGAGACAACCAGGTGATGCCCAGAATCATAACTTTTATCCAGCCCATCAGAGAGCTGAGGTCACGAGGCAAGCAGGGGAACCAAACTGCAGAGGTTGACAGGTCGCTCCAAGGAGCGTGAGACACACACACGGTTTCACCCGGGGCAGAGGGGAGGAAAGGACGCTGCCAATACAGCAGGTGAGCAGAAGACAGCTACAGGTGGACGAAGTCTCAGGGGCTGAGTGTGGGTCAGTATATGACCATGCAGATCCCACGGTCCCAGGCACAATGGGGGTTGGCCTTCCCCACCAGCCTGTTTTCATGGGCGCCCACAACAGTCATGCAAAGGGCGGGGCACAGTGGGAGATGGAAGAAAGACCCCTCAGTGCACAGACAGGACACCTGGGCCACCTCTCCTTGGTGACCTGGCTGTCCCTGGAACTTCCCCAACCTCCCTGCCAGCCTCCCCGGCCAGGAGGGGTCTCACTGGGGATTTTGGGCAACCCCTAATCCTCTCTGGGCTCCTTCTCTCATCAGTTGCACCCACAATCATCACCTTCACTAGGGCCCACAGGGTAGTGAGAGAGGGCTAGTGGGGAGCCCAGGAACTGGGGAGCAATCAGACAGCACTTTTCACACCTTCTCTGTGAAAGGGGGCACATGACCCCAATACCCCAAGGTGGAGTTGAGGGGCTGAAAGGGCACAGATGACTGGGGGTGGGGGCAGAGCCGAGGCTTCTTGGGTCAGGCCTGTGCCCTGTGCCCTGCCTAAGGAGCCCCAGCCTAAAATGGGTTGGCAGAGTCTTCTCCAATCCTTCTGCAGACAGGCTACTCTGGGCACAGGGTGGGAGATGATTCTCTTTTCTCTCTCCCTTCAGATAGCCAAATTATAGTTCGATATAAAAGCAGAGGCAAAGGCATCAACTTCAGGAGTTACTCTCTTTGTAACAAGTAGGGAGGATAGAGGGAGGCAGGAGAGAGACTGAAGCTTTGCGGTGACTGCAGGTGGGGGGCAGAGTAGAAGAAAAAAACCCCAGGCTGCTGCTGGGGGAGGGAAGCAGCAAGGCAGGGGGCTAGCTGGAGGGGGTGCTTCTGTGAGCCTGGGGGTGGGGGTCATTCCCTCCCAACCAAGCAGGAAAGGTGGGATCTGAGGAGCTCAGGCGGTGAGCACTGTAGGCTCCAGGAGCAGGTGGGGGCCCACTCTGCTTCCATTTATGCAGCCAGACAATCAACAAGTATTTCTTGAGCACCTGTTATG
>NW_011494753.1:7848768-7853615 GCF_000754665.1 Bison bison bison
CTGTTATGCACCAGGCCCTGAGGGTCCTCAGTGAGTAAGACAGACAATGTCCTTGAAAGGGAAGTGAATGTGTTGCAGACTGGCTGGTCCAACACCCCCTGGGAGATCTCAACACTGGTTGCACACCAGACACGTCTGTGAGACACCAGGAAAGCCCAGAGTAGAGGTGAGAGCAGAGGTTTGGAATTAAACAGGCCTTGGTCTGAATCCTGGACCTTCATCATGAGCCATGTCCACGGGCAAGTCCCCCACTCTCTCTGAGCTTCAGTAACAAAAACAATAGCAGCTAACTTTTATTTAAGTTACAACGTACTCAGGTTTGTTCTATGACTTTACACGCATGCGTGCATGTGTGTGCTCAGTCGTTTCAGTCGTGTCTGACTCTTTGTGACACGATGGACCGGTAGCCCACCAGGCTCCTCTGTCCATGGGGATTCTCCATGCAAGAATACTGGTGTGGGCTGCCATGCCTTCCTCGAGGGGATCTTCCTAGAGATTAAACCTGCATCTCTTATGTCTTGTGCATTGGCAGGTGGGTTCTTTACCACTAGCGCCACCTGGGAAGCCCCTTTACATGTATAAACTCATTTAATCAGTACAATAACACTACGAAGTAGGTACTATCATTATCCCCCTTTTCTTGAGGAAACCAAGACACAGAGAAGTTGTGTAGATACTGTGTGAATGGAGACCAGTGTAGGGTCACCTAATGGTTCCTGAGACACCTGAGGACATAGGGTACCTGAGTTTGAAAGAGCAGATTATAAGAACTGGGTCAGGATAAGTCAGTCAGTAACTCTCCTGGGGGCCCTTCGTAAGGAACATGAGTGCGAGTGAGGGACCTCCTCCACTTCATGCCGTGGTCTCCCATCCCTCACCCAACCCCAAGGCTGAAAGCACCTACTTGTCTCTCCACCTGTCCAACTCCTGCTCAGCTATTTTCTCCCGTCCAGAGTCAGTACTGCTACCGCCTCCAAGAAGCCAGCCCAGATTGCCCAGCATCCTTTGGAGCACCTTGAACCTGCAGTCTAGTTGAGGACTAAAGCAGACCTAGAGGGTAGAACTGCCCCCGGGCCATGAGGAAAGGGCCATCAGGTGTAGCAGCACGGCTGGTGGGGAGGCGAGCCCTGCCTGGAGGATAACAAGGCACCCTACCCTGCAGGAAACTCAGGCAAGACGCCGCGCTTGCTGGCAGCAAAGCCAGCGTGATGGATGACACCATTCAGTAAGAAATAAATCCCGAGACCCGCGCGCCAGGTGAACTGGGGGGTGTATCCGTCTTAGAGATGCTTAATGAATGTGCCAGCCGCAGTGGATGGCAGCACATACATCTGCCTCCCACCCCTCTCCAGCTCCTTGTGCTCTGGGACCACCCTCATCCCCAGCCCTCAGGCTCAGCCCTTTCCCTAAGCTCTCCTAGAATCAGGGATGGAGGGCACAGGAGAGGTGCAGAGATTAGCTGGTCCAGACCAAAACTCCCATTGCACAGACTGGAAAACTGAGGCTCAGAGAGAGCAGCAACTTACCCAAGATCACATATGAAGCCAAATGCAGAACCTAGACTAGAACCCAGGCCTCCAGCCAAAGCCCACGTGGCCACTCCCTTAGACTCTACTCTCCAGGGGCCTCTCCAAACCCTCCCTGCCTTTAAGTTCTGCTGAGTTTGCCCCCATCCCCAGGTACAGGGCTCCTCCAGAACACTAATCCTGGATCTTTCTGTTCCTCTGTTCCCCTCTCTAGCCACAACAAGATGGCCACACCGTGGCAGGCGCTCAGGGCTCGTGATCGCTCCCGGTGGGACTGAGTGGTTCACAGTGAGTCCAGGTCGGAGAACAGGCAGGTCCTAAAGGTCCGGATTCATGACCAGGTAAGATCCATCCCTGGAGACTCCTCCCAAGCACCAGACCTTCAGGTTCCTTCCCCAGGTTAATCACTCCTGCTGTGCGCCTGTTAATTATTCTTGGGCTGGTGACCCCTTACTTCCTAGAAGAGCAGAGATCAGCCTGGCCCTGGCTGCAGTAGAATGTCTGCCAATTCCCAGGCCGGGCTTTCACCAAACTGATGGGCAAGTGTGCTCAGAACAAATCCCTCAATCAAATTAACGAGATGCTGACCTGCCATGAACAGAGCAGAGGGAACCTCAGGGAAGGGGGTGGGGGCAGAGAAGGGCCGGAGAACGAGCTGCATGCGATGACACAGGAACCAGGCAAGCCCCCACCCGAGCATCTTCCCACAGCTGCCACCACGCCTAAAATGTCACCATTAAAGGGAAACATCGTTCCTTTGGGGTTCAGAGGCATAAAAGTCTCCTATTAAAGCGAAAATATCTTGGAGAGAAATCACACCCTCAGTCATTATCCACCTCCACGCGTCAGCACAGAAAGTGGGCAGAAGGAGGGGGAAGCATGGGGGAACCTACTGTGTGCCTGATGTTAGAGACGACCCCGAGACTCGGGGGCCAAGAGGGTGGTCAGAGGTCACTCAGCCTATGGGTGAGGGTTTGAACCCAGAGCCAAGCTTCCTCCTTCCATATGATCCAGAGAGGGGCTGTGGTTGCCTCCCTGAGCCTCCCCCTCGCAAGATGAGCTGCTGCCCACCACCATCAGCCCTGTGGGGCTTCAGGGCAGAGCTCCACTGGGCCCCTGGGGGTGCGAAAACTCGGAATCAAATCCTAGGACAGGCACTCTGAGTTCTCCTAGTGAGGCAGTACTTTCCACAGTATCCCACCGTCTGGACATCCCCTCCCCTTACCCCTGGGGCCACCAGTTTGCCACCGAGGAAAAGGAACTGTCCTTGGAATCAGATGACCTAAATGCTAATCATATCTCTTAATCTTCCTGGGCCTCAGTCTCCCCATCCATAAAATGGAGCGAGTCACACCCTCTTTGCAACATCACTGTAGGGATTCCCTGGTAGAAGATCTGAAAGAAGCCCAGGCCCTAGGGGGAGCCCCTCTGCCTCCACGTGGAGCCACCCACCTGGATTCCTGCAGAGCCCTGGAAGTCCTGGAACCCTGAAGTGGCTGCCTCTAGAGGAGGGCTCAGGCCCAGTCAGCAGAGCCAGGAGGGCTGGGACCCTGCCACAGCCACAGTCCAATTCCTGCAGTGGTCCTGGAGGGAGGTCTGGGCCCACCATCACCTGCCTGGCCCAGTATAGAGCTCTTCTGAGGCCCCTGCCTTTCCTGACCACAGGAAGCCCTGCCAGGAAACAAGCATAACACCATCCCCTGGGCGGGGCTCTGGTGAGCACCCCTCCACAACCCTATCGCTCTCTGGGCAAGTCTCCCTGCAGCTCTTCCTCCCACCCAGTTCTCCCACACCTGGCCTCATGGCCCAGAGGCAAAAAAAGGCTCAGTGACGGCTGCTGGCTGCAGCTGAACAGGGCCCGCAGCAGGGAAGGGTCTCTAACTCCAGACATATGCCAGCCAGGAAGGGGTCCCTCCTTAGGAAGGGCTCGTCTCTGTCCCTTCCCACAGTCACTTCATAGGCCTCCTTGTTGCTGCCTAGTGAGGCCACTTCAGTGCCTCTGAGGTCCTCCCACAAGACCACCATCAACCCACCCCATTTCCCAGGCCTTCCTGCCATCACCAAGGGGTCTTCTGAAAAAAAAGGGGCAGGACCCCAGCCACTTTTTGGCTCTTGAGTTAGTTAATCACTTTCTCTCTGCTAATGAGTTGAGGGCTGTCTGGGAGCAGTCAGAGAGGTTGAAACACAGAAAAATAACTAGCTTGGGGGTTGTTGAGGAGAGTAAGGAAGAGACAGGAACAGCATTAAGTAAGCACCAAGCTGTGGGGCAGGCTTGCTCTATTTCATTTAATCCTCCAAACAGCCCCTCGTATTATGCCCACTTGACAGATGGAGAAAGTGAGTCTCTCTGAGCTGAAGGTGCATGGCTTAACTTTGATTTGAACCTGAATCTATTGATACCTGACTCTCCATTGCTCCTTGACCCCCACCCACCGCAGGTGCTGAATTGACATCATCAGATGGAGTAACTGCCCTGGTGACAGAGTTGGTGCCGTTTCCCAGATCCTCCTTGGACAACCTTGCTAGTCACCCCTTCCTCCCTGCCCTCAGGGTCAACAGCCGGCCTAGCCAACCCGGGGTGGGAGGACGCCTGCTGCCTCCTGTTGAGGCAGACTCCCTCTCCCCCTCTCTGCAGTCTCACTGGCAAATGAGTAAGAAGAATAGAATTACAGTTGGGCTACACGAGACACAGAATTAGCGGGATTAAATAAAAATAGCTATTAAAAGTGCCTTATAATTAAATTCATTTTCCAGTTATTTGTTTTACACACACACACCCGCCAACACTCGTGCACACACGCACATTCTCCAGGCCGCAGCTCCACACCGAGTGGGTGTCAGGTCCCCAGCTGCCAACCAGCCTCCTCCTCACTGCCGCCTCTTCTTTGGAGTTTCAGGGCCTGCCCCTCTTCCTCACCCGTCTCCCTGGCCCTGCTTCCAGTCCATCCAAGGAAACTACCGCTTACCACTATTCCCACGTGCTGAGCCTACTATGAGCCAGACACCTGACACCATTCGCCTCCTTTGTTCCAGCCAAAGACATATTTTTCATTCAATAAATACCTGTTGAAAGCCAAGTACTTAACATGCATGATCTCACTTAATCCAAACAATGACACTCATTCCTTCATTAAACAAATATTAGTTGAACACCTACTACGTGGCAGGATAGGGTAAGTGCTGGTAATACTTCAGCCAACAAGACCAGACCCTCTGTTCTTGTGGAGCCCATCCTGAAGAAAGCCCAGAGCCAGAGACCAGGCCAGGTGATGGGGAAGAGGCAGATGCCACCTGAGTCGGGCCAGAAGGGCCCGACTTGTC
>NW_011494753.1:7853715-7855050 GCF_000754665.1 Bison bison bison
TGTTAGGTGGGATGGGGATGCACCGAGAGGGGTGATTCTTCCCACTGAGAGCTCCTCGAGGGTGGGAGGGTGTCCCACCATCCTGTGTCCAGGGAAAGAGGCAGAGCACAAAGTGGGAACATCGTTATGATTGTCAGCCTGAACTGACCTACCAGGTGTGAGCTCATCTGTACCACTTCTCAAGTTATACTTCTAAATGCTTTTAGGATTACCATTATTACTACGAGTACTGCTGTTACGGCTATCATCACACCTGTGGAGCTGATCAGTCATGAATATGTAAGAACTTAGAGAAAGCCTCATAGAGATGGGACAAATTATAAGACCTCTAATAGTGGGGGTGGTAAAGATGCCCTGGGAGAAGTACAGTGAAAGTCTATGTAGAGAGGATCACACAGGGAAGGAAGATTTCCAGCTGATCCCTGGAGGACTTCTAGGAGGAGGGAACAATTATTTTGGCCTCCCCATCCCAGACCCCTCCCCTCTGCTCACTTGGTCTGATCTTTAACTCCTTCCCCTGGGGCCGTGGGAGGACCCCAGCCCCAAGCCTGGACTCTAAATGTGTTGTTGCTGTTTAGTTGCAAAGTCATTTCCAACTCTGTGACCCCATGAACTATATATAGCCTTCCAGGCTCCTTTGTCAATGGGGTTTCCCAGGCAACAATACTGGAGTGGGTTGCCATTTCCTTCTGCAGGGCATCTTCCCGACCCAGGAATCAAACCCGCATCTCCTGCATTGGCAGGCAGATTCTTCATCTCTGAGACACTGGGGAAGCCCACTCTAAGGGAGAGGGCACTTCAAAACCTTCAGCCAGTTAACCAGCGCCACTGTCTCCTAAGCCCTGGGAAAGGTACAAGAAGACCTCATCTTTCAAGCAATCAGATAGCTGGGAGGAGGGTACACATGTCCAGGATGAACAAGGTCTAAGACAACACCAAAGCAAGGGCATGGCCCCAGGCGGTGAACCGTGAGGCCACCAACACTCCCTAAGTCCCTGCCGTGCATCCAGTATTCTCCATCTTTTCCCTGAGGCGGAACAGCCACCCTCTCACACCGCGGCGCGACCCTGGGCCCTTCTTCAGAGGAAGCGACTCAAAACCCAGAGAGGTCAGCAGTGACTTGCCTGAGGTCACAAGACCTGCAAGTGGCAGGGCTGGGGTTGGATGGACCCCAGACCCATCTGATCCAAGGCCTTTCCTTCCCCCACACTGACCCTGACCAGGAAGGCCCTGCAAAGAGACAGCATTCCTGAAAAGTGTCCTCTGTGTGGGCCCTGCCTGCCTGGACCCTCTTGTCCTACCCTCTGTCCTCAAGGTGGACAGCCCACCCTCCTG
>NW_011494753.1:7855150-7861227 GCF_000754665.1 Bison bison bison
GACCCCCCGCAGAGCCCCCACACTCAGTCAGCCCCAGGAGCCCAACAGTAAAGAATTTGTCCTCGAAGGAGGCAGCTGAGCTAATTAGCAGACTCCATCCTTTCCTCAGCGAGAACATTACTTCATTATCCGAAGCCAAACACAGCCCCACGGTGTCCGGCAAACACGCTCAGGCAGCTGGCAGAAGCAGTGCGAATTGATGGGCAGCAAGAGGCCCGCTCTGGCCCAGCCTCCCCACAGGGCTCTGGGACTCTGTCCCATCTTTCTGACAAATGCCAGGGAAGAGAAAGGCGCCTGTGTTGGATGGGAAAGATTACAGCTGAGCAGTAAGGCACAAAGACCCCACAGACAACCCGGGTCTATTGTCACTTCCAGATGAAATCGGCCAACCCCAGGTGAAGGAGGGGAGGACGGGGGCGGGGTGGGATGCTGGGAGCAGGCCAGGCTGTGGCACTGGAGAGCCGAATGGCAATCCCACAGTGTCCATGGTGATGGACAGCATTCCCTTGTGTCCACAGGGCAGAGACCAGCCCCCCAGTGGGGGCACAGCCTACTTTCCTAGACTCATCGCTGCCCCCACCCTACTCCATTGCATGGGCTCCTCACCATCCCCCCACACACACAGGTGGCCTTAGGCCTGCCTCCTGTTCAGTAACCACGCTGTTTCCCCCTCTTTTCTGCCTCTCCAGGCTTGGTGCCATCTCTTTCAGGGGCCTTTCTGACTGTTCCACCCTGCAGGGACCTGGTCTGCCTCATGTCTAGAGCACTTTTCATAGGCCCCATAATCAGGCACCTGATTCTTTGCCTGCCATGCCCAGCTCTCATTGTTGTGGTCGTCGTTGGTGATTTGTGGGTCCTCTTGTGGAGAGAACAGAGATCCGGCTGCCTCCAGCTCTCCTCCGTCATTGAACTTGCTATAGAGACAGGCACACAGTTTCTGCTTGATAAGTGTTTGTTGACTGAGTACTGGGAAGGCCTTCTAAAGCCTCTAATGTGCTGCAACTGGGAACATTTGGAGAGTTCAGAGACCAGTGTTGTAGTCAGCTCTCATGCTAAGCTTCTGTCTGCTCTTGGAGAAGTCACTGGCATTCTCTTGGCCTTAGTGCCCCGACCTGACAAAGCAGGTTTTTGTCAGAACGACCAGTGGGGTGAGTTCAGCTGGGAGGAGATGGCGGGCTCCAAGGATGAGCTGGGCGCTGTTTGTGGTGCTGAATCTGGACAAGGCCCTCTCTGAAGCTGGTGGGTACAAAAACTGAACAGAGCCAGAGAGACAGAGGACTGGAGGTGGCGGTAGGAGGGTGGGGGGGTGGAGAAGGAAGGCACAGCTGAGAGACAATTTATTTGGACTGCTGGTTCTGGGCATTGCCAGGGTCTGTCAGCATGGGGGCCACATGCTCAGGCTGGGGGAGGAGATTCAGCTTCAGCCACTGGGGGACCAGCTGTCTAGCCAAGGACCGAGTCACACTGAGAACACAGTCTGATGGAGGAGAGGCTGGAAGCACACACACACCACGTGTGCATGCAGCAGCACACACATCACAGCCTGTGTGAACAATGCAAGCTTCACGGGCATGAAATCCCCGGCCCAGAGTGCCCTCCCAGGCCCTGCCACACTCAGTTCTCCCACAGCCAAGGAGGCCTAGGGCACCCCTTGTGGACCCATTGAAAAGAAGAGGCAAGTCAGGCTTGGCTCCTGGATCCTTCTCACTTCCAGAGAGTGAGTGGCTACTGCTGGGCCCCCTCCTCCTCCAACTGCGCCAGGTGCCTCTCTTCGTGAGGGATGAGACAAAGAAGGCATTTGCTGTGGAAGAGCAGGCAGCAGGCCCGGAGCTGGGGGAGAACACGCGAGCAGGGAGGGAGGGAGAGAGGCAGGGAAGGAAGATAGATTCCACTGCTGTTGAGGAGCAGATCTTGGCAGGGCTCTGTGCTGGCCCAGCCACCGTCCGCTTCGGAATAATTTCTCCGGCAAAAACTCCATAATTATGGGTAATAACAATCACTCTGATTTGCGTGTATTGAACACCTTTCAGCCCAAGATCTCCAAGTGCTTTGCCAACACTAATTAATTCATTAGGCACGCCCGCCTCCCTGGGACAGGGTGACATGACGCCCCACCCAGCGCAGCACAGCTGGCTCGGGTACTCAGCCGGTGGGTGGCAGTCCCAGCGGGGGCACATGTTGGGTATCCTGTGGGGAGAGGCTCTGAGGAAGAGGAGATGGAAGAACAGCCCATCTGGCCCCATATCCTGGCTCAGTTGCCCCCTCAGAGGTTGGATCCACACCCCGAGGCACAGTCTCCCTGCCCCCAGCCTGTTAGAGGGCCAGGTGCAGAGAGTGGGTGGAGCCTCAACTGAGCCCTCACTCCCTGGGGACCTTAGGAAACTCACAAGCTTCCAGGAAACAGTTTCTTCACCTGTAAGAAAGGGGCCTGGGGTCTCCAGCTCCCAAGGTGGCTGTGGAGCTCACAGCATGCAGGTGGAAAGAATATAGACCTGAGCAGGGCTTTGCAAATGAAGGGTGCTGTTTCTCCCTCCGTCAGCCCACTCTATGGAAAATGGGACCAGCTGGCCACAGACAGATGTACAAACCCTCCCTACCAGCTTGGACCCTCCTAGGACTATAGGTGGGCACTCAGTCCCTTTCAGAAGCGAGGAGATGCCCCTCACTCCAAGGGCGCCCAGTCCTGCCCCACTGCTCACCCCCTACCCCCAGTCCCACATTGGTCTCAGTGCCAGAGGCCCATGGATCTGACTGGGAAGGAAGCAGTTCCCTGAAGGCCAGGCTCAGAATCGGGGCCAAAAGAGAACTCAAGGGTCAGCAGGCTATAGCCCTGAAGCAAGGCACTCCCCAAATTCAAAGAGTGGCCAGATCAAGTCATCTCCTCCAGGTTCTGACAGTGTAGACAGGAAAACCGAGGCACACACCTGGAATCGAAGCCTAGCACCACCAATTCTTGAGCAAGTCCCTACCTCCCTGAGCCTCCATCTCCTTATCTGGAAGATAAAATGTAAAATACCCTTGGCTAACAGTGCTGCCTACACTGTAGGTATTAATACTTAGCAAATGGAGCCAATGTCATTAATTACACTGCACTTATGTTGTCTATTTAACAGCTTAGGTCACAAAGGAAAGTCCATGACTGGATCCCTGGTTTCATGTCACAACTCTTTACAGAGCACCTACTATGTGCCAGGCACCCTGCCATTTACCTCTCCAGCTCCCTTCCTTTGTAAGCACCCTCTGCCCAGCTGGTTGGCTTCCTCCCTGGGGAGGCAAAGTCTCAACTACAAGGAACACGCACATCCACATTCGTGCAGAAGAGCTAGGACAGACCATTCGCTCTTCCTGCTACTGGCCGCCCCCTGCCCAGCTGAGCCCACTTTCTTCCTTGATGGGTTCTGATCTCTACATGGTTGTTGTCGTTCAATTTCTCAGTCATGTCTGACTCTTTGTGATCCCATGAACTGCAGCACACCAGGCTTCCCCGTCCTTCCCCATCTCCCAGAGCTTGCTCACACTCATGTCCATTGAGTTGATGATGCCATCCAGCCATCTCATCCTCTGTCATCCCCTTCTCCTCCTGCCCTCAATCTTTCCCAGCATCATGGTCTTTTCCAATGAGGCAGCTCTTCACATCAGGTGGCCAAAGTATTGGAGCTTCAGCTTCCAGCTCTCACATCCATGCATGACTACTGGAAAAACCATAGCTTTGACTAGATGGATCTTTGTTGGCAAAGTGATGTCTCTGCTTTTTAATATGCTATGTAGGTTGGTCATAGCTTTTCTTCCAAGGAGCAAGCATCTTTTAATTTCATGGCTGCAGTCACCATCTGCAGTGATTTTGGAGCCCAGGAAAATAAAATCTGTCTGTTTCCACTTTTTTCCCCATCTATTTGCCACGAAGTGATGGGACCAGATGCCATGATCTTAGTTTTTTGAATGCTGAGTTTTAAACGAGATTTTTCACTCTCTTCTTTCACTTTCATCAAGAGGCTCTTTAGTTCCTCTTCAATTTCTGCCATTAGGATGGTATATCATCTGCATATCTAAGGTTATTGATATTTCTCCCAGCCATCTTGATTCCAGCTTGAGCTTCATCCAGCCCAGCATTTCGCATGATGTACTCTGCATATATGTTAAATAAGCAGGGTGACAATATACAGTCTTGACATACTCCTTTCTCGATTTGGAACCAGTCCATTGTTCCATGTCTGGTTCTAACTGTTGCTTCTTAACCTGCATACAGGTTTCTCAGGAGGCAGGTAAGGTGGTCTGGTATTCCCATCTCTTTAAGAATTTCCCACGGTTTGTTGTGATCCACACAATCAAAGGCTTTAGCATAGTCAGTGAAGCAGATGTTTTTCCAGAATTCCCTCGCGTTTTTTGTGATCCAATGGATGTTGGCAATTTGATCTCTGATTCCTTTGCCTTTTCTAAGTCAGGCTTATACATCTGGAAGTTCTAGGTTCACTTACTGTTGAAGCCTAGCTTGAAGGATTTTGAGCATGACCTTGCTAGCGTGTGAAATGACTGCATTTGTGGGGTAGTTTGAACATTCTTTGGCATTGCCCTTCTTTGGGATTGGAATGGAAACTGACCTTTTCCAGTCCTGTGACCACTGCTGAGTTTTCCAAATTTGCTGGCATATTGAGTGCAGCACTTTAACAGCATCATCTTTTAGGATTTGAAATAGCTCAGCTGGAATTTCATCGCCTCCACTAGCTTTGTTTGTAGTGATGCTTCCTAAGGCCCACTTGACTTCACACTCCAGGATGTCTGGCTCTAGGTGATCACACCATCGTGGTTATCTGGGTCATGAAGATCTTTTTTGTACAGTTCTTCTGTGTATTCTTGCCCCCTCTTCTTAATCTCTTCTGCTTCTGTTAGGTACATACTGTTTCTGTCCTTCATTGTGCCCATCTTTGCATGAAATGTTTGCATTTCATGCCAAGATCTCTACAGGGAGACCCCCTCATATGGTGACAGAAGATGACCCCTCGTGTGCAAAGAGAGCTTTACAGTTACAGAGCGCACAGTCCCACTGGGGGCTGTGAGGAGCTCAGACAGTTGATACCCACACTTGCAAGCCTGCAGTCACACACACAATCACACGAAATACATGGTGACACACAGCCATGGACACACACTCTCACACAGAGCCACACAATACATATACCAACACACAATGACAACCACACACCCATGAACACACACTACGAAGGGGAGGTCAAGCCAAGGCATTGCCCCGGGCTCAGCACAGCTGATTGGTGAGTCAGTGAACGTATGACCATGTCCCTCCATCTGGGCATCTGCCTGGCTTTCCCCTCCCTCTTCTGCACATTTTGATCACAGTCTTAAGAGCACTTGTGTCAACATGCTAACTTGAAAGACGATCGCAAAAGTGCCACTCTAATGAATGTGCTCGGGCACTCCTCTATTTCCACCCACACATCTTCCCCACAGGGGACTGGACGCCTCCACATGTGTGCATGCACACCCAGGGCTCCGCTACCTCTCACACACATGCATCCAGGCTCACATATGCTGACGTCAGGGATACTTTGGAGCTCAGCTTGAGGGAATGGCCCCATTTCTGTTATGCAGGTCTCCCCACACATCCCTGCAGCCCCTACACTGGGGAGTGAGCCAGAAACCCCAGGAGTCCCACCATCCTTGAATAAGATGAGATGCTCAGGCCCCGGCTGCCTGCCTCCTTGGCCAAGCAACCCTCCCTTGCCCCTCCCCCACCAGTGTCCCTGTCTCAGGGTCACCTCCTCCAGGAGGCCTCCAAGGTTCCCAGGAATCATCTTGGTTTGATGTTTGAGATGATGTCTTTGAGAAGGGTCTTCTCAGGCAATCTGCCCCAGGGTCTTGGCTCTGGGCTGACACGACAGGAGGTCCAAGCCACCGGAACAAGAATGTTTGTGAACCACTCTTGTGGGATGGTAGGACACTCCCCCTGGCTTGGGGTCCCGCCTTGCATCCCCAGAATGGGTTCATCAGGCATTGACCACATGCTCATCAAGCATTGACCATGTGCGAGGGATTGACTCCAGGGACAAGGCATCAAAGCGGGG
>NW_011494753.1:7861327-7868226 GCF_000754665.1 Bison bison bison
GGGGGGGGGGGGGGGGGGTCTAGTCATCCAGAGCAAATCTGAGGTGGGGATGGGAGCACCCATTGGCATAGGCTGCGTCCCCATAGACCTTAAAGGGGTCACTTTCCATCTTGGTGCCTCAGTTTCTTCATCCATCAATGGGAATATTGTGAAGACCAAGTCAAGATACTTAAGATCTAAAAACGCCATACAGGTGTGAGGGTCTCGGTGTTTTCCTGCAGGGTATCCTCAGGGAAGTCTTCTATTCCCCTGACCACACAGGGCCTCCAGTGGACCCTGAACCACAGAGAGGTCCGATCAAGTCTTCAGAGGAGAAGAAAGACTGGAGAGAGGATAAGGAGAGCCAGCAAGGGGTGAGAGGCTGCCCTAAGGGACAGAGAGAAGGATGAAGAGGAGAAGAAAGGCAGCCATAGGTGTCTATGAGCAAGAGCTGCCTGGAAATGCCCAGAACCCCCGACCCTGCACAGGCCTCAGGGCACAGGGCCCCTGGTAAGAAGCCCAACCTTCAGCTCGTTAGCCAAGACCTGCTCATTAATCACCACGGGCCGCCTCTCCTTGCCTTGGCTGTGTCAGGCCATAATAATATATGAAGAACATTCATTTATTCACCATCTTCCCACTCAGGGAAAGATATATGACATTGTAGGAATGGATTTATCCTGACACCCAGGTTTCAGCAAAGTGAGGCTAATTTAAACATTTAAGTCAACAGCTCACCCCTCCCGTTGTCTCCCAATTTCTTTTTTAATGGTGGGAGGTGAAGAAGGGGAAGGAGGTTGAAAATGCACAAGCCTGCGTGGTTGGAGGATTAAAGGCAATGGAGGGAGAGGAAAGGGAATCTCGGCCAGCTTTCCCTCTGGCCTCTCTCCCACCACCCATCCTGGCCCCACCTCTGAAAAATAAAAAACCAGGGCAACAAGTGGGTGTGGAGGAGCGAGCACCAAACTTGGGGTCCAGAGTCCTGCTCCATCTCTAACTCACTGCACCCTGATAAGCCCGTCTCCAGCCTCTATGCCCTTGTCTGTAGAGCAGCAGGTTGAACAAACTAGACCCTGCCTAGGTCATCTCCAGCTTCTGGAGCTGGGTTCCTTTGTCCACTTCTGGGCATCTCCTCACCCCTGTGGTCCACCTGCATGCTCCTGGGATACAGAGGGGAAGCAGGACTAGGCCCTGCCTAGAGATCCATCAGGAAGGGACAAGACGGCTGCCGTGCTAGGGAGAGTCAGCTGAACCTAAGGGAGTTCGGAGCAGGCTGAGCAGTCAGGGCGCACTTCATGGAAGAGGCAAGGCTTACATTCAGGACAAGGGAGCAGCCAGGTCTCCATCTGTTTAAGAGCACCGCCTCCAGGGGTAGATGTGTACGTGTGCTAGGTCACTTCAGTCATGTCCGACTATGCAACCCCATAGACTGTAACCCACCAGGATCCTCTGTTCATGGGACTCTCCAGGCAAGAATACTGGAGTGGGTTGCCATGCCCTCCTTCAGGGGATCTTCCCAATCCAGGGACTGAACCTACATCTCTGATGTCTCCTGCATTGGCAGGCAGGTTCTTTACCACTAGCACCACCTGGGAAGCCCCTGAGGCTAGATGCTTGGACTCAAATCCCTCCTCCGTGGCTTTAGCAGGCTGCTGACCCTCTCAATGCCTCAGTTTTCTCGTCTGAAATCTGATGACAAGAGTGCCTACCCCACAGCATTCTTGAGAGGATCAGATGGGGCCACCATCCATGGGAAACCCCTGGTACCATGCTCAGCACAGAGGAAGTGCCGAAGCAACACCATCATCAGGGGTGGGCCAAGAGGAGAGGAAGAAACAGCTGGGTGAGGTCGGTCTGGCCCGAGTCTCCCCACTTCAGCCCAGGCCCATCTGGGCATGGTATCCCAGGGTAGGGCGAGCTCCACTCAGCCCATCCAGAGCCCAGGAGGCCCCTGACCATGGCAGCAAGATTTCTCTTTGCTCCAGGTTGAGACCAAACCCCCCCACCCCCCACTATCAGGAACTAAAATCAGGGCCCTCTCTTAATAGCAGGGCAGTGGAGTAAGCAGCAGGGTACCCAGGGGGCGGGCATGTGGCATGAGTAAATGCACTGCCCTCATGTGTGTGCGTGTGCATGTGTGTGTGTGTGCATGTACAAGCACACACGTGGGCACACACTAATTTTCCCATAGTTCCCTCTCCCTTCACTGGCCTCTGACCTGAGGTTCTGAGCCACCAGCTCCCCCCAGAGAATCCTTGGACCTGAGAGTGGGCTGGTGTAGAGGTGAGGTGCTCACCACAAAGTCCCCGTCCAGATGGAAGGCTGGAGGGCGGCTGGGAAGGAGAACAAGGACCCTCAAAGCCTGCTAATCCCCAACTGCCAGAGCCCACTTGGCTCAAATGGGCCCAGGGCTTGTGGCCAAGTCACTCTCAGATATTCGGTTTCCTCACCTGAGAAAAATGGAGCCAATTAACACCAACTCCACAGGCGGCTGTAAGGCTAAGCGAGGTCATATGTTGAGATGCCCAACCCTGGGCCAGGCACACAGTGGGTGCTCAGTCACTGAGCACCCCTCGCTGCCCCTCCCCACATTTCGGGGGTGCTGTGAAAGCCGAGAGCAGCTTTCCTCTCACACTCCCCACGCCCCCACCCCCCGCCCAGAACAGGGGACCCCGTTAGACAGTGGCGGATGGGAGCCAGCGACTGCGGGAAAAGGTGTCAGCTTATGTGGGGGTGTCTGCCTCTCTGCAAGTCTCGCTCTAATTGAGTGTCCTATTAAAACACGCTGATTGGTAACACAGCCACTTTATTTATTTATTTTTTTTCACAGCCACTTTAATAAAAGAGTTCCTGTGTTATTTTTACAAGTCATCACTGAACAAACATGCCAAATCCTCCTCCCTGGCCACACCCGCAGGGAGCCTGGCATCTGAGCCACTTGTCATAAGCGGGATGCCATTGCTCACCTGGTGTCATAAGCGGGATGCCACTGCTCAGCAGTGTCCATGCCCCCCACGGCCTGGAGGGTGGCCACGCCCAAAAAAGTGACAACCAGAACCACCTCTCCCATGCCCCCCGCACCGGCCCCTGGCAGGCTTGAGTGACAATTTTAACAAGGCAGCTTATTTTCCCTCCTCGAAAGGAAGCCTGGCGGTGACTCACGCCTGTTTCCCACAGCAGCCTACTTTCGTGTTGTCGTTGCTCAAACACACCCGACGGCTCCCGCCCCTGTTGGGGGTGGAGGGCACCCGGGGGTGGGGGAGGTGGCATTTAACAGCCCAGGCTGGGTGTGGAAAGGTTCGAGGAGGCGGAGTGAGCCTCACCACTGAGGGTGAGCTCAGCCCCGCCCCGCGACTCCAGCCCGTTGGGCCTGGGTGCCCATCTATAAAAGCAGAGGTTGGACCATACACAGGGCTTGCAAACTGGGCAACAGAATGCTTTGTTTGGACTGCTCAGTGGGTCTTAAAAGATTAGAGTCTGTTGCCAACTTTTATAAATCACATAGAAATCTGGATTTCTCATTCTTCTCCGAAAAATCTAATCTGGCCATCAATACCCTGCATTTCCACGGAGCAACAATCAGCGCAGCTGACAATGGCTTTCTGGTTCCCCCCAGGCCCCAGCCAGCCTGCTTCGCTCACCATTCCCTGCCTGGTTCCTGGAACCTTTGAGTGTGAGACCCCTGGCCCTCCAGTTCTGAGGTTCGGAATCTCTACATCTGTATGAGTCCCCTGTGCTCTGCCTGGAGCTGGAAGAAATGAGGCACAGAAGGAAAAAGGAGTTAACAGGACTCACAGCCAGACCCAGACTGGGGATACAATCCAGGAACACACAAACCACCGAATTTATTGTGAAAAGTTTTCTTTTGTGTTGCTATTAATAAGTATCCATGGATTAATTCACACCGTTCTATGAAACCAGACATTTGCTCTAGTCTATGGGACTGGATGGTGCTGGGACCTGCCACCCAACTGTGAGGGACCAGCCATGACAGCCCAGTGCAGACACAGGATCACCATGATCAAAGGCTAGAACGACTTGCTGATAGCACAGAAAGGGGGATGGACATTCTCTTTTTTTTCAAATTTGGGGACATAAGAACCAGTTTAAAGGGTTCAGTTGTAATTGTGCAAATACACAGAATGAAATATTTTCCACTATGATTGTGCTCTTTCCAGTTAAAAATGCCTCAACTCTAGAAATACCACTAATCTGGGCCAGGTCAGATGTAGGACACTCCAGGTAAACAATCTGTCACAGGAATTAGGGGCTGGAAGGAGAGATTCCAACAGAAGGAGTTCTCAGGAGGAAGGGCACCAAGGGCTGGGAGAGCCAGGCATGAAACTGGCCTCAGGCATGAAGCCAAGTCCCCTCATGGCTGCCTTTAGCCCCAGGCCCAAGAATTCCCCTAGGGGAGTGATGTCAGAGGATACGACCCAAGGAGTTCTTTGAGGCCCTGTCACATGCTTCCAGCCTTGGCTCATGGCTTCTTTGAGCCTCAGTTTTCCTATCTATAAAGTGGACGTGAATGATGGAGTGAGGCTTGGCTGTGCAATGGTGTTTAGGCAACAGGCCTCTGCTTCCATCTCCCTTGTTCTCCCAAGAAAGAGCCAAAAAGCCAACTGCTATGCTACCGTGCTATGCTACTAACTCCTGGCTGTGTGACCTGAGGCCAGACCCTGACCTCTGGCCTCATGTCTTCCATCTGTAAAATGGAGCTTTACACCCTCTTGGGTATTTTGAGCCCTAGAACTTGAAGAGAAGAACCTGTCCTGAAATCATCTGGGCAGACTTTGCTGAAGCCAGAACAGCCTGAGGCTTCCTGGTACTTGGGGGTGGAAGAGGACCCAAGGAGCAGGCTGGACAGGCTCTGGGCAGTTCCTGCTGGGTCCAGGCAGAGCAGGTTGAGGGGCGGGTGGAAGGCAGTGACATGAGGACAGTGAGTGCAAGCCACTCTTTTAGGACCCTGGCTGTGGTGATTAACCTTGGAGGGGGCGTGGGGCAATGGCATACACCAAGCACATCATATGCTCAAGGACCCAAGTGTAAGGCAAAGTACAGTCTCACAGCCCCAGAGAAGCAGGCCTTAAGCTAGCCTCCTCCAGGAAGCCTACCCTGATCACCTTCCTCTTTGGGTCAGGACCTCACTCCCCTCAGGCCCACATCAACTCCTGATGAGGCCCTCGGGGTCCAGATGCAGGAAGGTAACCACCTCATGCGAAGAGCTGACTCATTGGAAAAGACTCTGATGCTGGGAGGGATTGGGAGCAGGAGGAGAAGGAGACAATGGAGGATGAGATGGCTGGATGGCATCACTGACCTGATGGACGTGAGTCTGAGTGAACTCCGAGAGTTGGTGATGGACAGGGAGCCCTGGTGTGCTGCTATTCACGGGGTCTCAAAGAGTCGGACACGACTGAGCGACTGAACTGAACTGAACTGAACCTGCCCAAGGCTGCACAAGCCTCCCAGCCTCCTGGGCTTCCCAGGCAGGAGATACGGACTGGAATCTTGGGAAGCATGATCAGAGAGGGAAAGCACCTTGGGGAAGCCACACAGCAGATGAGGCTTCAACCACCAGGTCTTTGCCCAAGCAGGGCCCTCCACCCAAACTCAGGTCTCTTGTCTACTTGGTGAACACTCTTCCACTTCCCACACTCAGTGCACATGTCCCCTCCTCCTCGAAGCCTTCCCTTGATCCACCACCCAGGGGACACACCACTTCCTCCACTGGTCCACCCACCTGCCAAGCAGTCCCTCCCACTCTACATCTGCCCCAGGGGCCCTCCCTGTGACATCTACTCACAAGGCTGCCTCCCCACAGGGCTGCCAGCTCCCCACAGGAGGATTGGGTCTGACTGTTCTCTGTCATCCCAGTACCAGCTTCAGGACCCTGCTTGGCACACAGTAGGTGCTTAAGGAATGAATGGAGGACCAAAGGTGAGAAGGCAGGAAAGAACTGCCCTGGAAAGAGAGGTGCCCGCCCACCCCCGCCCCCAGGCAGGCAGGCAGGCAGGCATGCCCCGCCCCACCCCACCCTCGCCCAGTTGGCAAAAGCTGCAGAATTAAGCACAAGTTATAATTAAGACGGGATGTTTGAAGAGAAACATAATCTCCGTTTCCGTGGGATCCATGGGCACAACAGTAATTAACGTCTCATTAACATTCGCCTAATTAAGCAGTTTATGAAAGAGTATGGATTTGCATACTGCCACGCCAGGCAAAATTAACCCCTCAGGTCCTGGGTGGGGCTGGGAGGCAGAGAGGGCTGGGTGAGGCCTGGGGAGGGGGGCTGGGTGAGGGCTGGGGAGGAGGCCGGGTGGAGTGCCACCTGTCAGCAGAGGCTGGGGAGGGGAGGGTCTTCGCCTGCCCTCCTAGCTACAGCCCTCAGCCCCACCTCACATGCCCCTCCACCTTCCGCCTCAGGGCGGAAGTTCACTCCTCCCCTCTCCCCACTCCCTGGGCCAACATAATCTTCTCAAAAAGGATCTTTTTAAAAAGGAAAAGTAGGTCATTGGTTTCCTGCCCCACTACTAACCAACCCCGAGAGTCTCCCAGGGAGCCCACTGCTCAGCCAAGCTCCTGGGTCTCCACCCTTCCCTGAGGCTCTCTGCAGGGAACAGACCTACCACCTAAGAAAACCTTTTTAGCTTCAGGTGCTATTATCTGCCTCACTCAGCACCCCAGCTCCCTGAGGGCTGTGTGAGTGTCACCCCATTTAATCCCAAAGAAGAGGGGCTCAGGGAGGTGTCGGTTCAGTTCAGCTCAGTCGCTCAGTTGTGTCTGACTCTTTGTAACCCCAGGCACTGCAGTACACCAGGCCTCCCTGTCCATCACCAACTCCCAGAGTTTACTCAGACTCACGTCCATTGAGTCGGTGATGCCATCCAGCCATCTCATCCTCTGTCGTCCACTTTTCT
>NW_011494753.1:7868538-7870874 GCF_000754665.1 Bison bison bison
TGTTGGCAGAGTAATGTCTCTGCTTTTTAATATGTTGTCTAGATTGGTCATAGCTTTTCTTCCAAGGAGCAAGTGTCTTTTAATTTCATGGTTGCAGTCACCATCTGCAGTGATTTTGGAGTCCAAGAAAATAAAGTCTCTCACTGTTTCCATTTGCCATTCATTTGCCATGAAGTGATGGGACCAGATGCCATGATCTTAGTTTTTTGAATGCTGAGTTTTAAGCCAGCTTTTTCACTCTCCTCTTTCACTTTCATCAAGAGACTCTTCAGTTCCTCTTCGCTTTCTGCCATAAGGGTGGTGTCATCTGTATATCTGAGGTTATTGATATTTCTCCCGGCAATTTTGATTCCAGCTTGTGCTTCACCCAGCCTGGCATTTCACATCATGTACTCTGCATATAAGTTAAAAAAGCAGGGAGGTGTAGACTCTGCCCAAGATCACAGTGCTGGCAGTGGCAGGCTCCTGGGCCCCAAACCCTTCCCACTTCCTCAGGGGCTCCATGGGGTGGGGGGTGGGGACACAAACACTCCCCACCAGCAATAACAACACAAACTATTCATTTGCAGCCCAGCCTTGGGAAAAGGCAGGCTGCTCCTTCTCACTGCCTCTGGATAACCTATTAACCAATCTCCTGCAGGTGTCTTCAACTCCCAGCCCAGCCACCACAGCTGGAGTCACCTGTGATATAGCCATGGCAGGAGGCCTTAGTTCTCCAAAGGAGACAAAGAAAGTAGGCTTTTAGGACAGTGTCAAAGATCAAGTAAAGTATTTCTCTCTGGAGCACTAAGAAGCCTTGAGCACTGAACACATTTTGGTGTTCATTAATTATTTTCTTCTTTTTTTTCTTTTTTTAAAATTTCTGGCCACACCGGGTAGCACATGAGACCTTAGTTCCCAGATCAGGGATCAAACCCGAACCCCCTGCATTGGAAGGCAGAGTCTTAACCCCTGGACCACCAGAGAAGCCCCAATTATCCTCTTACTCTTTGATCTCCACTCGCAATGCAATGACGTCCACCATTCAGGACATCTGTCAACCCTCTCCATTCTGAGGACAGATTCAGAGAACTCTTCTCAGTGAAAATTTAATTTAACAAGATTTATCATGATCTTTAAAAAAAAAAAAGCTCATTCCCAACGAGCTATAAAAAGCCTAAGCCATAAAGGTAAGAGATTTGACTTTGTTACAATTTAAAGCGCCTGGGCAACCAAAGACTCACAGAGGGAAAAGGCAAGCCAGAGACAGGCCAGAGGAGCATGCCTGCAGCACAGACAGCCAACAAAAGAAAAAAGTTTCCAGGCTATATAAAGAATTCTGCAAATCAATATGGAAAAAGACAAATTGCCCACTTTTTGTAAAAGCCAAAACATTCGAGTAGGCAACTGGCGGATGAGGAGACCCAAAGGGCCAAACACATGGCAAGACTTGCCTCAGGGCAGCAGAGTTCCCAGCAGTGCCAAGTAAAAGGAGATACAACACTGTACCCGTTAAGTTGGTGGGCATCTAATAAGTGCTAAGTGTTGCTGGGGCTGTGAGACAACAGGACTGCTTGGACATTGCTGGTAGAAGCAGATGTTGCGACAAGCATTTGGTGAAACACTGTGGTCTTATCTTGTAAAGCTGAAGTTGCATATAGCCTCAGTTCAGTTCAGTTCAGTCGCTCAGTCATGTCTGACTTTTTGCGACCCCGTGAATCACAGCACGCCAGGCCTCCCTGTCCATCACGAACTCCCGGAGTTCACTCAGACTCACGTCCATCGAGTCAGTGATGCCATCCAGCCATCTCATCCTCTGGCATCCCCTTCTCCTCTTGCCCCCAATCCCTCCCAGCATCAGAGTCTTTTCCAATGAGTCAACTCTTCACATGAGGTGGCCAAAGTACTGGAGTTTCAGCTTTAGCATCAGTCCTTCCAAAGAACACTCGGGGCTGATATCCTTCAGAATGGACTGGTTGGATCTCCTTGCAGTCCAAGGGACTCTCAAGAGTCTTCTCCAACACCACAGTTCAAAAGCATCAATTCTTCAGCACTCAGCTTTCTTCACAGTCCAACTCTCACATCCATACATGACCACTGGAGAAACCATAGCCTTGACTAGACGGACCTTTGTTGGCAAAGTAATGTCTCTGCTTTTGAATATGCTATCTAGGTTGATCATAACTTTCCTTCCAAGGAGTAAGCATCTTTTTATTTCATGGCCGCAATCACCATCTGTAGTGATTTTGAAGCCTAAAAAAATAAAGTCTGACACTGTTTCCACTGTTTCCCCATCTATTTCCATGAAGTGATGGGACCAGATGCCATGATCTTAGTTTTCTGAATGTTGAGCTTTA
>NW_011494753.1:7871216-7873034 GCF_000754665.1 Bison bison bison
ATAAAGCAGAAATAGATGTTTTTCTGGAACTCTCTTGCTTTTTCCATGATGCAGCAGATGTTGGTAATTTGATCTCTGGTTTCTCTGCCTTTTCTAAAACCAGCTTGAACACCTGGAAGTTCACGGTTTACATATTGCTGAAGCCTGGCTTGGAGAATTTTGAGCATTACTTTACTAGCGTGTGAGATGAGTGCAATTGTGCAGTAGTTTGAGCGTTCTTTGGCATTGCCTTTCTTTGCCAGGTCCGATGCTGTAAAGAACAATATTGCATAGGAACCTGGAATGTTAGGTCCATGAATCAAGGCAAATTGGAAGTGGTCAAACAGGAGATGGCAAGAGTGAATGTCAACATTCTAGGAATCAGCGAACTCAAATGGACTGGAATGGGTGAATTTAACTCAGATGGCCATTATATCTACTACTGCAGGCAGGAATCCATTAGAAGAAATGGAGTAGCCATCATGGTCAACAAAAGAGCCCGAAATGCAGTACTTGGATGCAATCTCAAAAACGACAGAATGATCTCTGTTCGTTTCCAAGCCAAACCATTCAATATCACAGTAATCCAAGTCTATGCCCCAACCAGTAATGCTGAAGAAGCTGAAGTTGAACGGTTCTATGAAGACCTACAAGACCTTTTAGAACTAACACCCAAAAAAGATGTTCTTTTCATTATAGGGGACCGGAATGCAAAAGAAGGAAGTCAAGAAACACCCAGAGTAACAGGCAAATTTGGCCTTGGAATACAGAATGAAGCAGGGCAAAGGCTAATAGAGTTTTGCCAAGAGAACACACTGGTCATAGCATATAGCCCACCACCAAGCAATTCCACTTCAAGAAAAATGCCCACACACATACACACCAGGAGGATGTACGATGCTTGTGCCAGGCTTGTTTGAAAGAGTGAAAGATCTTTTTTGACCCCATAGACTGTAGCCCACCAGGCTCCTCTGTCCATGGAATTCTCCAGGCAAGAATACTGGAGTGGGTAGCCATTCCCATCTCCAACGGATCTTCCCAACCCAGGGATTGAACCTGGGTCTCCTGCACTGCAGGCCGATTCTTTACCATTCTGAGCCACCAGGGAAGCCCAGAGTGAAAGGGGCAATGCTCTAAATGTCCACCAGCAGGAGAATGGATCCGCTGCGGGATGTACAGATTAACTACCGTAGGTTGAACACATGCATTCACCATCACTCTTTTCCAAAACCCCATTACAACAATAAAGGATCTTTTTTGTACCTAAATCCACAAGGACAAAGATTGGAAGAGGAGAAAACAGCAACATAATTTTGAAAGTTGGAAAACAGATGGGTGAGCGGTAATTGATTTGGCAGAGCTGAGAAAGTGAGTCCCCATCCTATTACCTGGCAGAGCCCACCAAAGGCGCAGTAACTGGTGGCCCCAGGCAGCCCTGGACGTGGGAATGAAGGACTGGCTGGAAACAAGAAGCAGGTAGACCCCACGGAGCTCCCAGCTCTGCCCAGAGAAGACTGGGAGACACCAGGCCATGGGGCTGGTAGCAGGGAACCCTTACTAAACACTGAAGGAGTAGGTGAAGTTTCTGTGCTGGACTGTCTCGACTCCAGCCTTCCTCCCTGACTCACTTCCAGGAGGCCCTGCCATCAGGGCTTCCAGTGAACCAGCACAGTGAAGCCACAGTTGGTGAGTCTGCCCCCACGCGAGGGACAGCAATCAGCCTTTATTGTCCCAGTGCTAAATAAGAGCTACCAAACAAGCATCATCAGACATTTGAACATCAGCTCCATCAGCTCGAGGACTTTTGACCATTTTGTTCAGGGCTACAGAATGAAGCTG
>NW_011494753.1:7873356-7880109 GCF_000754665.1 Bison bison bison
AAAAAAAAAAAAAAAAAACAGAGTAAAAGAAAACCAACTTGAAGGAAATCAGCAATGCAGATAGAAGGAAACTTTAAAAAGAGGGAGAACTATTATTATCCTTAGAAATAAAACATCCACAAAACAAGAGTTGGATGCAACATATTTTAAAGAGAATATTCAGCAAATAAAAAAGAATCTTTGAAATTTAAAATTTATATAGCAGAAATCAAAAACTCTATTAGAGAACTTCCCTGGTGGTCCAGCGATTAAGAATCAACCTGTCAATGCAGGGGACACAGGTTTGATCCCTGATCTCCAGACCAAGATCCTACGCGCCACAGGGAAACTACGCCTGCAAACCGCAGCTACTGAGCGCGTGTGCCCTAGAGCTTGTGGTCCGCAGCAAGAGGAGACACACCAGTGAGAAGCCCGTGCACAACTAGAGAATAGTCCCACTAGCCACAACTAGAGAAAGCCCATGTGAAGCAACAGACACCCAGCACTGCCAAAAATAAGTAAATAAATACATACTTTTTAGAAACTTTATTAGAAGGGTAGAATGATAACACAAAAGAGGTCTCCCAGAAACAGGGACAGAAAGGTAAAGCAATGTGTCCAAGGAAGGAAAAGATGAGGAAGTTAGGGGTCCCTCTGAGAAGCACAACGTGTGGCTGGGTGGAGTTTCAGAAAGAGAGAACAGAGAAAACAGAGGTCAGGCATAAAGGAGTAAATCAAAAACTTTTCTAGAACTGAAGAACACAAGCTTCCAGCTTAAAACATCAGACCCTCACCAAGGCCCAGCACAGTGAGTTCTCAGAACACGGAGGAAAAGAGAAGGCCCTACAGGCTTCCAGAAAATCCCAGGTAGGATGCTCAGAATGGACGCCAGAGCAGCCATGGAAACCGCAACACCAGCACCGTAAGCAACGTTAAAGCAATGACTTCAAAGGAAGGGCCCCCATTAAAATTCTGGGGATAAAGATCTCCATCTGGAATTCTATACCCAGTCAGACTATCAATCAAGATTTAGTCAGAAGAAGAGTTTTCAGATGTGCAAGGTCTCAAAACATATACTTCCCACCCACCTTTTCTGGAAGCTATTGGAGGACGCATTCACCAAAATGAGAGTGTCAACTAAGAAGGGAAGCAAAAGATCCAGTCCGAGAGAGGTAAAAGGAACCTGAATTATGGAGAAGGGCCATCCAGGTGTGCCCAAAGCACAACAGGCATCTCACTAAACCCAACTGGAGCAGGTCAGAAGGCTCAAGGAGAAATGTTTCCAAGAGGATGAAACTGATAGAGGACGTGTTTTACTTATATTGAAAGGAGATTTACCCAACTGGGGGAGAGTTGGGAACTGAAAAAGTGTAAGTATTTTAAAGAATAAAACCCTAATCCCTCCCACCCCTCCAACCCTGCAAGAAGACAGTTTTAAAACTCCAGGGAAAACTGAGCTGTCAAGAAAGAAAAAGTAATCAGAGTATTCTGTGCGGCTCAGCTGGGAAGCTCAGCCCACCAAATATGTGGTGACTGGGGTGGAAGCAGGGGGATGGTGGTCAAATGGAGCTAAATCCTCAGCTAGGTAAACTCACTAGGTGATACCTGAAGCTAAACCAAGAACAGCCATACAAGCCATTCTATAGAAGTAGGGGCGTAAACATACAAACAACCCACAAACGGGTTGGAAGAGTTTACTCCAGAGGTGTGGCAGTAGCTCAGGGAAGGGCCGAGGACTATAGGGTTTATGACAAAGTAATACACATGGCCTCACCCGCTGCCAGGGGGCAACCTCTGGCCCTAAACGGCCCGAGCCCTGCCCCAGCCTGTGATCATTTACTGTCCCATGCACCCTACCTCCCTGCATCCCAGCCTCCTGGACCCCTCCTGCCTCCATCCCTGCTGGATTTCAACACCTGTCCCCCCACCCTCCCTCAAAGGGGCGGAAGCAGGTTCCCAGGGGTACCCACTTCCTCTGTCTCCTCCTCTTCTCCCGAGCTGGGGGCTCCCTGAGTGTGGGGGTCTGCCCAAGCCAGCAGTCCACTGAGTTTTTCTTTCTACCTTTCATTTAACAAGTAGTTATTGAGCCCCTCTCTGTCCCAGGCTCTGGGGACAGAGCTGTGAGCAGGGCAGCAGCACATTAAACAATAGAGCAATAAATACAAACAGTGGGGAAAGCCACAGAGGAGGAGAAGCGGGTCTGTGGAAGGAGAGCTCATGTCTTCATGGGGACAGTGAGGAGCAGGCTGGTCAGGGACAGGGACACAAGTGTCCTATGTAGAAGGAAGGAGGGAAGGAGTAGGTGGGGGAAGGGGACTCTACCCCCATCCCATCTCCCCAGCCCTGTCTCATCCCACCTCCTTTGCTCCCCACCCTGTTCCAGCCAAGACCGGGGCCAGTCTTGTCAGAGGACACGAGGAGAGAGAGAGATTCATGGCCCAGCCTTTTAATGGAAACTGATGCCCACCTCACCAGGGTGATCTACACCCTCGATTCATTCCTCACTCAGGTCAGATAGAGCACCGCAGCCAAGCAGGGAGGGCAGGGCAGCGGCGTGTGGGCACCGGTTTCCTCTGCCAGAGAATTATCTCTGCCGGCTGCAGCCCCATCACTGCAGGTGCCTTCCTGCCCCGTCCCTCCTCCACAAACCCTGCTTTCATCCAGGCCTCTCCTGCTCGAGATCCTTCCATAGCTCCCAGTGCTCTCAGGGACAGTTTATGGTCTCTGACCCAGGCCAGGCTCAGGGCCACAGAGCTGAGCGAGGGGCTGATGACCACTCAGCATCATCCTGGCAGGAACAGAGGAGGCTGTCCATGGCAGAGTGGGGCTCAGAGAAGGAAGTCCCCCACTCCCCCAACCCCAGCTGCCATAAACTCAGCAAAGGCCTCCAGAGGGACCACGCTAAAGCCAGCCTTGGGATGAGCAGAAACCCGGCAAGAGCTCCAAGAGAGGCCAAAACCCCGTGTGGCCCATTCCCACCTCCTGGGCTTCACTCTCGCTGGACCGCTTGCCAAAGGGCCCGCCCTCCCTTCTACCCAGTTACCGCTGGTCCCCCCGAGGCTGCTCTTTCAAGCAGGCTTCTGTGACCTCTCGGGCTCCCCCCTGACTTGGGCCTCTCTCCTTCCTCTCCCTAGCCCACAGCATGTGCTTTGGGAGATCTGTTGGCCAACAAAATGGCCAGGGTCAGCAAGCGATCGAGGAGGGGTACCTTCCCATGGGAGAAATCCCTCTCCTACCTCACCGTACCCCAGCTTGGACTGGACAACGTCAAAGCCAACTACAGCCTGGAGGGAGGCAAGGGGATTGCCACAGAGGGAGAATGAGAAGCCAGGTCCTCAGCCCCTCCCCACCCGTGGTGGGCAGCGACCACATCTGACAGTGCTGGATCACTGTCGCCCGCTTGCCTTGTGCCCCTCCACCTCACACCATGAGCAGAGATGGTCCCTGGGAAGGGGGCCAGGGAGGAGCTGAAACAGCCACATCACCCAGCACCTCCTATGTGCCAGGCACCTCACATAAAGCCTGCCTTTCCTTACGTGCTCACTCAGCACTAAATGTGCAACACACATGAGCTCGTTTAATTCCAAGACCCTGATGGGCCCTATTTTCCAGGTGGAGACATTAAAGTTCGCAGAGGTTAGTGACTCGTGCCCACAATCACACTCTGATTAATGGTGGGGCTGGGATCTGGGGTCAAATATGGCAACCTGGGGAGCTGAGTTCCTCCCAGGGACCTTCTGAGACAGGACTCCCTGGGATGGAGGGACATACAACTGGGGGCCTGCATCCCAGGAAGCAAACAAGCCTTGGTGCTCCTCAGCTGGAGTGGGTGTGACCAGAGGGGCAGGTCATTGCTGCTCTCTATCACTCCCCAGAGATGGGGAAACTGAGGCTCTCAGAGGTCACACACCCCGGATGGGTAGATTCAGATCCAAGCCTGACCTCAGACCCAGGAACTCTTCCCTAGGAACAAGTCACCCTCCTCACCTGGGCAGGAGGCAGCAGGCCCTTTCTGAGCCCCTAGACTGGCCAGGGACACAGGAGGCTGGAGCTCCCCGTCTGGCCCAGCAGACTGCCTCCCAGGGCCAGAGAGAGCCCAGACACCAGCCACCTTCCACCCCCTGCTTTGGCCAGTCAGGGGAGTGGGCCCTGAAGAAAGGAGCTGGTCCCACTTTTAGGCTCCCAGGTGAAGACTGTGACCCTTCCCTGGGCTCAAGTTACCCAGAGAGCTGAACCCCATCCCACCCGCAACACAACACCTCCTCACCTGCAGGCACCTGGTGAGTGAGACAAGGTCAGAGAGAGGATGAGGCCAAATAGAGGTGGGATGACAGCATCACAGCCCTGGGGGAGGAGAAACCCCCCTTCCAGAGTTGGGCCAGGGGCTCCTAGGATCCCCTCCAACCTCTTAACAGTCAAGACCCTGGACCTCCAAAGGTCTATGATTCCAAGATCTCATGCTTCTGGGAACCTTACATCTGCCACCACTCTTGAGCAGCAACTAATTGCAACACCATGCCTGCCTGCTCAGTTGCTCAGTTGTGTCCAACTCTTTGCGACCCCCTGGACTGTAGGCTGCCAGGTTCCTCTGTCCATGGGATTCTCCAGGCAAGCATACTGGAGTGGGTTGCCATTTCCTCCTCCAGGGGATCTTCCTGACCCAGGGATTGAACCTGCGTCTCCTGCATTTCCTGCATCGCAGGCAGATTCTTTTTGGCTATATTAACCCCCTCCACCATCCCAGCAGGAGGAGGATTTAACCCACTTTTTCCACTGGAAATGGGAACCTGTCCAAGGTCACCAGTGATGAAAGGCAGGCGGGGTCAGACTCCGGGGCACTGAGTGGAGTCACTGTGTACTTAGCCCACAGCCCATGAACCCTCACAAATCCCACTGTCCCATATGAGGCAGGAGGGGAAGGCAGGGGGTCTGCAATAGATCCTCTGACCTAGAAAACAAAGAGTCATGATTTCTTAGCCCTGGGCTTCTCCACTGAGAGCTCTCAGAGGATAGAAAGGAAGCCCCAACCCTGCTCCGCCCTCCAAGACCTTCTCCAGGCTCTAAAGACAAGAGCTAAGACCTCTGAGGAGGAGCTGAGGGGCTCGGTCTCAGGGCCCCAGAAGCTGGGCCAGGAGCCTTGGATTGCGGCCCAAGAGGTACAAGGGGCTGGCAGGGAGCCCAGAAGGCACTGCCACCCTCTGCCTGCCTGTGAACAGGATACTGTTGGGCCCATTCCACAGATGCAATAACTCAGGAAAGAAGATCATGGGCTCAACTCTGCATCCTGGTTACAGGGTACCTGCTCCCATCCCAGCTCTGGCCCTGAAAGCTGCGGAGGTCGGGCAGGCTGCCTGCCCTCTCTGGCCTTGAGTTTCTCTCTGTGCAGTAAACTGGATCATCCCCTCCAGCCAGGCTCCGGGGTCTGGTGCTAGCATCCCCAGGGTAAGCCCATACTCGGATTCAGGGGCCACCGGAAAGATGGGCTGCCCACCTCCACCGCGGGCCCTGCCTCCAGACTGCAAGGGTCGCCATTCATCCTCTGTGCGGAAAGAGGAGACTAGACCAGTTTGACCCCAGGTGCCCTGGAGAAGGCAATGGCAACCCACTCCAGTGTTCTTGCCTGGAGAATCCCAGGGACGGAGGAGCCTGGTAGGCTGCCATTTATAGGGTCACACAGAGTCGGACACAACTGAAGTGACTTAGCAGCAACAGCTGCCCAGTGGCCAGGAGGCTCTGCTAGCTTCTCCTACCTGCCCTCACTGTCCCTGGGAGTGACCTGGGCAGATAGCCCCACTCTGGCTGCACTCCCTCACCCCTCGAGTCAGACAGCAAGATGGAGTAGTAACAGTATGGAGTTTGGTGTCAGACAGCCCAGGTTCAAAGATCACTCACCAACCCCTCAAATTCCAGAGCAGTTTGGGGCAAGTCTTTTAACTTCTCTCGACCTCCAAGTCCTGATCCATAAATGGAGCCCAAAAGCATGCCCCTTAGAAGCAGGGACAGATTTCCTTTTCTTGGGCTCTAAAATCACTGTGGATGGTGACTGAAGTCATGAAATTAGCAGATGACTGCTTCTTGGCAGGAAAGCTATGACAAATCTAGACAGTGTGTTAAAAAGCAAAGACATCACTTTGCCGACAAAGGTCCATATAGTCAAGGCTATGGTCTCTCCAGTAATCATGTACAGATGTGAGAGCTGGACAAAAAAGAAAGCAGAGCACTGAAGAACTGATGCTTTCAAACTGTGGTGCTGGAGAAGACTCTTGAGAGTCCCTTAGAAAGCAAGGAGATCAAAACAAGTCAATCTTAAAGGAAATCAACCCTGAATATTCTTTGGAAGGAGTGATGCTGAAGCTGAAGCTCCAATACTTCGGCCACCTGATGTGAAGAGCCGACTCATTGGAAAAGACCCTGATGCTGGGAAAGATTAAGGGCAAGAGGAGAAGGGGGCAACAGAGGATGAAATGGTTGGATGATATCACCAATTCGATGGACATGAACTTGGGCAAGCTCTGGGAGATGGTGAGGGACAGGGAAGCCTGGCGGGCTGAAGTCCATGGGGTTGCAGAGTCAGACACAACTTGGCGACTGAACAAGAAAGCACGCCCCTAACAGGAGAGGACGTGTGTGAACAGGGGAACCGGTGAGACGGGATTGAGAGACTCGGCCCAGGCCTCCCGCAACAGTCAGCCTGCCCCAGGTCCTGCCAACCTGACACCTCGGCTTCCACGTTCAATGCCTAAAAGCCACTGATGAAGAGGAAAACCTGCTGTT
>NW_011494753.1:7880209-7882417 GCF_000754665.1 Bison bison bison
AAAATAAAGTGGAATTTGCCTCTCATTAAAATGAAGTTTGTCACTTCTATCATAAATTGTCCCTCTCAGCTGCAGAAAAGGTCCATTAACACATTATTTTTCCTTCTCCAAATGAGATGAGAGTGGGTAGGACTGAAAACCCCTGTGGACAGTAAAAAAGCCAGAAAAGCCCTCTCCCCTACCACCTCCAGCTGCCCCCCAAAAGCCAAAAAACTCATTGTAATTTTCTGTCTGGGAGCAAGCTAGGGGAGCGCTGCAGCATGGTTCGTTAAGTTGCTAATTAGTAGGAACCAGCTTTGACTGTAGGGGTTGGGGGCCAGAGGAGTGGGTTTCGGTCTCTCCCTCCCCTCCTGCTAGCCCCCAAACGTATACCCACTCAGTCTCACCTGGTTCCTGCGCATCTGCTCTCAGAGCCCAGGTCTCTGCAGTAACCCTCTTCCTTTGAGGCCTCAGTCTCCACATCTGAGCTATAGACTCATCCCTGTGACTACTGAGGACTCATGGAGCCCTGGACACTGTCCCTGGGAAGCTCTGGCACAGACGGAATGACAGAGCATGCAGGGGGCAGGCTGGTGGGGGCAAGGGTTGCTTGGAGGTCTGAGCACTTCCAGTTCCGATGTTATAACAATGACGACCTACGTTTAATGAGCACGTACTACATGCAGGGCTTGACAGAATGGACTCTTAATCTTGGCACAAGAGCCCCAAGAGGTCATCCTGCCCCATGTCTTTTACAGGTGAGGAGGCTAGTCACAGCAAAGTTGAGTGACAGCTACTAGGTGAGATCTGAAAAGAGGCAAGCCAAACTGAGCCTGGTCCCCACCCACCCACCACCCATGGAGCCTGTGCATCTCAGTCCCTGACTCCATGCAGAAGGACGTGCAATTCTCCAGCACCTTCTGGTACAAATGGCCATAGGAGACTGAGCTACTACTGCACCTTGATACACAGGGTAAAGGCGCTTGTTTGGGGTCACGCAGACCAGGTGAGTGAGGACTTTAATAATATGGTCTCCTACCTAGCACTCCCACTCCTGGGCATATATCCAGAGAAAAACATGGTCCAAAAGGATTTGGGCATCCCAGAGTTCATTGTAGCACCATTTACAGAAGCAAAGACATGGAAGCACCCTAAACATCCACTGACAGAGGAATGGATAGAGATGTGATACATATATATAATGGAATGTTACTCAGTCATGAAAAAGAATGCCATTTGCTGAATCATGGATGGACAGAGAGATTGTCATATTGAGTGAAGTAAGTCAGACAAAGAAAGAAATATTGTATGATATCGCCTATATACAGAATCTTAAAAGAAATGATACAAATGAGCTTATTTACAAAACAGAAACAGGCTCAAAGACTTAGAGAACAAACTTACGGTTACCAAGGGTGAAGGATAGGGAGAAGAGATAGTTAAGGAGCTTGACATCAACATGTACACACTACTATATTTAAACTAGACAACCAACAAGGACCTACTGTACAGCACATGGGCTCTGCTCAATGTTATGTGGCAGCCTGGATGGGAGGGGAGTTTGGGGAAGAATGGACACATGTGTATGTATGACTGAGTCAGTTTGCTATGCACAATACTGTTAATCAGCTATGCATGCTAAATTGCTTCAGTCATGTCATTGCAACCTTATGGACTGTAACCCGCCAGGCTCCTCTGTCTGTAGGATTCTCCAGGCAAGAATACTGGAGTGGGACGCCATGCCCTCCTCCAGGGGATCTATCCGACCCAGGGATCAAACCAGAGTCTCTTTTTTCTCCCACACTGGCAGGTGGATTCTTTACCACTAGCACCACCAGGGAAGCCCTAATTGGCTATGTTGCTGTGCTGTGTCGCTCAGTCATGTCCAACTCTTTGCCACCCCATAGCTATAGCCCATCAGGCTACTCTGTCCATGGGGAATCTCCAGGCATGAATACTGGAGTGGGTTGCCCTCCTCCAGGGGATCTTCCCAACCCAGGGATCGAACCCAGGTCCCCCACATTGCAGGTGGATTCTTTACCGTCTGAGCCACCAGGGAAGCCCAAGAATACTGGAGTGGGTAGCCTATCCCTTCTCCAGGGGGACTTCCGACCTAAGAATCAAACCAGAGTCTCCTGCATTGTTGGCGGATTCTTTACCAGCTGAGCTACCAGGGAAGACCCTAGATGGCTATACTCCAATATAAAAGATTAAAAAAAAAAAAAAAAA
>NW_011494753.1:7882517-7882890 GCF_000754665.1 Bison bison bison
CCCCAAAAAAAAAAAATAAAAAAAAAAAAAAAAAGAATATGGGCTTCTGCCCCCACATCATAGTCCTGGAAACTCACTTGCGGCCACGCAGTCCCCCAGAAGCCCTCCCTTCCATTACACTCACCCAGGAAACTGCCTGAGGCACAGCTGCTCTCCCTGGGCTCAGAGACCCTGCCTGTCCTGCCTACACAGTTGTATCCAGGCCCCATCAGCCCTCCCTTAAATTCTGAGAGCACCCCTCGGGTTCCTGCCAGCCCTCAGGCACAATATCCCTGCTCAAACCCACACCTCCATGGCTCCAAGGGGGTCACTGGGTCGTGAGTTCTGGGAGCATCTCCAACCCCACCCGGAGCCCCGCCCACCGGGAGCCCCC
>NW_011494753.1:7883075-7895600 GCF_000754665.1 Bison bison bison
TGAGGGCTATAAGCTGGCCCACGCCCTTTCTTGGGTAGGATGGGCGAGAGGAGCTGGAGGCTGTGGAGGTGCAGTCTAGGAGGTGGTGAGAGTGTGCAGGGAGGGTGCCTCCATTTCCCAGAAAGTTTTCTTGGTTCCTCAAATGCACAGGGAAGTGTGGGCCTTCACTCCCCTGAAACTATGGCTATGCCCAGCGGGTCTTTCTCCCGTCCTCATGCCCACTCTGTCCCCAGCCAAGCCCTCCAGCCCCCTGCCCAGCTCACCCAGGGCCTGCTGTCCCTCAAGTACCTTCCAGTTTAGATGGCACCTCAGAATCAAGGAGCAGCTGCTACCCGATTCCATTCACACCCCTGGGGATGCCAGAGATTGGGGGGCCTCCTGCGGGAGCCCAGCTCCAACCGTCCTCACCTAGTGCACACACACATCCACACACACACGCCCATACACACAGTCCCAGGAGCCAAAGGGTGAGCACCCACCGCACACGCAGTCCATCTGCCACCCGTTCAGGCCTCTGGTATTGGTAATGAGAGCAGCAGGCCAACAGGTCAGGGGCCTGATGGCCACTCAGCAGCGGCAGATGAAAGGAAATTTCCTGACCCGGGCTGAGCCCTGACTCTGGTCACAAGGATCACCGATGGGTGCTCCTGGGATCCTAGCCTCCCCCTTGCCCTGGGTCCAGCTGTCTGCAGAGGAAAGTGGCCAAGAGGGGCTAGAGTCAGTGCCTGGCATTGGGCCCTAAGGTTCTTCCTCAGTAGCTCCCAGCCCACAGCCTCAGTGCTCCTTGTCCCTGCCCAGAGAGGTCAAGGGCTCCATCTGAAGTCACAGAGCAAGTCAGAGACAAGCTGGCACTAGAACTCAGGCCTCCCATCACCTGGGCCTGGGACTCAGATGCAGTGTATGCTGTGAGAGAGGCAGAGCCACAGGCCCCACAGTCGTCTCAGGGGCCATCTTATCTCCTAGAACCCAGGATGACTGTGCCTCAGGCCTAGAAGGACAAGCCTCAAACCCAACCCTTTCTCCATCAGGAATTCCTTCTTCAGTCTCCTTGGCCATGGCCATTAAGCCCCTGCTTGCACACTTCTGATGAGAGAAAACTCACTACCACCCAAAGTAGCCTGTCCACCTGAAGCTCTACCTGCTATCCCTCTCCCTGACCTGGCTCTCCATGGGGCAGTCCGTGGCCATTGCAGGTCACGGTCTGGGGAAAAGGCTCTGGCCCCTCAGAGATTTCTGGACAGTCAGTGCAGCCCCTGAGCCTACCATCTTCCAGGTCCCAGTCCCTCCTTGCTTTCCACTTCCTGTTAGAGTCCCTGTGGGCCCAGGTGGAGACCCAGGCTGGAGCACCAATGGCTGGGTGGCTGAAGACTAGTTCCTTACTCTCTCTGAAACAAGACAATTTAGGTAAATCCTTGGCCCCGGAAGCTCTGGCAGTGGGGATCCACCACACTCAGCCCTGAACAGGACCCTCCATACCAGGCACGACTGAGCCTCCCGTCATCTCCTCCTTCACACCAGACTCCCTGCTTCTTGTGATATGCCCTCCCACAGCCTGAGCCAAGGCTCTCTAGCACTCTACCCTATGCCCCTCCAGGCCTAGAACAACAATTGTGTGGATGGTCTTCTGAGTGCCCATTGCTAAAAAGTAAGGGAAAGCCCCTGACTCTGAAAATATCCCCCTTCCAGCTTGGCCTGGCTCTGAGGTTGGTCCTGGGCCAGAAGCCAGAGGCTGGAGGGTGTCCCCCAAACCCTGGGCAGCAGCAGGCACCCCTTGTCCCCCTGGACACAGTTCCAAGCCCCTATCCCTCCATCAGCATCCCCGCCATGCCCTCATTAGCACAGCCGGCTGTCCCCGAGCCCCAGGCTTGCTGAGTTACAGCCCATCCATCCCTCCCAATGTCCTTGCCACTGCCACCACGGGCCCATATTACGGCATGCACATCTGTCAGCCTGTGGCCGCCACTACCGCCACTGTTTCCAGGGAGACAGTCTCCATTTATGACATTATCAAAAAGTCTGGCCCCTCCCTCCCCCTCCCAACCCTTACCCCTGCCTCCCTTTATGGGGATGAAGATTTTGGCTGTAAATATCACCACGTCTTCTCTGCAGATTCTAACGGGGCCTGACTACGTAGGTGCTGCGGAGGAAGCTGCAAGCACAGCACGCAGCCTCAGCCTGCTAGTAGGTGCACCAAGGCCTCACTCTGGCTGCCCTGGCCACCCTCCCTGCCCCACCCAAGACCATCAGAGAGTACCCAGCCCACTGCTCATCCCTGCACCCCCTGCTGCCATATAAGCCCTGAGGCAGAATCTGCTCACAGTGGAGGCGGGCTGGGGATGGGTCACCAACCCAGGGCTTTAGCTGCAAGGAGGGTAGAGAGCTAGCCCCGGGAAGCCCTCAGCTTGGAGGCCCCAACATAGCAGGCCCTTTACCCATCAGCTACCAAATCCTCCCAGCATCCCTGCAAGCAGCAGGTGTCAACAGGCCAGAATCAAGCATCTACAATCACACAGCTGTATTGGGGGAGCTGAGATTGGAACCCAGAACCGGGGACTGCAAAGCTCCTTCCACCACAGTCCTAACTCCCCCCACCCCCACCATGGCCTAAGGGTTAAGATCTGACATATTCTAAGCCTTTTACATGTTTACATGTATTAATAATAAGTTAAGCTCAGACAGTAAAAGAATCTGCCTGCAGTGTAGGAGACCTGGGTTTGATCTGGATCAGGAAGATCCCCTGAAGAAGAGAATGGCAATCCACTCCAGGATTCTTGCCTGGAGAATTCTATGGACAGAGGAGCCTAGCCGGCTACAGTCCATGGGGCCACAAAGAGACAGGACTAAGCAACTAGTTGGACTTGACTGAGTGACTAACACTTTCACTTTCAAGCCTCACAATGACCTATGAGGCCAGGACCACCATTATACCCATTTTCCAGACAGGACACTGAGGCAGAGCCAAGGCCACATGGCTTACAGGTGGAGGAGCCAGGATGCAAAGCCAGGCAAGCTGGCCCCAGAGCCCAGTTCTTAAGGCCTCTGCTTAGAGGAGCGATCTAGGCTAGCCAGGTGAGGGGTTCCCACAACCTTGGAGAGACTCAGTCCCTTCCCTGCACCCTCCCTATGGAGATGGGCCTTGTCACCTTTCTCTGAGATAACACAGAGGCACAAAGCCCAGGCACTGGGCCTAACACATTGCACGGATTCACCCCAGCCCTTCCCAACCCCCAGTCCAGTCTTAGTCGCAGAGGGATCATGAGGAGCAAATGTTCAAGATTTACTCAACTATCAAGGGCCAGGAAAGTGGTACATGAAAATATTATCATCCTTACTGTCATTGAGATCATCACAGTGGAGATTTGACTCCATCACTGTGGGGTTTCTGACCTCACACCCCACAGGAGGGACACACAGGACCCTGGAACACTGAGGGTGCTTCACAGACTCTCTAGGCCTGTTACAGCTGTATTCATTTCCAAGGGCTGCTGTCACAAATCACCACAAACTTGGTGAATTAGAAATTTATTCTCACACTGTGCTGGAGGTCAGAATTCTAAAACTAGTTTCACTGGGTCAAAGTGAAGGTGTCAGCAGGGATGGTCCTCTCTGAAGGCTGTAGGGGAGAATCCATACCTGGCCTCTTCCAGCTGCTGGGGCCACTGGCATTCCTTGGCTTGTGGCCACATCACTCCAATCTCTGCCTGTGCAGTCACACAGTCTTCCCCTCTCTGTAGTCAAACTTCTTTCTCTCTCCCCATTATAAGGACATTAGTGATTGCATTTGGGACCCACCCAGACAATGCAGAATGATCTCTCCATCTGAAAATCTTTAATCACATATGAAAAGTCTTTTTCCATATAAGCTAACTTCCACAGGTTTTAGGGATTAGGTCATGGACGTCTTTGGGAGCCATCATTTAGCCTAAAACAGTCACCAGCTACCAACTCGACACCCCTCCTAGGCAATTAGCAGGTACATCAAACCTCACATGACCACAAGTTGAGTGCCTTGTTTTACCCTGAGCCTGATCCTGCTCACATCGCCATTTCAAAAGTAGTTATACTCCCATATGCCCAGCTGTTGAGGCCAAAAACCATGGGGTCAACTCTTTTTTTTCTTTTCTTAATATTTATTTACTTGGCCACACTAGGTCTTAGTTGCAGTCCTCGGAGTCTTTGATCTTGACTGTAGTATTCGGGATCTTTAGTTGCAGCATGTGGGATCTACTTTCCTGACTGTGAATTGGCATTGGGAGCATGGAGTCCCAGCCACTGGACCACCAGGGAAGTCCCAACGGGGTCAACTCTTAGTTTCCCCCCTTCTCTGCCCCAGCATAGCTGATCCACCATCTGCAAGTCTCACTGGATTTCCCTTCAAAATCGATCCAGGATCTGACCACTTCTCACTGTTTGCACAGCTGCCACTTGGCTCAAGACACCACCCATCTCTCCTAGATTACTGAAGCAGCCTCCTCCCTGGGCACCTGCCTCCACAGTGTCCTCAACACAGCAGCCAGAGGGACCCTGAAAACCCACATCACACTGTCAAAATGCTGCAGTGGCTCCCATCTCACTCAGAGCAAAAGCCTTACAATAGTCTGCAGGTTCTGACCCCATTTGCTCTCAGACATCAATTCCCATACCCCTCTCTCCCTCTCCTGCCACTCACGCTTCCTCCCTGTCCCTCTTATAGGCCAGGCAAGGGCTGGGGGGTCCTTGTTCCCTCAGCCTGGATTGCTCTTCCCAAGTATCCACGCAGCTCCCTCACCTTCTTCAGGTCTTTACCAAAAATCATCTTCTCAATGGGGCACCCTCACCACTAACATTTCCTTTTTCCCTCCTCCCTGATTTGTTTTTTTTCCCCTTGACTTTATCACGATCTAACGCAATATGTGTTTTGCTTATGCAGCTTGTATAATGTCTGTCTCCTCTGCTAGAATGTAAGTTCTGTGGAGACAGCCTCCTAGGTCCTAAAAAGTGCCTCGACAAGTTCAGTTCAGTTCAGTCCCTCGGTCATGTCTGACTCTTTGCAACCCCAGGGACTGCAGCACGCCAGGCTTTCCTGTCCATCACCAACTCCCAGAGCTTGTTCAAACTCATGTCCATCGAGTCGGTGATGCCATCCAACCATCTCATCCTCTGTCGTCCACTTCTCTTCCTGCCTTCAATCTTTCCCAGCATCAGGGTCTTTTCCAATGAGTCAGTTCTTCCCATCAGGGGTCCGAAGTATTGGAGACAAGTAGGTGCTCAATAAATATTCCTATCAATTGACTCCACAGACAATTATGGCACCAGGCACTGGGGAGGTACCAAGTGGTGAACAAGACACATCCCTTGACGAGGACCATCCAGGGCATCAAATACAGCGACAGGGAAGCGCAGAGTGCCATGAAGTTCAGAAGGAGAGACTAACTAGGAGTTCATTGGCTAGATGAGGAGACAGCAGGTACAAAAACAAAGAACAGAAGACCTGTTGATGGAACAAGGGAGAAGGCAGGAAATACGCCTAAGGGGTCAAGCGAGGACCAGTTCAAAGAGCCCTGGAGAGCAATGCAAGGGGGTTGAACTTCTCCCTGTGAGCAGTGGCAGGGACTGAAGGGAAGGACATCGCAGGTGTGGGTGTCTGGGGCTCCCCTGCTGCAGATGACTGGCAAGCAGCCTAGATGTGGGGAGAGGCTGGGGTGCAGGGCCCACCAACCAGGTGCCAGGGGAAGGAGCAGGAAATTTCCTCAACTTGTGGCCTCAGGCAGGAAGTGGCTCAGGACACAGTGACATTCTGGGGCCCCCAGTATGCCCAGGACTGTGCTGGGGGAAGACCTTGGGGAAAATTAAAGCCAACAGTTTATAACAGACGCTGGACTGTACAGCTCTAATGGATCCAGGAAACAGGAGAGCAGGGTGGCGTCACAGACTGAATTGTGTCCCCCAAAGCTCATGTGTTGAAACCCTAGCCCCCAGCATGCGTGTACTCAGAGTAAGGAAATAATTAAGGTTAGAGAAAGTCATAGAGTAAAGCCTTAATCCAATGCCTGGAGAATCCCATGGACTGTGGCCTGCCAGGCTCCTCGTCCATGGGATCGCAAGAGTCGATAGGACTTAGCCACTAAACCACCACCACCTTAAAGGAAGAGACACCAGGAAGCCCTCCCTCCCGTCTCTCCCCCTCTCCACGCTCCCTCCTCACTCCCTCTGCCTTGTGAGTACACAGTGAGAAGGCAGCCACTGCAAGCCAGGAAGGGAGCTCTCACCAGAATCTGACCATGCTGGCATCCTGATCTCAGACTTTCAGCCTCAGAACCAGAAGAAAATACATTTCTGTGGTTTAAGCCAGCCAGTCTACATCATAGCCACCCAGTCTTTTGTTAGAGTCATCAAGCAGACTAAGACAAAGAGCAAAGTCAAGGAGAGCTTCCTGGAGGAGGCAAGGTTTGGGGCCATCCTAGGGCTTGAAGACAAGTCAGATTCTGGCTGGCTGGACCTGGGGTCACACTGTGGACCCCAGCCAAGGCCCTCCTTCATCGGGTCTGCAAAGTCTCAGCAGCTTCTTCGGGGTTTCATTCCTCTGCCGAGGAGCACAGAGATAGCTGTGGGATTGATGGAACTTTGCAGCTTCCATAAAGTACAACCAGACCCCTCAAGACGGGTTAGGAGGTCAGAATATTAAGGTTCCTAAGCACTGGATCCCCACATCCCTATTCTGCTCCCGTCAAAGGTAACTCAGCCTGGTCTGGGCCAACCAGGAGTCAACATGCCAGGGCCTCCCCCACCTCAGGCTCCCACTCCTATGGGGGCTACCTATAAGTGGAGACCTGTGTTGGGCTCTGAATGACAGGATATGCAGAGAGAGAAAGAGAAGAGCTACAAATGAATATACATTTTTATAAGACATGCTTAATTAAAGTAGATTAAAATTAATTTGCTTTAAGAAAATTAGAAGTGCCCTAGAGGATTTCAGAAGCAGGACAAAGTCCCTGAATCCAGAGGCTCCACAGAAGGGCCTGGAAGTGGGGAAGAAGGAGGGGCACGCACGCCTTTCCCTGGTGGCTTAGATGGTAAAGAATCTACCTGCCAATTCAGGAGACTCAGGAGACATTGGTTCGATCCCTGGATCAGGAAGATCCCCTGGAGAAGGGAATGGCAACCCACTCCAGCATTCTTACCTGGAGAATCCCATGGACAGAGAAGCCTGGTGGGTTATAGCCCATAGGGTCACAAAGAGTCAGACACAGCTCAGTGACTAACACTTATTTAACCATTCTCTGCACAAGGAATCCTCAGAAGGATGTGCCTCCCACTTACACAGCACTCTGTACACCTCAAGATGTGGTCCGTGGGATAGCAGGCCCATTCAACCCCATTATAATCAGGAGAAACTGAAGCCCAGAAAGGGCAGTGACTTGCCCAAGGTCACACAGCACACCTGTGGCAGGGCTCAATGGGGAGCTGGTCCCTTCTGCCAGCCCTGGATGTTTTATTCAGCATCCCAAAAGCCCCCCCACCCCATACACAAGCCACCCCCTGACTGAGCTACTGAGCTACTCTCATCTGCAGGGCAGGGACTTTGGCTCAGTGACAGTCTGGCTCCTCTGAGGCCTGGCACAAGGAAGGTGGAAGGAAGCAGCCTGGGGTTGGGGACAGGAGGCAGAAAGGGAAAGGACCCGAAATCAACAAGCGTTCCAGAATTTTAAGCAGTTTTTGGAGGAAAACGAGGAGCAGGTTCAGCTGTAGCAATTTGCTCCAGGGGAAAATTATGTTCCCGTGCTCTATTATACAGAACAGAAGGAACATTTGGTGGGTTGAATACTCGTTAATTTATTTCTCTGTTTGTTAATGGGCCTGACGCACGCGCATGCTCCTGCACACACACACATACCCCCAGGCATCAGCAGGAGATGGTGCCGGGCTCCCCGAGTTTTCCTGCCACCTTCCTTTGAAGTATCACTGCAATTCTTACACCCTCTTCTCAATGTGGATGCCAGGGGTTTAGAGGGAGGCAGTGTACAGTTCAGAGACGGAGGTGAGGTAAGAGCCCCTCAGTTTCCTCATCTGAAAAATGGACTTGGCAAATGGGATGATCCAATGTATTAGGGCAAAGCCTTTGACCTTGGAACAAGTGTAATAAGACACGTGAAGTCATTTCGAGAGTCTAGAGACATGCAGGAGGTCCCAACAGAGCCCGAGGAAATGATGCTCCAGTGAAAGGCTCCTTGACACCTCACACCCAGGAAGTCCAAATGAGGACCATCACACTTCTGCTTGGCCCACAATCCCATCTCAGAAAACAAGGCCACTCAGGCCAGACTGACTTCCCCCAACCCAGACTCAGTCTTCCTACCACAGGGCCCATCTCCAGCATCTACCCCCTCCACCCACTTCTCACCATTCAGAAGCCACCCTCCTCCCCGCTGTGACCCCCTGGGTCTCCTCCAGATCCGGCACCGGCACCAGTCTCCCCACCAGGCTCCCTGCTTTCCCTGCCACTGGCTCCAATCCATTCTCTCCCCATGGGGGCCAGAATGGAATCTGAAAAGCACAAATCAGATCCCGTCACTCTCCTGCTTTAGCGCTCTCAGAGCTCCCCCCACCCCCACTCCGAATAAAACTCGCCTCTGCTGGGGCTCCCCTCTCCCTCCTTTCCCATGCACCAGCGTGCTATCTTCCTCCTGGTCTGCAAACACATCCAGCTCCTTCCCGTCTCCAGGCCTTGGTCTAGTCGTTCAGCCACCCTAGAATGCCGTTTCTTCTCAGACTTGAGATCACCTCTTCAGAAAGTCCTGCCTGGATCCCTTCCCCTCCAAAGCCACTCAGCCCTCCCCAGCCCTCCCTGCTTCTTGGCCCTGTTTACTTCCCTCCCAGTTTCATCACAGTCTGGCGCTATTCAAATGATTTGAGGTTTGGGACTTTGCTGGTGGTCCAGTAGTTAAGAATCCACCTGACAATGCAGAGGACACAGGTTTGATCCCTGGTCCCGGAAGATTCCCCGTGCCGCAGGGCAAACACCCTAGAGCCCAGGCTCTGCACCAAGCAAAACCAGTGCAACAAGGAGGCCGTGCTCTGCAATAGAGAGTAGTCCTCACTCTCTGCAACTAGAGAAAGCCTGTGCACAGCAACAGAGATCCAGCACAGCCGACACATTTTTAAAAAAAGAGGATTCCCTCTGCCTAACGACAAGTGATGTGAGGTTTGGCTCACAGCCCCTCCCACAAGAATGGAAACTACGTGAGTGCAGGTGGAGTCTGTGTAACTCCCCTCTATCTGCAGAGCCTAGAAATAACACCCAGCACTTAGGAGGTATTTTATAAACACATGAATGAATGGATAAATGAATGAATGAAGAGACAGGGAAGCTCTAAGCCAGAGGGGTTAGTGAGAAGCGGGCCAGGGTTCCCTGATCCCAGTGTCATCTGCCCCAGGCCCTGAAGGGTCTCAGCACCTCTTCTACTATGAAAAGGGAACAGGCAAGGATGAGATGTGTGGAGCGGCACCTATGATCTAGGACCTTTTCTCTAAACAATTCCATAACGCAGTTACAGATCTGAAACTAAGGCCTGAGTCCTGGCACTGCCACTCTGTGCATCTCACTTGACCTCTCTGAGCCTCAGTTTTCTCATCTGCGTAATGGGGATAATAACAGGACCCATCTCCCAGGACTGTTCTGTGGGTGAATAAGATCTTGTTTTAAAAAATATGAGATGGTGAAGATGATACAAAGACCCCATCTCTTGTAAGTGAGGAAGCAGGAAAGGTTGTGGGAGTTGTCTGGGTCCCACACTGGAAAGTGGGAAGCTAGGACCAAATGCAGACTTGTGTGACTCAGAATCCAAGCTCGTGCCCATTGCTGGTCAGCCCTGGGCTGGGAGCGGGGAGTGGCGCACAGGGGGCCTGTCTGCCATCTGTGCGTCAGTGGTCGTGTTCCCTTGCTCCCCAGGTGAAGTGACTTAGGCACTCCCCACAACCCGGTTCCCACAGGTTCAGCACAGAGATACTTTAGGAGGCGGGGAGCACTAGCCAAGGAGAACAACTCAACTCCCACTTCCCCTCCCACCATGCCTGAGGCTAGGGAGCTGGGGAAGAGGCAGTGGCCCAAGCCCCAGACAGGTAAACTGAGGCAGCCTAAGAGCAAGTCTATGCAGAGACTCCCCAGGGTGGTCTAAGGTGGAGGAACGGGCAGGTCTGAGACTCAGGAAGTCTGAGAAGAGGAGGTGGCCCCCACAGCAGGGGAGGAGGAATACCACTTAGCAAGCACACCCTTGTCCACCCCCAACACATACACACACACGCGTGCGTGCACTCCAGCCAAGGGCACAGAGCAGGGGGAGGCGGCAGGACTCCAAAGGCCCTGGGGTGGGGTATCTAAGGACAGATTCAGGGAGCACCCACTCCCACTCAGACAGCCTTCTGGGGTTGGAAGGTCATCAGTGAAGGTCTAGAGACCTAGAGGTAAGGCCGCCCTGCTGAGATCCTGCTTAGGTCCAGCAAGTGAGGGACATGGCAGCCAGAGCCAAGGTGCCTTCAGCTGGCGGCTGGTGCACATTAAGAATTATTCCTCTCACCAGCAAACAATTTGTTACAATATCCATTGCGCGCTTTTCCCAGCTGGGTGCCCTCCCATACATCCTGGATTAATCCCAGAAGTCACTCCATTCATTGAGGATATGCCTGAGTGCGCCTCCTCTTTTATCAGGGAAATTTTTCATTGTTTTGAAGCACTCATAGGTTTTAATTTGGGGTTGAGATTTTAAAGCCTCCTTCAGTGGTGAAGACGTATGAGGCAGCTTGTGGCTGGAAAGATTACCTCTGACCTCCAGCCTGAAAGGGCCCAGAAGGGGCCAACAGACCCTCTAGAGGAGAGGAACAGAGAACCTCCTCTCCAAAGAGCCAGAGACTGAAGGCCTCAGTGTGGCATGAGACACACCCTTGACCTCTCTGAGCCTCCCCAAGAGAGGCAAAGTCGAGGAGGACTGCATATTTGAGCGACCCTCTACTGAGCACACTCAGGAGAGTCTGGGAGATGCTCGCCTTTAAATCCTGCAGACCTGGGGGGGAGTGGGGCCACATTGAAAGCTAAAAGTTGGGAGTTCCGATCCTAAACGACCTGGGACAGGTGAATCATTATCCTCTCTGACTAGGATGAGCTCAGTGCCACCGCAGGCTGCTGTGCAAGCCCAAGTTCAGAGTGGCTCTAACTGAGGGCCTGGCACATAGTGGGTACTCAGTAAGAGTGACTCTCCTGGTTGGGCCTTCCCGGAGGTCCAGTAGTTAAGACTCCAAGATTCCAACACAAGGAGCGCAGGTTTGATCTTTGGTTGGCAAACTAAGATCCCACATGCTGCATGGGGTGGCCAAACTGAAAAAAAGAGTGACTCTCCTGGCCTTCCCAGCCTACCACAGATCCCTTCCACTTCTCTGGCTTTCAGTCTCTTGGCCCTCAAGAAGTCAGACCCCCTGGTTCCTTAATCCAGGCTGCCCTCAGGGTGACACCACCTCCAGCCAGAGCCTCTCCACAGGCCTTGCCAGTCTGGGTAGCTGCCACCAGCCTCCTCCCAGGCCTTGCACAAGGCTGCCATACTTCCCACCAGAGGTCTGGGGAGTCCTGTCTGTGCACAATGAACCCATGCCCCCGCTCGCCCACAGGCACCATGCCAGGCTCTCTGCTGGGATCCAGGCTGCAGGCCTGCTGTCCCCCTGCCCTAAATCAGGAGACAGCTGTCCCACTCCCACTTCCTAGTCCCCCACCCCCACCAGGGGTCCAGGGCTGGGGCTTCTCTAGGCTCTGAGTGCAACCCCCACCCTTCCAACCCCAACCCTAACCCCATTACCACCCCCTTCCTGGTTTTTGCTCACACTATTCCTAACCAGCCATACCCTCTCTACATTCCTCCTTGTCCCACCTCCTTCCACAAATTCTCCTCAACACTAAGGTTCAGCCTCTTCCAGGAAGCCCTCCCTGACTTCTCCAACCCTTATCTCCTTCCCTTTCTCAGACTCCCAGCATTTCTCCTCAGTCCCACTAACTTCATGCTGCTACCCAAAAGCAGGAACCGTGTCACCTACTCATTTTGGGGCCACCAAGCCCAGTACCACTGAGTACTCAGGAAGGATGGGATCATTAAATGATTCAGAGAGAAGGGGAGAGAAGTCTCCCACTGATGAAGTAGACACCTCTGTGAAGAGCCATCATTATGCCCATTGTGCTGATGGAGAAACTGAGGTTAAGAGAAGTGAAGCACTTACCCAAGCATCAGGGCTGGGATGTGAACCAGCCCCAGCAAATGGTGCTGTTAAGACACAGTCCAGGGAATTCCCTGGCAGCCCAGTGGTTAGGATGCTGTGCTTTCACTTGGGGTTCAATTTCTGCCTGCTCAGGGAAATTAGATCCCACAAGCGGCGTGGCTTGGCCAAAAAAAAACACAGTCCACAAATCCACATTCCACTGACATGACCCGCCAGCCCTGCAGTTCACACACGCTACCTCGTGTGACCCTCCGCTCCACTGGCACCTGTGCCACCTGGAGGTACAGTTAT
>NW_011494753.1:7895700-7898068 GCF_000754665.1 Bison bison bison
GTACAGTTATGGCTAGGCACAGATAGCCCCGAGAGGCGGGGTCACTTCTCAAGGCCACACACACAGCCGCAGCACTGGAGCTCAAATCCAAAGTCTCTCAGTTCCCAACTTGGTCAGAGCGCCGGATTATGACTCCTGTGACACGGTCTGTAGACGAGCCTGCCCACCCTGGTGCCCTCCCTCCCCAGGCTGTGGGATGGCCCTCCCTGTCCCCAGCCTGCACATCGCCTGCTCCCAATTATCGGCCGAAACCCGGCACTCCGGGGAGCACCTGCACGGTCGGCCGGCTTTCTGGAGAGGCCTGGCTCTCACGGTTCCAGGTGTTGACACAGACAGCCTCGCTGCGATGGCTCCCGAAAAGTAGGACACGTAGGGGGAGGGCAGGGAAGCAGGTGTGGGTAGAAACCCTCCCACCACCCTCCTCACCGCCAGGACTGAGGGCCCACTGTGGAAGGGTCTCCTCGAATGACCTTGACAACTCCCGGAGGCGGACCCTGTGGGGCCTGGAGCAAAGGGCTGGGCTGCCCACTGAGGGGAGAGGCTTGCCCCGTGTCTCCTCCAGCTCGTCTAAGCTCAGTCACCTGGAGAGCCCCGGGGGCCATGGGAAGAGAAGCCTCTTTTAGCAAAAACCCCTCTCTGCATCTAGGGGTCACTTCACTACTCCCTTATCTGTAAGTGGGGCTCAGGTAATAGAGGCTTTCACATTCCAGACACTCCGGGAGGCTAGGTTGGCTTATCTCAGCAGGATCCGAGGAGGCAGCTCTCCTGGGCCACCCAGCAGACACTCAACTCCAAGCAGGACAGACCCAGTCTCCCAGGATATCAGCTGGGTAGCACCGAGCCCAGGGTCCAGGCTGGAAGGCAGGTGGACACGCCCACCCAACAGCTACAAAACCACACCCAGCACGTCACCAGTGAGCCTAGGGTCTCAGAAGCCAAGAGGTACTGCGCTCTATGCAGACTATGTGCTCCTGAGCACAAGCTCAGGCCATGTTCACGGTTACGAACTGTCATCACCACATCCCAGCCTCCTCCCAGTTCCATCCTGGCTGAGAGACGATGACAGAGGGTTCCCGTAGAAGGCACCAGGATGTAGGGTTCAGGCTGGAGCCAGAGGGGCTTAAAGGCTAGAGGGTGGAAGTAAAGACAGTTCCCTGCTCTTTGCCCTTCCCATGCCAACCCCCACCCCCACTGTTGAGCAGGAAGGAGGTGCAGCCCACCCCATCACACACAGCCATCATTCTCAAGGCTGTGGGCACCCATCTTCAGTGTCCCCCACTCTCTTGTCTGCAGCTCAGGCTCCGTTCCGTCTCTCTCCAAGCCCAGCTCAAGCACTTTTATTATTCAGAAGAGCCTCTTGATTGAAAAGGCCTCTGAGGCATCTCACAAATAAGAATCCTTTAATTGGGAAGTTGTTAACTTCTCAAAGAAGAATTTTAATTTTGCTTCCCCACCACCTCCTCTCCCCTGAAACCTATGAAAACTATGGACCAGAAACAAAGACAGACAAAGCCAAACACCCCGGGGCACCCCATCCCCAACAGTGCCAGCATCCAAGGCGGCAGAGACAGAAGTGGCAGCTGCCCCCTGCCAATTTGCACAGACACCACAGACCCCCACCTAAGAAGTATGAAGGCCTGTGGGAAGGCCTCAAACCTTTCCCTTTGGGCGTGCCTGCTCCATCCCCCCCTCACCACCCACACAAAGGATGGCAGATGGCTGAGGGGTTCAAGGATGACAGGGCACCCAGATGGGGGATGAACCACGTCTATTCGCTTCCCAGAGCCTGACTCTTGATGCACATCTCCCCACCACCCTCTCTTTTATCCTCGGTCACACTGTACTACAGCGGACGACTACACTTAACTGAGCATTTACCATGTGCTAGACGTTGCTCTAAGCTCTTATGTGTACCAACCAACTTAATCTACACAAAGTCAATGCTGTTACATTCCATGTTTACTGAAGAAGAGACTGAGGCCCGGAGAGTGTAAGTAAATAGCCTGAATTTGCATCATTAGTGAGAGGCAGAGCTGGGACTGGATTCCAGGCAATCTGACCCCAGAGTGAGCATAATCCAAAGGGCCACCTTCACCCGCCGGCCCCCCTCCATGGCCTGTGCACTCCTTGAGGATCAGGGCCATGACCAGCTCATCCCTGGGTCCCCTACCAAACAGCCCCAAACAGCCGCACTGAGGAAATGTCTGCGATGTGAACATGGAACAAAAGGAGTAGTTAAGAATCCACCCTTCAGCTATGCCCATGCGCAGGAACTAGAGAGGAGCCTGGGAGCTGCAAGCAAAGATTATCCCAGGAGCCACACCCATGGGTCATCCACCCAGCATGTGAGCATTACTGGGGTGAACAC
>NW_011494753.1:7898168-7909803 GCF_000754665.1 Bison bison bison
GGGGCCACCAGATGGGCCTAGAGGTCAGGGAGGCTTTCTGGAAGAGACACCTACCTCCAGCCTCCTTCCATGGCTCTCCAAGGTCATGGGTCACCTCCCACTCTCCCCCTAGGTAGGGGCAGAAGGGAGGCCTGTGTGACCAGTAGCACTGATTCAGGAGTCAGTAAGTATCCAGAGCGGGGGTGTGCGCCCCTCCTGCAAGGAGACCTGGGCAGGGCTGGCCACAGAGAGAGAGGCTTGATTTAAATGCCATCAACCCCACCAGGAAGTGAGAAGTCAAGGGCTATGGCATCCGGGACCCCCAACTTCACCTGCCCTTCCCCTACCCCATCAACCTGCCCCCTCCCCTCAGACCACAGGAGCACTGGAAGAACAGGCAGGAGGAGGCAGAAGACAGCAAAGAAGGACCTGGGCTCCCTCCAGGGTTTGGCTGAGTCAAGTCTCAACTCGTCAGCAGGCCTCAAAGGCTTCCGGTGACCAGCCTGCACTGCCCCCCCACCCACATCCTGGGCACCTCATTCCACAAATACTCCAAAGTCTCCACCTCTAAACCTCTGCTTAGCCTGGGCCCTCCCCCTCCTCCCCTGAATCTTTTCCACCCATCACAGCTCCACATACATTATCTTGTTCACGCAGATGACACACCAAGGAAAAACATCAAACCCTACCACAGAGAATTGGTTAAACATGCAACGGCACATACAGGCTGGAACATTACGCTGCCATTAAAAATCACATTCCAGAGCAGTATTTAATGGTGGGGAAATGATCTTGGTGTAGTATTAAATGCAAAAGGCAGGTTAGAAAACAGTAAGTACAGTTTGAACCCAATTATGATATAAATACATATTTTGTAAAAGACTGACGGGCAAAACACCCAAGTGCTCACATTTTCTATGGAGAACACACAGACTTCTTTATTTATCAGAAAAATAGAACATTTTAAATGAATCCTACAGCCTTCGAGGCTCAGCTCGGGCACCCCTCCTTCAGGGCCCTCCAGCCCCCCAGCCGAGAAGGCGGCCTCCACTCTGTGTTAGTTCCCCGACTCCCTGCACACTGAGCTTCCGGTGCTCATACTAGTGCCTGAGCAGTTGGGGGGGCAGTGGGGGGTGGTGGAGGGGGCTGAGGTGCTCCCCCCGCCACAAGGGTAGGGGCAGGGCCCAGCCACCACCTCCCTGCCGCCCCTGCCCCCAGCCCTCCCATCACCCCAGGCTGCCTTGCAGAGAATCCGGACCACCTGCTCTCTCCCCATCTCCCAGCAGCAATTACAGGTTAAACTGGAGGCTAATTAGCTGCTCATTCCACCCAGGGCTGACTGATTAGCAGGAATATCTTGATGGAGGTAACTGGACTCCATAACGAGGAGGGCCCGGGAAGGAGATCCTGCTGTCTGCTCCCTGCCAAACCCTGCAGCTTCCTGAAGGGGAGGATGGCATCAGCTGAGCCTCAGCCATATCACAACTGTTCACCCAACCCTTCAGGAGAAGGGGCTGCTAGGTCTCTTTCCTCTGAAAAACTGGGTTAACGTTCCAGCCCAACCTACTGCCCCAGCCCTCCCCCAGCGCGCCTTCTGTTTAGCAGACCTTCTCATGGGTCACGGAGGCCTGTCAAGAACAAAGCATTAGCCCCGAAAAAGAGTGGAAGTCACTTGTTCAAGGTCACAGGCAAGTCTAGCGAGGCAACAACCCAGGTCCCTCCTCCCCCCGCCGTCAACACCCTCTTCGGGACTTGCTGTGGCTTCTCCACAGTCCCTCATACGGGACCAGAGTCGGGGGGGGGGCCTATCACCTCCCACGTGCTGGGTGTCCTGCTCCTCATGATAGAGTCCAAGAGGCCATCTGCTCTGCTCACACAGACAGCCAAGGTCACCTGGCTGCCAGTGCCTGTCACACGCACACACCTGGGGCTGAGCCTCTCCTGCCTTGAAGGTGTCAGGACTCACACGTTTACTCTGGCTCGGAGCCCCGTGAAATTCCCCACGTCGGAGCCAGTGCCAGCCTCCTGACAGTTCCCTGGACCCTGACTGTCTCAGTCCACACGTTCCCACTCCCGTCTGACCTGGAGTCATGCACACGTCTGGTCAACAATGTGACAGGACCAAGGACAGAGCCCTTCATCTCACCACGAGAGACCTCCCACGCCACACGGGAACCTGACAGCCGGCAGGTCCAGGAAACCGTGTCGCTCAGAATGCCCCAGGCTTCTGAGCTGGCTGCCGGTGCCCTGCCGCAGCCCGGACTAGTGGGACACCCACAGCCACAGCAACCCTCCTGGACTTGAGTTCAGGCCGAGGTGGGAGATGGGAACCCCCCGCAATGGCCTCCCCACAGCCTCTCCCTCAGGGACACCACATCCACCCCACATGGCCCACCCGCACCTCCCAGGCCCAGAGCAGCGTCTTACCTCAGGTCAGGTGGGCTTGTAGGGAGTGTAACTGGGAGGGGGCCTGGCGATCTCTCTCTTTGCCTGTGGGCTCGGGGGCCTCAGGGCCTGTGAGGGCAGGAGGCTGTGGGAGAAAAAGTCAAACCATCAGCCAGAGTGGGGGCAGCATGGGACGGTTCTGGGGGGCAGTGGGGGGCCATGCACACAGAGGGTCTGATCCCACTAGGCTGGGCAATTAACACTCATACATCTCACACCCAGACTCTCTCTCCCTCTTGTTGACACACTCACATACACACTCGCATGTGTTCTCACTCCTTTGCACACTTGCACTTTATACACACACACATATGCTTTCACCTGTACATATTGCACTTAGTCTCTGACACACTTACATATCACTGGCACTTACACCCACGTGCACTCCCGCTCACTGACACTCACATACCCACACAGGCCACCAGCTCTGGCAGTGGGGCTCTGGGAGTGGCGGGGTTCCTGGCAGCAGGCAGAGAGGTGGGTGTCTGCATATGCCTCCCCTACCCACCGGCTCTGCGACCTGGGGAAAGTCAAGTCTCTGAGCCTCACTCCTCTCATCCATAAAATGGGGATACCATCTCTCCAGCCAGGGCTGCTGGGAAGATAAAAGGAGACAAGAGATGCACGAGCTGGGCCATGTAGGTGCCCAGCCGGTATCAGGGACTGCCTTCCTTCCCAGCCTGGCTCCAGGAGGCAAGCCCGGGTGGGTCCCTGAGAGCGGGTGCTGCAGAGCCCCAGGGTTGCCTCTCCGTGGGCCTGAGCCCCTGCTTCCTGGTTCCCAAGGATGCCCTCTCCCTCCCTTCCTTCCCCTGCCTCTCCTGGTTTACTCCTTCACCAAACATTATCCCAGGGCAGCTCGGGTCCCAGTCCCCCCACCCTCCATCAGTGAGGGAGTCGTATCCTCTTGGCAAGGCCCCAAGACACAGGCCTGGGGCTGCAAGTCCAAGGAGAAAGGTCAGCTCCCAGCTCTCTCAGTCGCTGCCTGCGTGGCCCTGGGTCCAGCTCCCTCTCCCAGCCTCAGTTTCCTCAACCTCTCAGTTGTTGTTCAGTCACTAAGACATATCCGACTCTGTGAGCCCATGAACTGCAGCACGCCAGGCCTCCCTGTCCCTATCTCCTGGAGTTTGCCCAAGTTCATGTCCATTGAATCGGTGATGCTCTCTAACCATCTCATCCTCTAAGAAGAAGACCCAAGTCCCTTTCTGAGCTATTGCCAAGAGGTTCCAATCCAATCAGTGTTTCTCAAAGTGTGGGAGACGTGCCACAGGGGTGCATAAGGGGATTCTAGGTGGTATGCAAACGATTTTATTTTCATAGGTGTTTATTTTTCCAATGACAAGCATATCACAGCTGTGATTTTATGGATGTGTGGCATGGGGAGCACTGGGTAATCCACCTTCAAATGTGAGTCAACACAAAGACAAGGACTAAGAAAATGCAAGTGCAGGTGGCGCCCAGAGGTGGCTATAACTGCAATGGTGACAGGGAAACGCAGACGGTCAGCATCTCACAGGGCCTGGCTGCCAGCAGCCCTCATGAGGGTTAGCAGTTCCCTTCTTCTCTGACCGGCCAGATCAGCCTCCCCTTTCCTCTTACTTCCCCAAATGGCACGGTACAACACAGGCTTGGACCCCCGGGGGACTCACAAGGCCTTCCCGACAGGATGGATGGAAGCGTGGATGAAGTCAACTCAGAGGTGGTTATCATAACGTGAGCAGAAGATGGCAAAGGCCTCTGAGTCCCTTCCAAAGTCAACATTCCATCAAGTCTAAGATGCAAAAGTGGAATTCCTAGCTACATGGTAGATGAATATGGAGGAACCCTCTAGAGGCAACTCTTCTTGTTTCCTGGGCTGCAAACTTCTCCTCCAAGGAGGAGGCAGAGAAATGGGCACTGAGCAGGTTCCAGGGTCCACCTGGGCTTTCCCATCCTGACAACAGAACCACAGCAGTGTGAACCCAGTAAGACAGGGCCTGCCTAGCTCCACAGGTCACCAGCCCCAAATTACACTCCCTGCTGCCAGCAGATCCCAAAGGTGCCTCCCAATGGCTGCTGACCCTGGAGGACAGGACCAGACAGAGGGATGCTAGCCCAGCTCGGACGGGTGGCCAGAGTCTGGGCCATTCCTCAGCCTGGGTCCTCCAAGCCAGGCCTATCCAGGCAGGGGTACCCTGAGTGGCTGCCCAAGCTGGCTCCCAGTAGATTGGCACAAGTCAGCAAGGCCCAGGCCAGCCCGGGCAGCCCCATCCCGGGCAGGCCTCCAGACCACCTGGCTGGCAGCCCTGAGTCCAGCTCCACCTGAGCTGGCAGGGCAAACCATGCCCACAGCTCTGCTCCGACTACCCAGCTGCCACGTTCCACGATAATGAATGGGCCTCCAGCTCCCTTCTCCCCAAACCTTCTGGAAGCTCCCACTCTCCTCGGTGGCATCACAAAGAGTTGCTGTGGAAATGGGACCACAGGCAGAGTGTGACAATGATTTGGGGCAGGGGAGGAGATGCAGGGGGAGCCGGAAGCTCTGCTGGACATGGGGGGCAGGGGTGGGGGCTGCCTGTGTGTGCCAAGTCCTAGAAAGAACATGAGATCCCAGCTGCAGGCCTCAGAGCCACAGTGGGTGATGGGGACCATGGCAGAGGTGGGGGGCGGGGGGGCGATGCTTCTGACCTGCCCTCCTGGCTCCTTGGCCCTTCAGTGGAGCCCAGGGAGCCCTGGAAATCAGATGCCTGTGTGTCCAACAAAACTAACGCATGCCCTGAGGAACATGAGCGTTTCATGGAAACAGCTACTTCGGGATGCTGCCAAAGTAGCTTCAGTACTGTGGGGGACTAGAACCCAATAAGTGCTCAGCAAACCTGTGATCAAAGAGAATGATACTGGTGTGTGTATATGCACGTATGTGTGTGTGTGTAAGAGAGAGAGAGAGAGAGAGACAGAGACATGTGGCTGTACTGGTCAATCCAGTCACAGAATCACAGAGTTTGAAAGGCCCACACCCATTGTACAGATGGGGAGACTGAGGCCCAGTGAAGGTCAGGGTCAACCTAGCAAGTCAGCCAAAAAGTTAGGCCCAGAACTCAGGTCTCCTCTTCCCCAGACCTAAACCCTCTACCCAATATCCCTGGGTTTTCTCTCATTCATTCATTCTGTTTTTGCTGAGCAGTTTCTCTGTGCTTGGTGACCAGGATATAGAGATGTGAAGGATACCACCCCCACCTGCCAGAAGCTCAGAGAGGAAACAAGCCGCCATGGTCAGAGGGAGGCGGGTGGGACAGAGGTTCAAGGGACTGCAGGAGCCCAGGGAAGGTTATCGTGGGGGGTTGAGTTACGTGCTTCCGAGCCAGGCATCAAAGAGACCTCGGGCTGTGCCCAGCTTGTCTCCCAACTGCTCCCTCAGTGCAAGCCCCTTACAGCTCCCACACAGCGGCCTCCAGTGTGGGACAGTAGCAAGCCCACCTGGGGCCCTCACCTCCAGGAGGTCATGGGGGTCTTCCCCATTAGCGCATCCAATCCCCAGAAATGAGCAACCATGAGAAAAGCATGTTATTACACAGGAGGAGTTCAAAGAAAGCTGGTGCCCTGACTGCCCTCTCCTGCCCCAGGCTCAGCCTCCTCTTGCATTGTCCACTCTTTCCTTGTTCATTCTTGCTTTCCTGGGCACCTTGCATGAGCTGGGCATAACACTGGGCCTGGGTGGAGCAGAGAACAAGTGAGCCCTAGACACCAGCCACCACACTCGTAGATTTCAAGTCCCCATCTCTGTCAGCGCACGCAGATTCTCTACTGCAGGGCGGTTTTTGGAGGGGGTAGTACTGCGAGGGCAAGAGGGGACACCTTCTAGAGTTTGGCTTGAAAGACCCACCAACTCTGCTGTATCCCCCATGGGCCACGCCTCCCAGCAGCTGGTACGCACTCCCATGACCAATTCCAAACAGGTGGAAACCGAGACCCTGAGAGGTGACTAGGTGGACCCCGGTCGCTCAGTGCTGAGGAGGAAGGACATGGCAAGACAGAGGACAGTGAGGACAGAAGGGAGGGGCCAGGGCTGGGGCTGGGGGAAGGGAGAAAGGAGGAGATATCTGGGAAGGCCTCCTGGTGGAGGAGGGATGGGGCTTAGCTCAGAGCCTGCCCTCAGCCTCCCAACAGGAAAAGACTTTCTCCAAGAGAGAGAAATGCACCAGGGGTTGTCCTGCCAGCCCATGTGACAGGGGGCTGGGCTGGCAGGTAGAGGATGAGAGGGGCACGTTCCTTAACAGCCATCATCCTGTCCCAACCCACTGAGGGCTGCCCCAGTGCCGTCTCACATCCCAATTCCCTCTGCTCAGTGGGGAACCAGCTGGGGACAGGAAAGCAGTAGAGACATAGAAATGGAGTGGGGCAGACACACAAAGAAATGGAGGTCTAAAGAAAGAGCAACTGTGACCCCAATGCCAGAGGGCAGAGGGGAGACAGAGAGATGAAATGCATGGGCAGAAGGGGCCATCCCTCCCTTCCCCAGAGCCAGAGCTGCAGCTGCCAGGAGGAGCCTATAAACCAGGGCTTTGCAAAGACATCTCAGCAATAAAATTCTTATTTGAAATGAAATCTTATGCAGTGGGGGAAGCCTTCTATGCCAGACATTAAATCCAGAAGCCATAAAGTGAAAAATTTGATAAATTCAACTACATAAACATGTAAAAACATCTGTACAGCAAACACACTATAAACCAAGTTAAAAGGCAGTGGGAGAAAATACCACTAATATACAAAGAGCCCCTACAAATCAATAAGAAAAAAGACAAAAGAAGAGGGAAATTGGCAGTGAATTAGAAACCCACAGAGGAAGAACTAAAATTGGCCAATAAACATATGAAAAGATGTTCTATCTCACTAGCAATCAGGGAAATGCAAATGAAAATGACATGATATCATTTTTTTGCCCATCAGACTGGGAAAAATTAAAATGATTGATAACAACCAATGCTGGCAAGGATGTGGAGAAATGAGCACTCATGGACCAGCAAAGGGAGGAGGATTTGGCTCAACCTTTGGAAGGGTAATTTGGGAAGACTGAATAACATTCTAAAACCCACACACCCTACAACCTAGAAATCTCACTTCTAGGAGCTTCTCCTACAGAATCGATAGCATAGGCACTCATATATAAATATTCAAGGATGCTCATAGCAGCATTGCTGGGGAGAGTAAAAAAGAAATGGCCTAAATGTTTATCAGTAAGGGAATGTTTAAACAAAACACAGCACATCCATACTATGGAACACTCCGCAGCCACGCAGCCATTTGACAGAAGGAGGAACATCTATGTATAACAATATGAAAAAAATTCAAGCTGTACAATGCTATTTCAGAATGAGCCCATTTTTATAAATAGCAGATTGTTCGTTTATGCCCCAAAAGGCTGGAAGACAATATGCAGACAGTACAGGGATCACTTCTTAGCAGGGGCACAGGGGGGCTTTCACAGTCTCCATTGCCTACAAATGTGTGGTTGAATTTTCAATAGAGTTCACTTAATCCTTTCAATCCTGCTAAGACTCCAGTATAAAAGGCAGACCTGAGCAGATTGGCTGTGGTTGAAAGGGGAGGGGCCTATGTAGCCCCACCCCCAGACCTCTGGTGTAGGGTGGGAGTAGGGCTACATAGGACCAGTTTGAGGACCTCAGCTGGAGAATGTGAAGCCCATACCTCCACTGCCCCAAACCAAGGCCCATGGGGAGCCCTCCCTGGCCAGATGGCACTCACTGGCAGCAAAGCTGTTTGCAATGAGGCCTCAGTGGCCACTGGGCGTCTCCAACCCGGACTGATTTCTCTGGGATGCAGTCACAGTCCATGGCTGTGCAGGAGGGGTCGAGGGGCCCTTGTGCCCAGGTCCCCCCACCCCCTCAAGCCCTCTGCTGAGGACACAGCTCTGAGGCCAGCATGGGGTAGGGTCCAGCATCTCTGCCCAGGGCAAGGGGGCCCAACAAGCAGTACAGACAGGTCATGCTAAAGCCAAAGCCACTGGCTCCTCAGCAGGGCTCTGGCCCTCGTGGGCTGGGGTGGGAGTTTCCCCTAGGTGACCAGAAAGCCCTGGAACATCATGATCTTGAGAACCCTAGTCTAAGGCTCAGGGGCGTCCAGGGAGTGAGGACAACATGGGAGGGGCCTTTGCAGGTACAGCCCCGGGCTCTCACAGGGCTCTTGTGCTAGAGAAGGAGGGAGGGAACGAAGAGAAGACAAAGCAACAGGGAAGCTGCAGTGCTTCTCTCTGTGCGGAGAGAGGCTGGGCGAGCCCGCGCTGCAAGCAGAGGGCTCTGGTGTGTGCCAGTGTGTGGTGCTCAGAGAGGGGCTTGTGTGGGTCTGCAGAGGTGAACTATGGACAGGGTGTTGTGTATCATCATGTCTATATCTAGAGTCAGTGAGTGTGTGTGTGTGTGTGTGTGTGTGTGTGTGTGTGTGTGTGTTAGGGCGTAAGGACAGGCTTGTGGAAAAGCCAGGGGGAAAAAAGTGAAAAGTGAAAGTGTTAGTCACTCAGTCGTGTCTGACTCTTTGTGACCCCATGGATTGTATGTAGCCCACCAGGCTCCTCTGTCCATGGGATTCTCCAGGCAAGAATCCTGGAGTGGGTTTCCATTTCCTTCTCCAGGGGATATTCCTGACCCAAGGATTGAACCTGGGTCTCCTGCCTCGCAGGCAGACTCTTTACCGACTGAGCCACGAGAGAAGATGGAGAGGCCAGGAGCCGGTGGCAAATTCAGGAAACCCATCCCCAACTGGCCCTCAGCCTGAAATGCCTCCCAATACTATCCTCCCCTCCAGTCAGAAGAGATGTCAAGGACCAAAGTTTGTGGGAAGAATGAGAGGGTTATCACAAAGCTTAGCCCCCAGGCAGGCACAGGGTGGAGCAGAAAGAACGTGGTCTGGGGACTCAGATACCTGGCTTCCCATCCTAAGGCAACACTACGGGTCACATTAACCATGTTCCCTGGGAATCGATAAAAGCAGAGCTCCTCACCAGAGTCCCCAAAGAAGGGGAATTTAGGAGGTCTGTGAGCACGGAAACTGCACGAAACTTGATGTGAGTTTACGCACGTGGTGTGGGGCGGGGAGAGCATGTCTGTTTCAGGTCTGGGGCTATGGCTTTCATCAGATTCCCCAAGGGACCCACAGACCAAAAAGACTCAGGACCATCAAGCAGGAAGGGAGCAAGGCTGGGCCCCTGACGAACAGAGGTCTCAGGGGCTCGGTGTCTACCTGTTCATTCATGGCTGGCAAGGCAGCACGATTTGGAGGGCAGGGGCTAGGGCAGGTTCTGCAGCTCTAGGCCCCAAGCAGGACACTGCCCCCTCAAGAGTCCCAGGGTGTAGATGCTGATTCGAGCAGGGATGAGAGTTGTCCAAGGTGAGCAAGGCTGCCCTGGCAGGAGGGGAGCACAGGCTGATGGGGACAGAGATCAGGGTGAGCAAGTGGTGACCCTGAGCCTTACTCTCAGACTCTATAGGCCTCTGTGTACCCATCTTACCCCCCAGGCTACACAAGGTAGACCCTGGGAGTCCATTCTGAGCACATGAAAGGAAGGCCCAGGCCATGCAAGGGTGAGGCTTGGGCTTAGCACTGAGTGTGCTCTGCCATGCTATGTCACTTCAGCTGTGTCCAACTCTATGCAACCCTATGTACTGTAGCCATCCAGGCTCCTCTATCCATGGGATTCTCCAGGCAAGAATACCGGAGTGGGTTGCCATGCCCTCCTGCAGGGGATCTTCCTGACCCAGGGACTGAGCCCATGTCTCATGTCTCCTGCATTGGCAGGCAGGGCCATGCCCTCCTGCAGGGGATCTTCCTGACCCAGGGATTGAGCCCACGTCTCATGTCTCCTGCATTGGCAGGCAGGTTCTTTACCAGTAGCACCCCCTGGGAAGCAGCACAGAGTGTACACTCCTGCCTTTTGGAGTCTTCCCACCTGTTGTTGGCCTGAGCCCGTCTTCCCTCCTGGGCTAGGGGGCAGGCTGGCCTGGCTGCCCCACACTGCTAATTAGGTCTGCAGAGCCCGAGCCTTCTTGGGTGTCACCACCTCCCACATGACAGTGACTCCAGAAAGGAGAGGAATAAGAGGTTTCACTGCAGTCCTTGACTGGAGTCAAGGGAACCTAGGGGCTGCACAGAAGCCCTGAGCAGGGCTGGCAGGCCGGGGCATATGAGCTCAGGGGAGCCCCCTGAGCTGTCTCTGATCCCTCTAGGGTCCTCTCTCAGCCTGACATGGGGAAACTGAGGCACAGAGCGAGCCCTCTGCCCTGGGTCACACAGGGAGTTGGTGACAGATTGGGGCCAGGATCCCAGGCCTCCCGCCCCTGGCTGTGTTTACTTTGGGCACAAATGCAGCTCACCCCCCTCAGGGGACTCAGTACCCATCTCAGCACCCCTACCTGCCAGAAAGAGGCAGCTGGCACTGGGGACCCAACACACTGAGTCACATGCAGGCCTGCAGGGCCCCTGGATCCAGACACCCCGAGTCTCTGTTTCCTCCTCTCTAAAACAGAGGTACAGGACTTCCCTGGTGGTCCACTGATTAAGGATCTGCCTGTCATTGCCGGAAGAAATATCAATAACCTCAGATATGCAGATGACACCACCCTTATGGCAGAAAGTGAAGAGGAGAGTGATGAAAGTGAAAGTGGAGAGTGATGAAAGTGAAAGTGGAGAGTGAAAAGTGGAGAGTGAAGACAGCCTCTTGATGAAAGTGAAAGTGGAGAGTGAAAAAGTTGGCTTAAAGCTCAACATTCAGAAAACAAAGATCATGGCATCCGGTCCCATCACTTCATGGGAAATAGATGGGGAAACAGTGGAAACAGTGTCAGGCTTTATTTTTCTGGGCTCCAAAATCACTGCAGATGGTGACTGCAGCCATGAAATTAAAAGACACTTACTCCTTGGAAGGAAAGTTATGACCAACCTAGATAGCATATTCAAAAGCAGAGACATTACTTTGCCAGCAAAGGTTCGTCTAGTCAAGGCTATGGTTTCTCCAGTGGTCATGTATGGATGTGAGAGTTGGACTGTGAAGAAGGCTGAGCACCGAAGAATTGATGCTTTTGAACTGTGGTGTTGGAGAAGACTCTTGAGAGTCCCTTGGACTGCAAGGAGATCCAACCGGTCCATTCTGAAGGAGATCAGACCTGGGATTTCTTTGGAAGGAATGATGCTAAAGCTGAAACTCCAGTACTTTGGCCACCTCACA
>NW_011494753.1:7909926-7923595 GCF_000754665.1 Bison bison bison
ACTGATGCTGGGAGGGATTGGGGGCAAGAGGAGAAGGGGACGCCAGAGGATGAGATGGCTGGATGGCATCACTGACTCAATGGATGTGAGTCTGGGTGAACTCCGGGAGTTGGTGATGGACAGGGAGGCCTGGCGTGCTGTGATTCATGGGGTCGCAAAGAGTCGGACACGACTGAGCGACTGATCTGATCTGATCTGTCAATGTAGGAGAAGCCAGTTTCATCCCCTTTTCTGGGAAGATTCCACATGCCACAGGGCAACTAAGCCCATGCGCCACAACTACTGAAGCCCGAGCTCTAGAGCCCACAAACCACAAGAGAAGCACCGTGATGTGAAGCCTAGAGAAAGCCCGCATGCAGCGATGAAGACCCAATACAGCCAAAAATAAATAAACTAATAACATAAAGCAGCTATTATTTTAAAAATAAACAAAAATAAGACAGGTGCAAAAACTCCTGTTGTGAGGATCAGCAGAACAACAGGATGCTTAGAGCATGGCAGGAGCCCTTTCCACCGCCCCCACCCCCAGGTCTGGGCCTCAGTTTCCCCACCTCTAAATGGGAAGCTTGCTCTGAGTGATTCCCCAGGCCCTCGAGCCTCTGAAACTCCTGGGAAACTTTCCTGGGTGCCCAGCCCATGCCAGTATCTGTGGGGAGACAGACAGAGGCAGAGACTAGAGCCTGCCCTCATGGAGTTCCCTGCAAGCTAGGGAGTGACAAGTGTGGCTGCGGAACAGAGGCTACTCAGCAGAACTGAGGGCGAAAGCACCCACGGCCGGGCTCCCGAACACGTCTACCTGTCCCCATCGCTTCATCCCCAGCCTGCCCCACTCATTCCCTGCCTGGCCCCTTTACGCACTAGGTTTATGCCCTTGCTCCAGGGGCCATGAGAACCTTGAATGTTGAAAACTCAGTATGAGGCTTGGCAGTGACCAAGGAAGGCTTCCTAGAGGAGACAGGACAAGAGGGTCAAGTCCTCACAGCGTGCGTGTGCTCTCAGTCACTCAGTCGTGTCCGACTCTTTCGACCCGTGGACTGTAGCCTGCCAGGTTCTCTGTCCATGAGGATTCTCCAGGCAAGAATACTCGAGTGGGTTGCCATGCCCTCTTCCAGGGGATCTTCTTGACCCAGGGATCGAACCTATGTCTCTTGTGTCTCTTGCACTACAGGCGGATTCTTTACCACTGAGCCACCAGAGAAGCCCAGTTCTCACAGCAGGCCTCGAATATCCAGATGAGGAATCCAGACCCTAGGAGCCACTGGAAGTTTCATACAGGTCCCCTTGGCCTGGGCAGAGATGCTGGATCCCAGCCCAGTCTGGCCTCAGAGCTGTGACCCCTGCAGGGGACTCAAGAGGGTGGGGGGAACCTGGGCAAAAGGTGCCCGCTGCCCCTCCTCCACAGCCATGGACTATGACTCCATCCCAGAGAAATCAGTCTTGGTCTGAGAAGCCCAGCAGCCACCGAGGCCTCATTGCCATCGGTGAGTGCCGTCTGGCCAGGGAGGGCTCCCCGACAGATTAAGAGCAGTGCCAGCCCCGACTCATTCATATTCCGGTCTGGCTGCTGGCTTCAATATGGCTGAGAGACGCGAGGGCAGAGGCGGCCCTCCGAGAATGCCCGGCGATGATTCCTCTCCGATTCCAATTTATTTTCTATCATTAATGCTTTTGAAAAGCCCCACATGCTCTGCAAACAGGGAAGGAGCATGGGGCTGGGGAGGGGAGGAGAGGAGAGGGCTGGGGGTGGAGGGGGGCATGACAGAGGTGGTGCGGGCAGCAGGCGAGGGGCCCTGAGACCTAGGTTCAGATCTCCACCCCATCTCCACCTGCCCGGAGACCCGGGGACAGACCTGGCCTCTCCCTGGCTGTGGGGAACAGCCCCCTGCTCTGCCCACCTAGGGGGACACTTTCCAAGATCTCCTGAGGGGTCAGAGGTGAGCAGGCTTTATACACTGTGAAGGGCTGTACACCTTGAGGAACCGAAAGCAAAGCAAGCCTGACTGACCGTGGCAACAGAGGCCTATGAACTGGACCCCTGCCTCCCCAGCTATGCTGGCAGTCCCCCACCCAAGGGTCCAGGAAAGGCCTTGACTACCTCTGACCAAAGCACAAGCAGAGGAGACAAGCACCAGGATTTGGACACCCCTACCCCTCACCCCACTCCCATCCCCTGCCTTTTCTGTCTCAGACTCACACTCCAGCCTCCCTTCCCCCACAGACTCACCAGGGATCAGCCTCCCAACCAGCATCCCTCCTCTCCTACTACCACCTGCGTGGAGCCTGGGGTAGGGTTAGGGGATCATTCCCACACGTCCTCTGCTCAGAACCTTCCAGAGGTCCCCATCACCTAAGCCCAAACTCCCCACGTCCATGCAAAGCTCTCCCAGGCAATTCAGGCCCACCTGGGCAGCCCCAAGGCCTCCCTGGCCTGACCCCACCCTCAGCTCCAGCACTGACCACCCCTGGTCTTTGTATATGCTATTTCCAGTCTGAAACTCTCTTCTCCTCGGCTCCAGTTCACCTGTCAAACTCCTACCTCTTCTTCAAGATGCAGCCCAAGTTCCCCCCTATGCAACTTTTCCCAACTCCCCTGGCCGGCCCTGCTCTGTGCTTCTAAGCATGCCGTATCCACCTTCTACGACTCAGCAATACGGGCATTATGTGTGTTTGGCAGCTCCCCTCCTGATGGCCAGGGGCTGCCTCTGATTCATCCAGCGCATTCCTAGTGCTTGGCAAAGTTCCTGGCTCACAGAGACCCACTGATCCAGTCAGCGGTCTTAACAGAGCACCTACTGGGTGTCAGACTCTGAGCTGGGTGCTGGGGATGTAGCAGCAAAGACAGAGTTGGTCCTTGCCCTCAAGCTCTTCCAGAGGATGTGCTCAGGGAATGTCCGTTGAATGAATGAACATACGACCACCTTGTAAACAGAGAAACTGAGGCTCAGAGAGGCAAAATCCCTGCCCGAGGGCACTTTTGCCTCCCTGCCCACATCTCTTTCTACTCTGTTTCTCCCCTAGAACCTTAGCAGCAGTGAGGAGGAATTTAAAAAGTAAGATGAGAGTCAAAAAAAAAAAAAAGGAAGACGAGAATGTAGTGGATTTTCCCCCCTTTCTCCATAATGTAAAGAAAATTGCTTTTGCCAACTATCACAGCTTAAAAGCAATTAGAGTTTTTGGAGGGACTCTGGGCACGAGCAGAAGAGACAGAGCGAGCGCCCCACGCAGAATTTCTCCAGCATTCGTTTGTACCGAGCAAAACGGGGGTAGGGGGTTTGGGGGGAAGGGGATGTGTTAAAAGCAGCAATTTCCAGCAGCAGAGATGGTGGAGATAAAATATTTACAGCCTCCAAGGGAGGGGCCTGGGAGGGCCAGAGACCACCCCCCTCCCCACTCCTACTCCTCATTCCGGAGGCAGGAAAAGGAAGGATAAAGAATGGGAGACAAGGAAAGGCACCTCCCCGCCGCTCCTGCGCTGATGGACACTTGAGACAAGGAGGGGAGAAGCCCCCAGACGCCCCGGCTCTCTCACCACTCCCCCACCAGGCAGGACCCACAGCCACCACCCATCCCCCAGCCATCAGAGATCCACCCCTCCAATCGTCAGTCCTGGCTCTGCTCAAAATCTGGAGAACATCACCACTCCAGGCTGGCATTCGAGGCGTGCACAGTCAGGCCCCTCTCCAGACTCATCCCCAGATGCTCCCAATGGGGCACGCAGCCCTGACTGTTTTCTGAGAAGTCTCGCTCGGTCCCACCTCTAGGCCTTACCCTGAGAAGGGAGTATAAGGAGTGTGCACGCCTCCCCTCGGGGAGAGATAAGGCAGGTTTGAGGGTGCAGACTCAGAGCAGATGACTGAGCCAAGGACACACAGCTCTAGGCTACACACTAGACTTCCAGAAATGTCTCTTCCACTGAACAGCCTCTTCCCCACCTGGACCCTTCACTTGACCCTTGGCCTCTTGCCTCCAAATACAGAGCAGCCACCAACAGCATCTTCCTGAATTCTAACTTCCTCCTTCCTAGTTGCAGCGCAGACTCTCCTCGTGTGGCACACAAATGACACAGCCTCCACTAGAAGCAGATGTTCCTAGGTTCAAATGCCAACCCCTCCACTAACTATGTGACCTTTCCATGTCCCTTGATCTCTCTAAACCTCAGTTTTCCCATCTGTTAAATGGGAACAGTAGTAGTGCAAATTTCATGGGGCTGTCTTTAGAGTTAAACGAGATAATATATGTAAAGTACCTGGCACTGTGACTAGTAGGTGTGCAGTGAACTCACCTCTGCCCTACTTCAACTCACTCCTCAAGGGTGACTCTCCAGGCCTCAAGTGGCCCATGCCCATGCACATGGGCTCCCATGCCACCTTTCCATCCCCTGATAAATGCACAGAAGGCACACACCAGCTGTGTGCAGAGGGTGGGAGGCACTGATGCGCTTTGCACACACGCAGGAGCCTGATCCCTCCACCCAGAGCCAGGGAGCCCTCACTTTCTTGGCTTAGGAAGGATTCCTCCTTCCTAAGGACGGGGGAAGCCTCAGTTGGAACCCTGAGAACCTGCCCGGCCAGGTGGAAGGAATGACCAGAGGCTCAGCCTTCCCTCCAGCCTGTGGCTATGGCCCAGTCCTCAGGAATCCTCACAGTCCTGCTTGACCCAGGGCCCAGAGAACAGCAGTTAGTGGTAAAGCCCAGAGCAGAAACCAGGACTCAAAGACCGCGAGATCCAGCAAAGCTAGGTAGTTTTGGTCTCAAATCCCAGACCCACCACTGACCAACCAAGTGACCTCCCTGAGCCTCAGTTTCCTCATCTGTAAAATGGTACCCATAATGGCCACTTTGCCGCGGTGAGCACTAAGCTCTTCCAGTGCCCTGCCGAGGCTCCAGCACGCAGTCAGCCAGCATGGGGACCTATGCTGATTCTATTCCACCTGCCCCCTGGACTCTAGCACAGGGAGAGCAGAAGGAAGGCCTGGGGATGGGGCAACAAGGACCTGCCCTATGACCCTTGCCAGCCCACTGCCCACCCAGCAGGTGGCTAAAGGACCAGTCTACAGATGGGCCAGTGGCCACAGCCAATCCTCCCTACCCTTCTCACAGCAGAAGAGGTCCATTCCCTGCCTCACTTCATCCAGGAGAGGCAGTGACATGCCCCAGGTCCACAGCCCCCATCCAGCCACTTGGGGGAGGCTGGGTGTCTTCCTCTCCACCCCCAATTGCAGAGAATACACGAGCTTGTTGTAGGGTCTGGCTGTGCCCCAGGGCTGTGGACGAGGAATCAGAAGGTATTTTGACCTTTGTCTCTTGCTCTCCCTCCGGTCATCTTCCTCCCAGGGGACTCTCCTGCTCACTGCTCCTACTTCTGTCCTCAAGAAATAAGCCCAAGAGTAGAAATGAAGTCACTCAGTCGTGTCAGACTCTTTGAGACCCCATGGACTGTAGCCCACCAGGGTCTTCCATCCATGGGATTCTCCAGGCAAGAATACTGGAGTGGGTTGCCATTTCCTTCTCCAGGGGATCTTCCCGACCCAAGGATCGAACCCAGGTCTCCTGCATTGCAGGCAGACGCTTTAACCTCTGAGCCACCAGGGAATCCCAAGAGTAAGTGTGGCACAAACCAGGGTTCTCCTCACTGTGGGGGCAGAGGTGGGAGCACAGGAAGACCGTCTCAGCCCTGGATGGCTGAGCCTCAGGACACCCCGCTGAAGCCTCCTCCCCAACCTGCACACCCACACTCCCTGCTGGTAAATAACAAGGTGTGTGTGTGTGCATGTGCGTGTACAGAAGGCAGGGCAGGTCCTAAGAAGCTGGGGCTGACCCCAGGATGACTGACAGCCGTTCCCCAGCTGGGCCCACCTCTGCCCCTTTGAACCAGAGGGAGCACTGGTCTGTCTGAACCACAAGCCCACAAGGCCCAGGAGCATGGGATTCTAGGACTGAGAAACCAGACTCCTGACTTTTTGCCAAGGCTCCGCAATGCTTTTCTTTTTTTTTACATTTATATTTATTTATTTGACAGCATCAGGTTTTAGTTGCGGCATGCAGAATCTTCTATCTTCGTTCCAGCATGCAAGATCTTTAGTTGCAGCGTGTAGGATCTAGTTCCCTGACCAGAGATTAAACCCAGACCCCCTGCATTGGGAGCTCCGAGTCTCAGCCACTGGACCATGCAAGTACAAAAGCATTGTATTTGCAATGCTTCTCAATGTGACACTTGAGATGGGGTTGGCCACTCCCTGTGCCTCAGTTTCCCTATCTAAGCCTAAAAGAATGAGATCATCTCCAAGGCTGCCATCTAGTTCCAATGTTCTCCAGTTCCATATCTGTGACTCCTGTGACCCTCACAGAATCAAGAGGTGCTCACAAGTCACCAAGGGCACTAAGGGCAGAAAAAGCATGTGTGGGTGCCTGGAGGGCAGAATCACCCTGACCCCAAGGCGACAAGGAGGCCCAGGGAGACCCACATCTGCCCTAGGCTGGCAGAGGACACCCGGCCTCCCTCCCCAAGGAGAAAACTGGGCCCAGGCGGGAGAGTGAAGACAGCTCCTCCATAGGCTAGAGGCAGCCAAAGCCCGCCCTCCTTTCTGCACCTGCCCCCGCCCACCCCTCCGTGCCTTGCTTCTCTTCTCTGTTCTGAGGCTACCAAAGACTCAGCCCAGCCCAGATCTCAGGCGCAGCCCCCCACCTCCCCCACACACACCCTCAGTTCTCCCAAAGCCCCTGGCTATCCAGGCTGGGCCCCTAAATACCGCCCCCAAACTCCAGGCAGCCCTCCCCTTGCCTTCCATCCTGCCATCTAAAGTGGCTGGGGTGGGCAGCCCTACGCCTTGTGCCAGCAGAGGCTCCCCTGGCCCTGCATGGCCAGAGCCTGATAACAGTCTCCTAAATTAAACAATAAACAAGAAGTTGTTTTAGATTTTCCTGACGCTGCAGTTCTTGATTAATCCCCGTAGCAAACAAAAGGAAAAGAGCCCCGGCTATCCTAAAAGAGACTCACTTCCTGTTTCCAGGCGGAACCTCCAGCCTGAGCCAGAGGAACCACCCTAGCAGCATCCTACCCCAGCCACCTGCACAGCTCCAGGCCGCTTCCTGCCTCGCCTCGCCCCCACAGTCTAGGGCAATCCTGGGCTGACACCTGTAGGCAGCCTCCTAGATCCCACTCCTCCTCCCCTCCCGCTCTGTGCTGTGTGACCGTGGACAGGCCAGACTGTCTTTCAGGCCTCAGTCTCTGCATCTCTCGAGCATCCTCACCTTTCAAGGAGAAAATGAATTATGTGACCACTTGAGGTGAGACAAGCATTTTCTTATATTTTTTGGAGATGGATGCTGAAATATTTAGGGGTGAAATGTCATGATGTCTATAATTTACTCTAAACTACTCCAGAAAGAAAAAGATAAAGCAAAATGTGGAAAAATGTCAACAACTGTTAAATCTAGGTGAGTGGGTATATGGGAGTTGCTACACTACTCCATCTTTCTGTACCTTTGAAAATGTTCCTAACAAAAAGTGAAAAAAAACAACTCATTGGTCACATGAGCCAGAACCCCACAAATAATGCCTCCTGCTCCCGGCAGGCCTGAAAGGCAGCTAGGTCTCTTAAGTAGGTTAAACATGCCCCCTGCCATCCCCTTTATGTGGTTTCCCTAGAAATCGCTTTTGCACAAATTCCACTGAGTCCTAGCTCCACATTTAGAAGCCTGAGTACATTCAGAAGCCAGACACAGCACTTTAGTGAAGCAACTGTTTTCTTCTGACCAACCACCTTCCTCCCACCCACCACCTTTCTCCCACCCACTTCCTCCCTGCCCTTCTTCAAAATGACCCTGGATTAGAAATCTTTTATTTTTTATATTCATTTTTATTTATTTATTTGGCTGCTCCAGGTCTTAGTTACAGCATGTGGGATCTAGTTCCCTGACCAGGGATTGAACCCCAGGCCTCCTGCATTGAGAGCTCAGAGTCTTAACCACTGGACCACCAGGGAAGCCCCCGGATTAGAGATGTTGATGCTGGCTCCATCCTCATATGACCACTACCCTCTCTGAGCCTCAGGTTGCTGCTCCCCTGCCCCACCCCCATCAACCAGAAATAACGACAAGTCAGGGACTGCTTAGGCATCTCATTCAAAGGCACAGTGTTACCCCACAGAGACTGAAATCCCCACTTAACAGATGGGAAAGCTGAGACCCAGGCCAGGAGAGACTGGAAGCAGAACATGGAAGGGATGTGAGAGTGAGCGAAAGCTCCCCTTCACCCCCTCCCTATCTCTCTACCCCAGCCCTGGCAGTGCGAATCTAAGAGAGGATCGCCAGCACCTCCCTTTCTCTTGTTCCTGTTTACGAGCATCCTGGTCAGGAATAAATGACCATGATCGCAATCTCCCAGCCAGGCCCAGCTGACCCACACCAACGTTGGCCAGGCCCGCCTCCGCCAATCAATAATGGAAGAGTTATCAGTACCCCAAATAATCAATTGCTAATTGCTGGATGCCATGCAATTCATCGGGGAGAGTTATGTGTGGCCAGTGACTGGGCATCACCCCCCTGGCCTGGTGGAGCCTCCCAGAGGAGAGAAGGCCTCATGTGTAGTGAGCATCTCAGCAGAAAAGCCGCCAGTAACTCAGAGCTTCTCAAAGAGATGTCCTGGGCTCAGCCGGAATCTCCAGACCCAAAGAGGAAGAGGAAGAGGCAGTGGCCACAGAGGCTCTGAGGGATGGGCCACATGCCCTGGTCAGCCCATCTGGTCCCAGGTCCCTGGACCTGCCAGGTGCCCAGGATGAATAAGCCCAGTCCTTGCCACGAAGGCATTCCCAGGCCATGAGGACAGACCAACTGCCATGTATCGCAGGCCTTGCACACAGTAGGCCTCACATACAGTAGGTGCACAGCAAGTGTTTGCAAAACGTAAAGCAGATATGCTGCTCTGAGTTCTGAGGAAGGAAAAGCTGCTCCCACCTAGGGGGACCAGGAAAGTGAAAGGGAAAGTGAAGTCGCTCAGTCGTGTCCGACTCTTTGCGACCCCATGGACTGTAGCCTATCAGGCTCCTCCGTCCATGGGATTTTCCAGGCAAGAGTGCTGGAGTGGACTGACATTTCCTTCTCCAGGGGGGTCTTCCAGACACAGGGATCGAACCCGGGTCTCCCACATTGCAGGCAGACGCTTTACCATCTGAGCCACCAGGGAAGCCCAGTGGTAGGACCAGGGGGCCAGGAGGGGTTTCTAAACACAGCATTTGGGCTGAGTGTGGAAAAGCGGGTGGGATCTGTGGGCAGAGATGGAGGAAGGACTCAGGTTGGGGGGTGGTCATCAGGGTGAACCCCTGGAGGAAGGAAAGCCACAGCGCGTGAGAAGGGGAGAATGAGTGGCATTGGGTAGAGCCTAACTGCACAGAGGACTATGGAACGAGATGGCTGGGTGCAGGGAGAATCGGACTTTGCAAAACACTGAGGGGTCCAGACGCCAGTCTGAGGAACAGGGAGCCCTTGGAGGATGCTGAGTGGGAGCGTGACAACCAGCATGTGTTTGGAAGGACCGTTAAATGCCACAGAGTCCACAGTTGCTGGCAGGTTCCGCCCCACGAGGGCGGGGGCTAGTCTTACTCATCTCTGTCCCCAGAGCAGCCAGCACAGCCGGGCCCAGAGGAAGCACCCAACAAGAGAACCGCTGAGCGATCACAGGACCCGCAGATGTAGGACGGGGGACGCCTGGCCTCGCAGCTGTGGAAGATGATGTTTGTATCAAAACATGTATTTACAGTAGAGTCCCAAACACAGCCTTGGGAGGCAGGCAGGGAAGGGATTATCTTGCACTTACAAAGAGGGATGCTGAGGCTCAAACAGGAACACACGGTGACCTGGCCAAAGCCACACAGCTGGGGGAGCCCAGTGTTCTCTGCAGAAGAGAGCCCCGAAGGCGGTGCCCTGCTTGCCTGGGCAGGGTCCAAGGGTGCCCAGAAGGTAAAGGCTCCCCACTCCACGCTCCCTGACACACACACACACCCATCCCCACCCCTACCCCATATTGGACAGACATTTCATTGGAGAAATGCCCCAATCACTGCCTCACTGAGCATCCCCCACAGTAACCCCAGCTGGGATTGGCTGTCTGTCACCATGGCAGCCTGTCCCTGCACCTGTATCAGAGACAGGGCTAGGCAGAGACTCTCTAGAATCCCCAAGCTCGGTCTAGACAGACTTCGTTGAAGACAGACCCACTTCTCCCCAGCCTCCACTCCCCCGAAGTTTGGGACCCATATCAAGGCAGCAAGAGTCCTGGACCAGGAGTCCAAAGACAGGGTCAAGGCCAACTCACTGTGTGACTCTGGAGAATCGCTTGCAAGTTTCTTCATCTGTGAAATGGGATGGTGCTCTCTGCCTACTTTACAGCATGCCATGGAGACTAAATGAGGGATGGAGTATAAAAACTGACTTTTAAAATTATAAATTGGGCTTCCTAGGTGGCATTAGTGGTAAAGAACCTGCTGGCCAATGTAGGATATGCAGGAGACATGGGTTTGGTCCCTAGGTCAAGAAGATCCTCTGAAATGGCAACCCACTCCAGTATTCTTGCCTGGAAAATTCCAAGGGCAGAGGAGCCTGGTGGGCCACAGTTCATGGGGTCACAAAGAGTCAGACACAACCGAGCATGCACTTACCACATAAAATTATAAAGCAAATTTTTTCCTGAAAAATAAGGCTCCTCTTTACTTCAGCCTAGAGACTGAAACTCCAACAGAACTCACTTCTGTCTCCCAGCAGAGGGCAAAACATGACTGACACTTACTGAGATTCTTCAGTGTATCAAGCTAGTGCATGCTTTATATGTATTATTTCAAAGTATGCTAATGACACCCCAAGAAGGTAGGTTATCATTCTCACATAAGAGATGAGGAAACTGAGGCCAGAAAAGTGATTTGCAGAATTCAGACTCAGTTCCAGATGGTTCCCATGCCCAAGACAAGCCCTTTTAATCACACCAGACTGAACTGAGGGGCCCATTTCCATACTCCAAAATCTCAAAACTACAGAATCAGTGATCAGGGTAAGGCTGCACGTCACATCTGAGCTGCGTGTCACACACATATACTCCATTCAAACCTGAGACCCCGATATCAGAGGCGCTGTGCTACCCACGGCCTGTGGACCAGCAGGGCCAGAGGAGTGGCATGGGGAATGGGGGTGAGGTGTCTGGCACAGCTGGTCCTGAGTTAATTGGATCAGTCCTGGGCATGGAGCCGCCTGTCCGGCTGCCCTGGCAGATGGGTGCTGAGACTGGGCCACCTGCCCAGGCCCAGCTTCCATGTCCAAACCAACCTAGACACTGAGGTTCCACTTTGGCCTCCTCCCGCCCTGACCCTGGGGGTGGACAGTGCCCTCATAGATCCAGAAGGCCAGAGTGGCAGCCGCTATCCCTCCTGGGTGGCGGGCTCCTCCCCTGATGTGGCCATATGGCCCCATACTCTCCCTGACAGCTGGACAGTTGAAGCAAGTGCCTGAGGAGCCCTCTGTGAAGGCCCCGAAGCCCCGGGCACCCCACCCAACCCTGCCCTACAGGCCACAGGCACAGCCAGGAAAACCCCCGGCTGGAGCCCCTGCCCCCAACTTGCTTTATGACCTTGTGTGAGTCACTGCCCCTCTCTGGGCCTCCAATTCTTCCTCCGTCAAATAGCGATGCTGACCAGCCCTCTACCGCTTCCCCTTGCATTCCACTTCCCAGGTCACTGACTTCCACCCAAATTCACTCCAGGTCTCCAGGAAGACAAACTTATCCATTTTACGAACATAAAAACTGAGGCCCAAGGAACTTCAGGAACTTGCTCAAGTGCGCACAGGGGAAGGGCCAGTAACAAAGACACATTTATTGACACCAGATGCCTGCCAACTCTGGATGCCCAGGAGGTGGGAATGGTGGCGCCAGAGGCCCTGCCTCACTCTGAAGGCCTGCGTCACTCCACCTGACTCCCCACCCAGCCCAAATTTCTTCCTCCTCCATCGGAAGGGGAACCACGCACAGCCCCTTGGCCATCCCAGCAAAGGCTGGCAAGGCCCCTGGCCCTGCTCTTGTCCCCACCACCAGCCTGCACTCCCAAAGCAGCTCTAGGACGGCTGCCCTGCCTCTGGCTCTCCCAGCCAACACTCCCACGACCACCAGAGGGAGCGGTTTAAATTGCAAATCTGATCGCGTCCCTCCAGAACTTCACCCCTACAACCTCTGAATACGAAATCAGCCCACACTCCTCAGCTGGGCACTCAAGATCCTCCTCCGTCTTGTGCCAACCTGCTCTGTGCCTGCTGTGCCCCTGCAGGAACCACTCCACTGCAAACACGTTCCCCCGTGCCTGGCGCCTCCCACCGCCAAGCCTTTGCTAACACTATGCCATCTGCCTGGAAAGCCCTCACTCAGTCGCATCCTCCACTCATTCACTTATCCAGCACATTTCCTGAGCATCCACCAAGTGTCAGAAATACCTGAATAGGTCAGCCCTTCTGGGTCCATCTGAAACAACCCGTTGCCAGCCTCCCTTCCCTGTACCTTGCGGGGCCTAGCCCAGCCTGCCTTATACCCAGGGGTGTGGGTCCTTGTCTGTGACTCCTTTCAGAGCTCATCCAGGGATGGACCCAGGTTTGTCATAAGTACCCTCAGTATGAGCTCCCAGGCCTCAAAGCAAGAGAGGCCCCCAATATGGAGTGATCCCCAGGTGGACAGTTCCAGGCAGTGAAGAGCAAGGCCAAGTGAGACACGGTTCCTGGGAGCAGATATTGAGGCCTTGGAAGCCCACAAAAGAGAATCTGATTGGCCAGGGTGGCCCCCAGTTTCCCACAAAGGAGGCCTGAGTGGTCAGGGGTAACTTTACCCTCTCAAGTTACCCCAAGGCCCAGACCAATCAACGACTTCTCACTGTGTGCTTAGTCGCTGTCGTGTCTGACTCTTTGTGGACTGTAGTCTGCCAGGCTCCTCTGTCCATGGGGATTCTCCAGGCAAGAATACTGGAGTGGGTTGCCATGCCCTCCTCCAGGGGATCTTCCCAACCCAGGGATCGAACCCAGGTCTCCGCATTGCAGGTGGATTCTTTATCATCTGAGCCACCAGGGAAGCCCAAGAACACTGGAGTGTAGCCTACCCCTTCTCCAAGGGATCATCCCAACTCAGGAATAGAATTGGGGTCTCCAGCATTGCAGGCGGATTCTTTACCAGCTGAGCTACCAGGGAAGCCCACTTATCACTGAGTTTGTTATAATTTAAAACACAAACACACCAGGGTCAGGGCCTGGATGGACAAGGAAATTAAGGAGGCCACGCAGAGCAGGACTCCTTCCCAGTCAGGAGGTTTAGAGCAGGGAGTGGTCATCTTCCTACAGGAGGCAGCCAGTAGGGGCTGGGAGCACCTGACGGGGCTTTCACCCCTGACCCCCAGATCAGGGGCCAATGAGGTTCCATGTTCTCTCTCTCTCCTTGGCTTGAGGCCCCATATGGAGGACTCACCCTGCTGGAGTCAGTTGGGGATGGGGGATTGGGGTAGGGGTCAGAGAACCAGGGCAGGGTTCAAGCAGGTCTTGATGACAGGGGTGGGGCCAAGCAGACAGCTGGCTATGTTCCAGCCGCTTGGGTACCAACCAGAGCATCAGTCAGGTCAACACAAAGGAGCAAATGTCCAGAGCTCAGGGAGCCA
>NW_011494753.1:7923695-7926919 GCF_000754665.1 Bison bison bison
AAGGAAGGGGCAGAGGCAGAGAGAGGCTGCCCCAGAGTGAAGCCAGCAAAGTGGCTGAGGGAGCCGCCACAGAACCCAGTAGACCACCCCCACTACCCCCAGCATTCCCACCCCCAGATGAGCTTTGGTCACTTCTGGACAACCGCTCTTCCCCCCTGAGGTCTTCAAGGGCCCGAGTGACCCTGGGGATAAGTCCAGGGCATCATCAGGACTGGGCTGGGGAGAATGGGCACAGACACCTGCCTGGAGCTGAGAGCTACTCTAGCTGCCTGTGTCTCAGGTGGGCCACTTGGGAAGGAAGTGGTCCCCATAACCATCAGGCCCTATCCCCACCCCCAGTGCACATTTGGACCTCTGTGTGGGGAGCCCATTCACCTGACGGTGAGCTCTTTGGCCCAGAAAGGGACTCCATGGGAGAGACCTCAGAATAGGAGGAAGGGTTCCAGGATCCAAGCAGGAGGACAACGACAGGACCTAGAGTGTCAGGCTAGCACTCTGATCCCCAGAATGACACTGACATCCCAGTGCCAAGGATTATAGGTTTGCAAACCATCAAGCAGAGACCAGGCGGACTCTGGGGTCTGCCCAGATGAGGCTGGGATCAAACCAGGAGAATCAGGCTGACAACGGCTGTGCCTATCTCCCCAACCATCTGGACAGTGTGTTGGTCACAGCAGCAAGAGAGCTGCCCTGGGGAGACCCTCCAGCAGCAGATCCCCAGAGCCCTGCTGCCAGGTCAATAAAGAAGGCTTGAGGGCCCTCCCTGCGCCCTCCCACCTCAGCAAAGATAAGGGTTAAAGGATACCTTCATGGTGCAAGGGACTGACTGCCATTCCCCTAGCTCCATCTCTGCCTCAACATCCTCCTCTGAAACGGAGAGGAAACGTGCCCACGGCCCCTCCCTTCTCACAAGGCAGCAGAGAGATCTCGGAGCAGCAGTGGGGGTGGAAGTAGGTCTAAGCCTGAAAACTTGTGGATATTACCATACCCCTTAGACTCAGGGAGATACAGACCGGCCCAACATCACCACCCTCCACCCAGCATCGAGGCTGAGAACAAGGCTCACACACTGAGTGCCAGGGAGCGAGGCACATGGACAAGGGCGGCTGAGAAACTCGGCTGCTCCATCCCAGAATCCCAAGCTGAAAGGAAAGACGGGGAGCAATCAGAGAAGGCTTCCTAGAGGAGGAAGAATCTGCTTGGAAGCAGGGAGAATTCAGTAAAGTGGAGGGGCCTGCAGGGAGCCTCTTTCCCTTTCTTGGGCCTCTCCCTCCTGGAACACTGGCCTCCCTGGCCTCCCGCACCTCTCAGGGCACCATCCTGGACTACCCGACCATCCTACCTTTTACTGAAGAGGCAGGGCTGGCACTGGGGGCAGAGGGGGTGGGGGTAGGGGTAATTGGTAAGCTTGGCAGAGGACAGGAATGCCAGAAGATGGAGGTGAGGATGGGGGCACAGCACAATCAACCACATCACAGAGTGAGGCAGCAGGAACATGGTTCCAAGAAAAGCAGGGGGGTGGGGAGGGGGGGAGGGGCGGGGCGGCACCAGGCTGGGGGCCTAGTGATTCCCCTTCCAATCCCTAGGCTCTTGGGAGCTCCTTGGGGGCCAGGGCTGATGGGATGCACTCTCCTGGCAGTTCCCTTCTTCCAGCCGCCATCCCACGGAGCAGAAGGAGCAGGGTCACACACACACAGAGGCACGTCTCCCAACTCCCAAACCTCAAACCCGCGTCCTCAGCCTGGGTGCAAAGATGACCTCGCGGCCGTGAGGCCGGGAAGCCGTCGCCCCGCGGTCCCATCTGACCCTGGCAGGGTCACGGGAATCCAGCGCCCCCAGCGCCTCCAGAGCGACGCCGCGGGGCTGAACCGGTGTCCCCGAGAGCCAGCGGCTGCGTTGATAAAGTGGATGTTCCCCCTTGACCGGCCGGGCGGCACGGCACGCGGCCCATTCCTCCCTCGCGTTCTCTCCGAGAAAGGCCGGAGTTCCACCATTAAAGCGCCTCCATCCTCTGCCCCCACACGCAAAGTTGCTCCAAGTCGCCGGGATTCTGATGGCAGGTGATGGTTAGGCGGGGCCGCGCAGCGGGCGAGAGCGCGGTCACGAACCGGGGTGCTGAGCGCGCTCCCCTTCAGCTCCACGCGTGCACCCCCCTCACAACGGGCGCGCACCCAACACCCCACCTCCCACCCGCTGCCCCTGAGGCTCCCGCCCAATCAGAGGCCGCGCACGCGGCGCTGCCGGCGGGCAGACACCCCAGCTTCCCGGCCTGCGCCCCCGCGGCCCCAGCCCAGCCACAGCATCCCTCCCGCCCAGCCACACTCACCGTCCAGGGCGCGCAGTCGGCGCGCAGCTCCGCTCCGGGGCCGCATTCCCCCGCTGGGCTCCTCTCTGGTTCCCGCTCCGGCTCGGGTTCCCGCTACGCAGGGCTCGACTCTGAGATGGTGGCCGCGGCAACGAGCGAGGCAGGGAGGGCGTGTGCGCGAGTGTATGTATGTGTGTATGTGTATGTGTGTGTGTGTGTGCGCGCGCGCGGTGCGTGTGCGTGTGCACGGGAGGGCCCCGCGCTCCCCTGCGCGCCCCGCTCCTGCCTCCAGTTCTCCACACTGCGATGCCAGCAGAATCCCTAACGCGCGCTCCCAACTGCCTGGGCGCTCACACTCGTGCACACACGCGCACACCTGGGCGCGCACACACCCCCGCCGCCGCACAACCGGCTCCGCACTCCCGACTCTTGCCCTCCTGGGGCGCTCACAAAGGCCCCGGCCCGCCGGGAGCCCCCGGAGCGCGGCCCGCGGAGCCTGCGGAGTGACCCTGCGGGCCTACCGGGCTGGCCCCGCCTTAGACCCTCCGGTGTTCCCAGAGGGGCCCCCTCGGGCGTCCCTGCTGCTTCACCCTGCCGGCCCGGCCGCGGCCGTGCTCTCCGCCTGATCTCCGGCCCCGGCGCCTGACTCCGGCTTCTGGTGCTCCCACCCAGAGGCGCGGGCTCCCTGCTCCTCGCCTGCGCCGCCGCCCGCAGCCGCGTGCTCTCCCGCTCCTTTCTTTCCCTCTTTTTCCCTCTTTTCTGTCGCTGCCTCTCCTATCTCGTTTCCCTTCTCCCACCTGCACCCGCCCGGATCCCGGTCCTCCGTCTCTCCGGCTGCCTCTCCGTCTATCTTGCCGACGCCCTCTCCCGCGCCGCCGCCTCCTCTCCACCGGCCTGCGCTGCCCTCACATTCTCCGCA
>NW_011494753.1:7927305-7945961 GCF_000754665.1 Bison bison bison
GGTGCAGCCGGGGCCGTGCGGGCGGCGCCCGGTCCGCCGAGGTTGAGCCCGGCCCTCCGGGGCTGGAGGGTGAGTCAAGGAGACCTGTGGACCGCGCCATCCAGGGGGCGCTCAGTGCTTGTTGGCTGCTAAGCCTAGGGGCACGCTGGAGGTGTGGGGCGGTGCAGGTTGGGCGCCCGGCACTGCGGGGCGGGGGGCAGGAGGGATCAGGGAAGCAGCTGTCCGGATCTGAGCACAGGATGAGGACAGCTGTCATGCCGAGAGGACAGGGCTCACAGGATGGCCTCCCACTCTTGGGCTGTGTGACCTTGGGCAAATGCCTGCCTCTCTCTGACCTCAGTTTACACTTCCTTGGAAGGACATTGAGTTCCATCATCTCTGGGGGCTCTGATTTGGTAGTATCAATAGGTCCCTCCTCCCTGTAAGAGCAGGAAGTATGACGGAACTTTGCGGGGTGCAGGCGGTCTGGAAAAGCTCTTGAAGGAGTTGACATTGAAGCTAGGTATTGAAGGATGAGTAGGAGTTGACTGGGCAGAAAGAGCATCCCATTTCAAGAGGATATGCAAAGACCTAGGTGTGGGAAGCAGAAAAGGATGCCAGGTATGATTCCTGGGTCGGGAAGATCCCCTGGAGAAGGGATAGGCTACCCATTCCAATATTCTTGGGCTTCCCTGGTGGCTCAGCTGGTAAAGAATCCACCTGCAATGCGGGAGACCTGGGTTTGATCCCGGGGTTGGGAAGATCCCTTGGAGGAGTGCGTGGCAACCCACTCTGGTATTCTTGCTTGGAGAATCCCCATAAACAGAGGAGCCTGGCAGGCTACAGTCCATGCGGTTATAAAGAGTCAGACACAACTGAGTGGCTAAGCACAGCACAGCATATTGGGGGGTGTGGGGGGAGGAGGCGAAGGGAAGCTCTAATAGCCTTGAGTTGAGGAGTTTCAACTTTGTTCAGGGGTAATAGTGGGGATGACACAGTCTAGGGAGAAATCCTGCTCATCCTTCAGCCATCACAGATGCATTGCTAAGGGCTCCCCAAATCCAGGAGCATTTGAAGGAGACCTCCTCTTTCCTGTTCTTAAGCCAAGTCCCAACCTCTGCTCCCAATCTCTCCAGCCAGACGCAGCACAGCCTCCCCCTGCTGACCGGAGCTGGAAATGAAAGAAGCCCAGGCCTGGCTGTGGTGGTGCTGTGAGTCCTGGAAGGGTCAGACTTTAGCACCCACCCACCAAGGTGCCCTGCAAAGACCCCAGACTTAGTTGTCAAGTCATGCCCAGTGCCAGTCCCAGCCTCAGTGTCCTCTTCTGTACAATGGGAATAAAAATACTCAGCCACCAAGGAGGTTGGCAAAGAATTCCTGAGGAATGATACACTAGTATGACCCCGCATACAGGAAGCATTCAGCGAATGTCCCTTTCCTTCCACACACCTGGCCTTGGCTCTGTGGACCATCCCCAAAGTGCTTGCTGTCTCCCTTTTCCCTCCTTCCCTGGCCATTTTCCTTCTGCCTTCCTACCAGACTTTCCGGGGGCCTCAAGGGAAATGAGCTCATGGCTGTTACCTGCTCTGGCTCAACACACCTCCTGAGGAGTCTTCCCAGGGCTTGCAGGTGGACCCTAGGGAAGCCAACCAGAGACAAACAGCCTTTCCCCAGAGTCCCTGACATCCAAGCAGAGTAGCAGTCTACATCCCCTTCCATTTCTCCCACTCTCCTATGCTGGAAGCCACACAGCCTTTGTGCTTGTGCTTGGGAATTTATGTCCCCAGTTTTGCTGTGCAACATCAGATAAGTAGCACACCCTCTCTGAACCTCAGTTTCTTTCCTAAGTATGGGACAAGCTGGTGTGCCCAAAAGGGGCAATGAACATACGTCTAAGTCGTTTATTTTCCCTCAACAAGTCCAGGCCATGTCCCTTTATCCAGAAATTCTTCAGAGAGGCAGACAGATACAAAAGACTCTTGGGACCCTCAAATGTCCTGCCCTTGTGCTAGTGACCAGGAGCTGTTACTGCCTTTGCCTCCCAGCAGGCTTTACAGAAAGTCGAGGCATGAATATGAACAGACACATGGAGGAATCACTCCCCACTGCCACAGCAGCAGAGTTTAGGGGCCAGGCCAGTGTGGGCAGCTCCAGGAAGATGCTCCTTCATGCGAAGCTAAGAACTAGCTGCTTTCTGCCACACGGGCTGAGTCAGTGCCCCTACTGATGTTTGCTCACAGCTCCTCTGCTGTTTTCGTCTGGGTCCACAGGCCAGTGGGGGAAGACTTTGGCTGCTCCCCAGACCCAATCACTAAGTCAGGTCTGGCCGGGGGCTAAGTGGCCTGCATGGAATCCCAGGAGACAGTGGGCATTTCCTGCCGGCCTTCTCAGTCAATAACTGGCTTCCTGAATCAGGGTGGGAAATAGGGTCGCTAAGAGAGAAATGTCCCACCCAGTCAGGCTTTCTCCTTGCTGTCTCTCATCCCACCTCCCCACCTCCAAGTCTTTTCCCACCTGTCCTACCACCTCTTGGCTCCCCAAATTCATCCACCTCTCAAGTCCTTCCATACCTAAATGGCTTCCCCTGAAAACTCCCTGCCCTCTCCAATCTCTCTCCTCCTTTGTACTCTTAACCTACTGTGTGTCAGGAGTTTTCATTCATTGGTTCATCTTTACACTAATTCTGGTGTTATCATTCTCATTTCAGAGAAGAGGAAGCCGAAGTTTAGTGTGTACTTCCAGGATTTGAACTGAGTGCCATTTTCTTCATTCTTTCCACAAACATTTGTTGAGGGCTTGCTCCATGCCAGGCTCCAGGCCAGGTGTAGGGAATACACATCAGAGGACCTAGAGTCCAGAGAAAGACAGAGAACACCTTACATTGCAAAGAAACGTAAAATCACAACTAGGACAAGTGCCGTGAAGCTCTGTGGAGCTATTTGGTTGAGGCACAGTCTGGTCTTGAGGGTCAGAAAAGGCTTCCCACAGGATGTGACGTTTTGACCTAGCTCCAGAAGGTTGGGTAGACATTAACTTGGAGCAGTCAGGGGCCCCAGAGAGAGGGAACAGCTTGTGTAAAAGCCCTGTGTTGAGAGGAAGGAGAGAAAGGCCCTGTGGCCAGAGCATAAGGAGAGGGGATTAGAGATGGGGCTGCATGGGGCCAGGGCACCAGGTTCCAAGGGACCCCATAAGGAGTTGAATGTTTAGCCTGGTGGCTCTGGGCTGGCCCTGGAGGTTTGAAGCAGAGGACAGTGCCTGTTGTTCCTCCAACTGCTCCCCAGTCCACCACTCAGCACCTTTGCACCCAGGGACCACTTCCACCCCTTTCCTCTGATGCCCCAGCCCTAGCACAAGGTTCGACATGCTGAGGCTCAGACTTGCCGCTGAACTGACAGCTTGGTAAGCCAGGCCAGGGAGAGACAGGAGACCTTGGCTTAGCCTTCACCTGGCCTCTGGCTGAATAACTTTGGTCAGCTCCCACCTCTCTCTGTCCCTCATAACTGTAAGTCAAAGATTAGACCGATTCCTTTGCCATCTCTGGTTGATCCTGTAATAAGCAAATGGAAAAGACTCAACAGTCAAAATGATCCTGCCTGAGCCAGAGGATTCAAGGCCTGGAGCCCTGCAGGGGTATGGAGCAGGGTGCTTCTTGGGGTCTGCTGCTGGCCCAGTGCCGTCCCGTCTCGCCTCTCCTCCTGAGCTTATCTTCCCAAATGAAGCACTCCAAGGGGGCTTTCCTCCTCCCCTCCACCCCAGCATGGCCCATGCCCTCACCCACTTCTCCCCCATCAGATGTTTGGGAATCACTGTTGGCCTGTAAGAGCTGAATTGGATTCCTTGCACATTTGGTTTTCCCATCTGTAAAAGGGTGTCATCCTTTCCCCTCCTATCTCCCTGGGAGAAGAGAGGATGAATAAACGGCTTATTGGTATAACCTCCACCTTCTCTATCAGGGGCACTGCTCCCTTGCCAAGTGTCCTCCTGGGACCGTGATGTCAACAGCACTGGGGGAAACAGACACACCAACTGACCTCTGATTTTTTTTAAATATTTGTTTATTTATTTATTTTTGGCTAGATGGGGTCTTAGTTGTGGCACACAGGCTTCTCTCCAATTGTGGTGCACGGAGCTCAGTAGCTGTGGTACTCGGGCTTAGTTGTCCCAGGAAGTGTGGGATCTTAGTTCCCTGATCAGGTAATCAAACCCAAGTCCCCTGTGTTGAAAGGTAGATTCTTAACTACTGGACCACCAGGGAAGTCTCCCAGCTGACCTTTTAAAACCTCCCCCAGAAGACCATAGCCAGCTGCCCTCCCCAAGGACACTACACACCTCCCAATAGGAAGTCCAGGGAAGGGTGACTCTTGGGGTGCCACCTTCCCTCTCCCAGTGCTCCTATGTGGGTCCAGACAACAGCTGGAGGGGGCCGCTTCAGCACTTGCTCCCTCTCTGGGCAGCAATGCCCTCTGCCCTGTGGGAACCTCGCTCCTCTGAGTTGTACTTGCTGCTCTGATCGGCCTTATCTTTTTAAGGGTCCATCATAAGGATGCTGCCCCCAGGTCAGCCGCAGCCCAGGCCAAGTCAGTTCACAGTTCTGTTCTATCAGCTTTTTCTACGACAATCACACCTACCTGTAAGTGGGGAAGCGGTTTGCTGTCCACAAGTCTATCCCGTGTGCCTTCTCCGCAAAGCCTCACTACAGCCCAGGAAGTGAGAACAAGGATTGGCCTCACTTACAGATAAGGAAACCGAATCACAGGGTTGTGACCAGTACAGACTTTGGGGACCTGCAGCCCATCACAGTCACCTGGGGGGTGGCAGTCAGGAAAGGAGGATGCCAAGGGCAGCAGGAGAGGTGGTTGTTGGGGATCTGGTGGAGAGGTGACGCTGCCTATTACTGAGACATGGGATTGGAATTGCAGTTTGGGAGGCCAGTGAGGCAGGGGGTGTTTAAGGACCTGAGCGTACGCACAGTTTGGGGGACAGACCTACACTTCGGCTCCCACTCACAGGGGATGTGTTCTGTGCCAGGCCCTGGGGGGCCCGCTCCTTGGGGAACTCACAGGCTGTAGGCAGACAGGCACATCCACAGAGGAAGGTCAAGGTTCTGAGTTCTGGAGTGGTAGGTACTGTGTCAAGGTGGCTGGCAGGATCACAGAACTAAGAGTCAGGAGCCCATGGCGCCTGGGCCTGAGCCTCAGAAGAGATGAGGGGGCTTCCCACGCTCACCTGGGCTGGTGTCCATAGGATCAGGCTCTCCCAAAAAGGCTGTGGATTGGCTGCCCTTGAAGGGCGCATAGGAATTCACTGGGCAGGGGAAGGGGGCCTGAGGAGGCCCGAGTGCAAGCAGAGGTCACCTCTGAGTCCTCAGCACCCATCAGCCCGGGCCTGGCTACTGCAGGCATTTAGGGAGCATGTGCTGGCTAGTTGGATGGTGTTTGAATGAAAGAAGGAAGCCAGGGAGGGAGAGCGGGAGGGAGGGAGAGAAAAATGGAGTGAGGACTGCTGAGAACAGACAGAAAAATAAGAAAGCACCCACACTGTCAAGGAAGGGGCAGGAAAGCAGATAGGGCAGGGCAGGGGATCAGAGCCGGGTCACCAAGGTCCTTGAATGTCATGGGAGGTGATCACTGTACTTTGAAGGATTTTAAGGTGAGGCAGATGATCAGATCCAAATTTGTGGACACTCCCTCCAGCTCCTGTGTAGAAGATAGATGGAGGGGTAAAATTGAAGGTCAGAGCCTGGAGAAACAGCCAATGGGGTCTTCCAGGTGAGGGGATGGGGTGGGATGGAGGGTAGATACTTAAGAATTCAAGAAGCAGGGCTTGGTGAGTGTCTGAGTGTGGAGGTGAGGAAAGGAGGGGCCCCCCATGGCCTCTCAACACAGTTTCCTGTGAGCTGACCCCTGCCAGGCTTCGCGACTTTCTTCCCGGGAACCCTCACACCCACCTCCCTGAGGGTCTGCACTGTGTAGGGGGCACCACGGTGCACGGCTTGAACCCCCTTCAGGCTGAAGCACTCCTCGGTGTCGCTGGGAGTGTTGAGGCTGGCTGGCCGGCCACAGATGAGCCCCTGCCCCTCAGCTGAAGAGAGAGGCTCCGTGCCCAGGGCCTTGCCTCTCTAGGGGCAGCTGCATCCAACAAATGACCAAAAGTGAAAGTACTAGTCACTCAGTTGTGTCTGACTCTTTGTGACCCTATGGACTATATATAGCCCATGGGCTTCTCCAGGCAAGAATACTGGAGTAGGTTGCCATTTCCTTCTCCAGGGGATCTTCCTGACCCAGAGATCGAACCCAGGTCTCCTGCATTGTAGGCATATTCTTTACCATCTGAGCCACCAGGGAAGCTCAAGGCAGGGGATAAAGGCCGAACCCTCCTGTCCCAACTCAGGACGAGCCCACAGAGAGAGCTCAGGTCCAGACTCCCATTGCTCTATGCTATGAATGCATCACAAACCATCTCCCCGCTCTGCCCCGTCCTGCTTCCCTCACTCCCTCCCTGCCATGGGTCTCAATCCCAATAAACCTCCTGCTCGCTAATCTTCCTCAACGTGCTGGTATTAACATCCCCATTTCACCCCTAAGGAAATTTTGGCTCAGAGATGTTAAGTGACTTGCCCATGGTTGCACAGCTGATAAGTGACAGATCAGGGGCTGGCTAGGGAGGAAAGAGGCCAGGGACCCTGGCTGGCTGAAGCAGAGAGTCAGAGGGAGAGTCAGTCCCCAGGGAAGGCTGATCCAGCCTGTAGACCAGCACTGGAACTAGGAGGGATTTATTCCATCTGCCTCTCTCTCCACATTCCACAGATGGGGAAACTGAGATCAGAGAAGGGATAAGATTGCCCAGGCTCATAATGTCAGTTAATGATGACCCTAGGAGTGTTCCCTAAGGTTCTGCCTCCCGGACCAATACAGGCATTTCCTTTGGTTTATTTATTTATTTATTGCTGGACTGGCTTTTCATTGCTGTGTGCGGGCTTTCTCTAGTTGTGGTCCAAGGGCTTCTCGTTGTGATAGCTACTCCTGTTGCAGAACACGGGCTCTAGGCATGCAGGCTTCAGTAGTTGTGGCTTGAGGGCTCTAGAGTGTGGGCTCAGAAGTTGTGGAACCTGGACTTAGTTGCTCCGCAGCATGTGAGATCTTCCCGGACCAGGAATCAAACTGGTGTCCCCTGATTGGTAGGTGGATTCTTAACCACTGGACCACCAGGGAACTCCTGGGCATTTTCTTTGGACCAGACTGCTGTTCTCTTTCCACCAGCCCCTTTTCCAAGCCAAGCAGCGGGTCTCATGCTCAGAGACCTGTCAGGGTTGACCCTTACTCAATTCCCCCAAGGCTGGAAAGAGGTGGCTGCGGTTCCCCCAGGCATGCAGAGACCTTTGCAGCAGCCTGAGCTGCCCAGCACTGGCGTGAAGTTGGGATGAACTGGGCTGGGCAAGGCTAGATCTGACTGGCACAGCAGAGCAAACAGATGAAACAGACGGGAAGGAAATCAATTTGAGTGTTTGATTAATTTTAATTTTTAATTTGCGCAGAGAGTAGCGCTTCCCATTTGATACCGCATGCTCACTGTGAGCTGCTGGCACTGGCCATGGCTGCCACCGCTGCAGCCTGGTGTGCCCAACGGCTCCCTGCCCTTCTGTCAGGCAAGCCAGTCTTTCACATGGCAGACTGGCTTTCTGCAAAGCATAGAGGAAAGGGGCCTCTGCCCCTTCTGCCCAGGAGAGAAGAGTCTGTAAGTCCCCTCTGCGCCAAGTGGGAGGAGCCAAAGCAATGCTCCCTCCTAGGAAGACACCAGTCAGGCCACGTCTGCACATCCATCACGGTGGATGAATGAACTCTCGGGCGTGGTGACAGATCAGTCTGGGGGGCAAGGGAGATTCTGGGTGCACATCAGTTCACTGGTGCTAAGTAATTGCCCAGGCCACTTACACTTAAAAGCCACTATACCTGGAGTCGGATCTGCCGTAAAACTAGGACAGTCTCAGCTCTTGTGTTCTGAAACTTTGAGGGTCAAAGCTCTGCTCTTCGTTGATTGGGAATTTGACCATATACAGAATGGAGAAAGTTGGTCTGAACTGGAAGAGACTAAATCCATCATACACACCCTCTAGCTCCCGGCCCTTTCTCCCCAAGCCCCTCCCTACCAGGCCCCATACTCTGAGAGCATCAGCCTATGGGATTGAGAGCAGAGACCCTGGAAGGAGGCAGACGTAGTTGGAATCCTGGCTCCACCACCTTCCAGCTGTGTGACATTAGGCAAATCACATAATCTTCCTGAGCATGGCCTTCAAGGACACACCACTCAGTGGCCTCCTCCAGGAAGCCTTCCCTGATTGAAACTTTGTCCTCAGCACTACTATTCCCAAGTGCTGGCCCTGCCCTCAGCACAAGCCCTCTCTGACCTTTCCTTGACCCTCAGTAACTTGACTGTGTGCACTACACACATTGCCTGGGATGATGTGCTAAAAAGAAAATGACTTTTGGTGTAGACATCCCTGCTTCAATTCCAAGCTCACCTCCATGCTGGCCGCTTAGGCCCATCTCTTGAGCATCTCAGATTCAATGGATCCAAACTGAACTCACCAACCCTCCTCAAACTCACCTTTGCCTCTTTTTCTTCCCCATCTCATTTAACAATATCCCAGTCTAGGAGAGAACCCTAGGAAACATTCCTAGGGTCATCATTAACTGACATTATGAGCCTGGGCAATCTTATCCCTTCTCTGATCTCAGTTTCCCCATCTGTGGAATGGGGAGAGAGAGGCAGATGGAATAAGTCCCTCCTGGTTCCAGTGCTGGTCTACAGGCTGGATCAGCCTTCCCTGAGGACTGACTCTCCCTCCGACTCCCTGCTTCAGCCAGCCAGGGTCCCTGGCCTCTTTCCTCCCGAGCCAGCCCCTGATCTGCCACTTATCAGCTATGCAACCATGGGCAAGTCACTTAACACCTCAAGCCAGTGGGCAAGGATCCACTGAAACTCCTCCATCTGCCTCATTCCCTGCATCCTACCTGACCCAGGCCCTCTGTCCCCACCCTCCACTCCTACCCTCTGATAGCGCAGGCAGAGAGAGAGGGATTCTCCTTTGTATTTACTCCATTACATGGCAAGGCTGGGGGAGCCTTCTGAGAACGGCCAGTCTTCTCCTCCATTCTACAAGATGAGGACCCTGAAACCCAAAAAGAGACAAAGACCTGCCCTGAGCCCGATGATCAACTGCCCACAACAGAGCCCACAGTGAGAAGTCTGGTCTCCTCTGCAACCCAAGTGGGAATTGCAGGGAGGTCATGGTCAGGGCCAAGCCCTGGGACAGTGGTAGAAGGGAACCTGAAGCCCCCAAAGTCCCAGCCCACCTACCCTCATACCCAAAACCCAGAGAATCTGCAGAGGAGGGGTGAGGTCTGGGCTGTGTTCAAGTTCCCAGGCAGATTGTGTAACCCACTACTGAGAAGCCCACAAAAGCCATACCTCACTCCATGCTGAGTCCACAGCCCAGCACCCCACCGTCCTGCTTGGAAGTGGCCGCAGCAGCAGGCAGGAAAGGGCCTCAGTTATGGCTAGAGCCAGTGGCCATCCTCTGCGTCCCCTTCTCCCTGCACCCAGTTCTCATACTGCCTGGAATTCTAGTAACCTTGCCTGGCTCAAATGCAAACTAATCCATTCTGGCCATTAGAAGTGTTGGTACAAGGGTGGGTGAGAGGGCGTGACGAAGAGTCATCCCAGTTAGAAGTCCCAGAGAGAGACCCCAGGGTAGACCAGGCTGACCCCTTCTATTGAGCACCTTCTGCGTTCTGGGCACTGAGCTAAGGGCTTCACAAGCTTCCTTGCTGCTCCAAGGCCCCCTCCCTGTTACCCAAGCATCCTTCAACCCCTCCCAGCCTCAGTTTCCTCTCCTGTAAAATACAATTAGTGTTAAGAGCTGCCTCTAGAGACTATTTGGAGAAGGCAATGGCACCCCACTCCAGTACTCTTGCCTGGAAAACCCCATGGACTGGAGGAGCCTGGTAGGCTGCAGTCCATGGGGTCGTTAAGAGTCGGACATGACTGAGCGACTTCACCTTGAATTTTTCACTTTCATTCATTGGAAAGGAAATGGCAACCCACTCCAGTATTCTTGCCTGGAGAATCCCAAGGCCGGGGGAGCCTGGTGGGCTGCCGTCTATGGGGTCATTGGGTGATTAAATAGGAAAAGATGTGTAAAGTGCTTCCTACAATTCTGGACACAAAATACATGCTAAGTTAATGCTAATTATAGATGAGATGACTTTTGTGATAAAGCCAAGAATGGATCCAGTTCATGTTCGTGCTTGTTAAATTTGAGCTGCTGGACTTGCCAGGTGTTCCAGTAGTTGAGAACCAGCCTGCCAACGCATAAGGTGTGGGTTTGATCCCTGGTCCGGGAAGATCCCACATGCCACAGGGCAACTGAGCCCATGCACCCCAACTACTGAGCCCTGCTCTAGAGCCCGGGCCCCACAGCAAGAGAAGACACCATGAGGAGAAACAACTGGAGAGTAGCCCACGGTCCCCACAACTAAAAGCTCAAGGGCAGCAGCAAAGGCCCAGAGCAGCCAAAAGTAAGTAAATAAATAATTGTTTAAAAATCTGAGCTGCTAGTAAGACAACTGTTTACCCACTTGCTGCTGGAATGGGGTAGAGCTGGGAGTGGAGAGGGGGTTCTGCCCAGGGCTATGGGACAAAGGAGTTGTCTAGAAACCCACAGCTTTAATACTAAAACAAAGCATAGAGAAGGAATAAGGCCACAGGAAATGGGCCACAGGAAGCCAGAATCCACTATTTTTTAAAAGCCTCCCTCTCTGAGGTTTGGCCCTAGGTGGGCTGACCCTAAAGGTTCCTGAGTCTTTTGGATTGGACCACGCCAGGCAGTCAAGGAGAAGGAATGAGAACTTCATCCAGTAGGAGGGAGAGGGGAGTGGCAGAGACTCCAGTGAGACAGAGACGTTAGGAAGATAGTCATGTGACAGCCACCAATACACAGCCCTTAAAGCACTTGAGTTTGTCCTTTGCCCACATTTTCTCATCTCATCCTCTGAACCACCTTGTCAAAGGTATCGTTATGCCCATACACAGAGGGGGGCCCAAGAGGCCAATAATGACTTGCCCTTTGAGCCTGGATCTTTCTGTTTTCTAAAGACCAGACTTGGAACCATATTAAGAAGGATCAAGGAGGAAGCTAGTGCCAGGGTCCGGCTTCTTCTCTGGGTTCCAAAATCCCTGGTGCAGCGCAGTGGGGCCTTTCAGTTTCCAAACCAAGGCTTCTTCAGATATTCAACGGTTTAGAAGCCCAGAAAATGCCTGCCTCTTCCTAGCCTGCCTCTGGAAGCAAGTAGAGGTTACTATGGGAAGAACCTGGCCATGTACTGGAGGTTCTTGGAGCAGTTGGAGCAGAAATGCTTGAGGTTAAAAAATAATAACAGTTTACTGCACTAACTACATACCAAGCACTGCTTTAAGTGCTTTATGTATTATGTTTCATTCTATAGCACCCTTTGAAAGTGAAAGTGAAAGTCACTCAGTGGTGTCCGACTTTTTGCTACCCCATGGACAATACAGTCCATGGAATTCTACAAGCCAGAATACTGGAGTGGGTAGCCATTCCCTTCTTCAGGGGATCAAACCCAGGTTTCCTGCATTGCAGGCAGATTTTTTACCAGCTGAGCCACCAGGGAAGCCCAAGAATACTGGAATGGGTAGCCTATCCCTTCTCCAGCAGATCTTCCCAACCCAGGAATCAAGCCGGGGTCATCCTTATTTCACAGATGAGGAAACTGAAGCACAGAGAAGTTAAGTAATGCCTCCAAGTTTGCACAGCCTGGAAGAGACCAAGGCAAGATTCAGTTTCAGGCAGTGATGTTGCACAGGCCATGACTCTAACCATCTACCAAGCTGCCTATCAAGACAGCCAAGTACTGCCCCCAAAGACCAGAGCAACCCAGAACAGTGTTGGGGGTAGGATTCAACTTACAGCACTCCTATTTGCACACACTTTTTAGAGTACAGAAAGTGAGGCACCCGTGTCTTTGCAGACTCAGCACAGAGAAGCCAGCTGGGCTACCCCTGCTTTTGCTCTGTTCCAGAAGACGCAGGCACAGGCAGTCAGGCTGTATGGAAACATGAAGCCGCTGACTCACTGAATAACTTGGGCAAGCCAGTGTTCCCAGGGCTCCAGGCCCCGGGTCCCAACCCATGTGATGATTTCCCAGGATGAGCCACTTCTGAAAAGCCCGATTCGACTTTCCACCCACCTCTGGGGGTTTGGGGCACTCTCCAGGGTCCTGAAATAGCTCTCCTGCCTGTAAGCAGGGAGTCTGGAGACCCCAAAGCAGCTGATTTGGTTCTCTGGACATGTTCTTAAAAACAAGGAAGGTACATCAACATTTGAGTCATGAACTATTACCCTAAGCACACGTGGGGAGCTATTTCTTAGATTCATCACCACCGTGACCAAGCTCAATCCTTTTGTGAAAATCAATGAATTGATGCTCCCTCCTCCCTGTGGGTGGCTCTGTTTCCATTTGAATTTTCAGGTAGAGGATGCACCTCAATGAGATGGGCTGGTCTGTAGCCCTAGAATTGAGATGAGTGCATCATGAAGTGTTCAGCCCAGGTGCTCAGTAAATGTCACCGGCTGCCATCATCACCACCATAATCCTCATTATCCTTCATCATCCCTGGGCAGACCCCTCTTCTGGAATAGCAACACACCCAGATGTATACCCCCCAGTTTGTCGCTCCAGAAGCACACAGCGGGAGAAGGCAGTGGTCACCATTGCTATGTGCAATGGCCAGATGACAGTCTTTAGAGGGAGGAGGAAGAGGGCCTCCCTTTCAGAGGCTGCTCAGATCCTCTCCATCCCACAGTTCCCCCTTGGGGGCCTGGAATATCCTTGTCCCACCTATGCTTTCAAGTTTAGACTGAGTAAGGCTCTGAGAGTGTCTCCCTCAGTCTCCCACCCACCATTCACAAGTCCTGATGAGGAAACCCCATGAAGTGACTCCAGGACCAATTGATTATGGGGTCATCTTCTCCCTCCATACCCTGCCTCTTTGGGCCCCCAGACTTCCCCATCTCAGTGGGAAACCAGGCAGCCAGATCCTAGTGATTGAAGAAAGCAGGGGCCCTCCTGTTTAAGGAAAGGACTCCATATACCCTGAAAAAAACATAGTTCAAAAAGACACATATATCCCAATATTCATTTCAGCACTATTTACAATAACCAGGACATACAAGCAACCTAAATGTCCATCAACATATGAATGGCTAAAAGAAGATGTATTGTGGTACATATATATGGTGGGATATTATTTAGCCATAAAAAGGAATGAAATTGGGTCATTTGTAGTGATGTGGATGAACCTAGAGTCTGTCATACAGAGTGAAGTAAGTCAAGAAGAGAAAAACAAATGCCATATATTAACACACATGTATGGAATCTAGAAAGATGGTTCAGATGAGCTTATTTGCAGGGCAGGGATAGAGATGCAGACATAGAAAACAGACGTACGGACACAGAGTGGGAAGGGGAGGATGAAACAAATTGATAGATAGCTAGTTGGAACATGCTAGGAGAAGGCAATGGCACCCCACTCCAGTACTCTTGCCTAGAATATCCCATGGACGGAGGAGCCTGGTAGGCTGCAGTCCATGGGGTCTCGAAGAGTCGGACACGACAGAGTGACTTCACTTTCACTTTTCACTTCCATGCATTGGAGAAGGAAATGGCAACCCACTCCAGTGTTCTTGCCTGGAGAATCCCAGGAACGGGGGAGCCTGGTGGGCTGCCGTCTATGGGGTCGCACAGAGTCGGACATGACTGAAGCGACTTAGCAGCAGCAGCAGGTAGCACAGGGAGCTCAGCTCGGTGCTCTGTGATGACCTAGAGGGTGGAAGGTGGGAGTGGGACAGAGGTTCAAGAGAGAGGAGATATATGTATACATATCACTGATTTACAATACAGTAGAGCAGAAAGTAATACAACATTGCAAAGCAATTATATGCCAACAAAAAATAAATAAATAAATGGAAGGGGCTCAAATGCTGGAGAACGAGCTGTGTCCTCATTACAAGAGTGGGCAGTGGGGCAAGAGAAGAAGCTACACCTCTACCCTTTGCTCCCCACTCCTGCATTCTCCCAGTCACCCCAACTTGGAAGGGGCAAGGTCTCAAGGCAGAGGCCCCTGACTTGTCATCACTTTCAATCCCAGCTGGCCAGGACCCTGTGACTCAATCTCCATTGCAGAGTAACTCTGCAGGCTCCACTGCTGGGCCTGAGAACCCTCAACTCCTCTTTTCAGCAGACACTTATTAAATACCTACTATGTGCCTGCCCTGTGCCAGGGCAATTCTCTTACACTTGATCCCATGTGATCCTATAAGAACTCTTAGGATCCTATATCATCCCATGGAAATATGTATTTAACAGATGAGAAAACTGAGGCTTAGAGAGGCTAAGTCATTTTCCCAAGGTCACACAGCTGGGGAGCGGTGGGTCAGAAACACCAGATTTTCCAGTCTGATGAGAGTGGCTCTCCCAGCCCTGCCCCAGGTTGATCCACAGAGATGACTACAGCACAAGCCTTAGAACAGGTGAGCTTCACTGAGGAGTCAAAGGAGAAAGCCCTGTCTAGCCTAGTTTATACCTGCTCTGGGAGAACCTGCCCAGCTGGCTCCCTGGGCTTTGGAAGGATACCCCATGTGGGCAATGGTCAAGGTGGTGGAACAGGGAAAGTAGTCACATCCCAGACTGAATGCCTTGCTTGCTCCCCACTCGGAGCTGCTGAAGCTGAGGGGCTGGAGGTGGGGCGCAGAGCGGGGTGTGCACTAGGAGACCCAGGGACAGATGTGCCCTCCTCCCCCGCCCAAATACAGCCCACTCACTTCTGTGGACCACTGCGGAGGACCCTTCTGAAATGCCAACGTTTTCTGAAAGGGTTAGGGGTCTCTGCCCCCAAGTGGTCAGGCAAGTAACCGGAAGCAGAGCTGCTGAGGATGGGCCAGGGAAGCGCAGGCTCTGCCTAAAAACCCCAACCACTCCATGTGGGCCTGCCGGTATTTCAAGAGAAGCCAAAAGTCAGATTTCCTCAGAAGGCATCCATTTTTAAAATATTGGCCACTATTTCAATTTTTTACAGTACCCAGTGGGTCAAATGTCCAGTACCCATTTGCCATCTCTGGCTCATGCCCTTAGATGTTCCCATTGGCCAAGGCCCCAGTGAGACCAGCACAGCATTTCCAGCAGTTCAGAGTCCACAGTGTCCCTGCGCATTCCCCGTCATCTGAGCCTCAGGGATCATGGTCCCCTTTTTACAGCTGTAGAAACTGAGGCTCAGAGGGACAGAGTCCTGGGGGAGGCCAGGCCCTGACCCCAGCCCAGGCCTCCTTGCGCTGACCCCTCTCTGTAGCCCAGGGAACACAGACAGGCCCCTCTAGGGGAAGGGACCTGAACTCCAGCCTGACAGAACTGGCTGGAGCCCAGATGAGGACACCAGGCTGCTCTCAGGAGCCTGGGGCAAAGGAGGCACAGATTTGATCTGCCCCTCCACTCTCAGTGGGCCCTTTTGATTGAGGTGCAGGAGCAGGGCCCCTGGGCCCAGAAGAGGTAAAACTGGGTGGCGAGAGGGAAAGAATAGGGGATTAGATTGGATTTTCTCCATTTGGAGGCAATGTTAGCTCCACTGTGCACTGCTCTCATCATTATTTTTTATCCAGAAGTTGATACATTGGCTGGAGTGGGGACTAGGTGGGGATCAGGTTCAGGGGCCCGGACCCACAGGGAGCTAGCCAGGCTTTTCAAGGAGAGACCACAGCAGGGGGTGGGATGGTAGGGAGAGGAAGTGAGAAAATCCACAAATCTGAGACAAGGAGGCACTGATGTCCTTTCTCAGCTTTTTACACACATGCACACATGTGCCCAAGACTTATTCATGGAACCAACACATGCACACATGTGTGTATATGGGCAGAGAGACATGCAAACATTCTCACACATGCCCCCAAAGCCTTTGCTTACACTGTGCTCCCCACCTAGGATACTCTTCCCTTGTCTCTGAGTCCTCTTGTTTCATTTCTTGGGCCGCCTCCATTCCTAGTGTCTGGAGCCAGAGAGGGGTGTTTGGATTAGGCCTGGGGGTACTGGGCCCTGGGTGTGTGTAAGAGAGAAAGGAAGGGGGTCCTAGGGCAGAGCGGAGCTCAGGGATGAGGACCATGCCAGGACTGGCAGTGGGGCTGGGAGGTGTCCCACCGCTGCCAGAAGGGAAGTGCAGAGGCTGCCGGCAGGGCACTGAGAAGGGTCTGCTGTTTGCAGAAAGGGACACCGAAGGTGGACCTGAAAATCTTCCTTCCGCCCCCGCCCCCCGGTGGAAGTCTTCCAGGATCACCCCGGGTCGGGTGCTCTCTCCTCCCTTCTAGCTCCGAGAACCGTGATGGTATGCTGAACCTACTGGATACTGCGCTCAAGAAATCTTAACTCTATCTCCCCGGAGCAGCTAACCTCCTGGAACAGCTCCAGACCTAGGACTGTACTTTTAAAACCCAAGCCCTTTGGCGACAGGGAGGCAGCCTTCAGCACCTAGCAACGGAGAAACCAGGCCGAGTGTGATTGGTCAGTTCCAGCTCAAAGGCGGGACGTCGTGAACCGATTGGGTGGCGATGCTTATAAAAGGGAGATGCCAGTGACCGCGAAGAAGCAAGTTCATGGAGGTCTGCTGTCCTGAGAGCCAGAGAACCAGAGAACCAGCCAGAAGGAGGAAGGACAGTCTGCAGTTCAGAATTCCCGCTCCTGCCAGGGCAGGTCAGAGAGCAGCACTCCAGGTGGAGGTAGGTGTCCAGTTTCAGATCCTAACGTTGGTGTTCCAGGAAGATGGTCTCAATTCTTAGTCTGCTCATGAAGGCAGCACTATTGGCAATAAACAGGTGTCTGGCACCCAAACGCTTACGCCTGAATTAACCAGAACAGCCCCAGAAGCATTCCTCGGGGACTTCCCTGGCAGTCCAGTGGCCCAATACAGGGGACAGGAGTTCAATCCCTGGTCAGGGAACTAGACCCTGCATGCTTCAACTAAGAGCCCACGTGCCCCTTCCTCAGGTTTTCCTAGCAGTTGCAGAGCCTTGCGATTGCTACCCTGAAGAGTTCTCATGTCTCAGCTGCACACCTCCAGGAGCCTTACTCATGTTGTTTTCCACTAATTGCATCCCCCCAGAGCCCAACTCCACAGACTGTAACGTGAATGGTGCCCCCTGGAGCTGGGTGCCCCCTGGTGGCACTGGGTGCTCAGTGCAGCCCAGCTGATGGTGGGCTCCAGAGGGAGGCTTTAGTCTCAGCTGAGCAGTCTCCCTCCTGGCGGTCATGGGTAGGGGCTGAATAAAGACTGCCAGCTTAAGTGCCTGTACAAGAGAGCCCAGACCCTGCCAGCCCCAAACCTCTCTTCCCAGCCTTTCCCCCTCAGCAGTCACCAGCCATCTGGCTGGACAGGCCCGTGGATGGCATGTCTGCAGCACCCTGGTGGCAGCCAGGCAGTTGATAACTACAAGATGCCCATTTACTTCAGGGCAATATTTACATTTTCCAAAACCAGGCAAAGGGGTTTGTAATGTAACAATAAGGGGAGCATAGAGGCTGTTCCATATACTAGTGACACCATTTTAGGAGTACCCTCTGTGGGTCAGACACCATGTAGCATTTCTGATTCTCACAAAAATCTTGAGAAAGAAATATAAATCATTCCCATTTCACATATGAGGAAACTGAGGCTCCAAGAGGCTCAGGAACTTGCCAGGCCACACTGTGTCATAGCAGAACAGGATTGGAGGGTGTCCTGCCTGACACCAGGGCTTTCCACATGCCTTCTTCTAGCCCAGCCCCCAGTAACTTTCTGTCCTCAAGGGCTATAAAGGCAGCAGTAACTTAGGTCAGAAGTAGCTTTGGCCAGTCCAGTGTGATGAGAGGGCTTCCCTGTAAGGGTCCCCTCCCTGAGGCTGTGGGCATCCTTTCCTGCAGCAGACAGGAGCTGCCTTTGTGCCACATGCTTATGTGACCGCCTATACCTGTGACTGTGTGTACATGTGCTACATGAAACAGTCATGTGCTCTGGTCCCTAACAGGCTGGCCTCAAGTCTCACTCATTCACACAGTAGCATGGCCCCTGGGGAGTCACGTCCCAGCTCTGCCACTTACACCCTGTGTGACCTTGTGCTGTGCTTAGTCAGTCATGTCCGACTCTTTGCAACCCCATGGACTGTAGCCCACCAGGCTCCTCTGTCCATGGGGATTCTCCAAGCAAGAATACTGGAGTGGGTTGCCATGCCCTCCTCCAGGGGATCTTCCCAACCCAGGAATCAAACCAGGGTCTCCTGCATTGCAGGCAGATTCTTAATCAGCTGAGCTACCAGGGAAGCTCCCTGTGTGATCTTAGTGGGCTACTTAACCTCTCTGTGCCTCTGAGTCTCCATCTGTACAGTGGGGATAATAATAGCACCTTCTTCAGAGGTAAAAGAGTCTAATGCAGTACCTGGTGCATGGTGGATGCCATAAGGGTGTTAGCTAGTCTATTTTTCAGCAAAGGTTTACTGAGTGCTTACTATGTGCCTGGGAGTCTGATAGGTGCTAGGACCACCCCCAGCTGCCTGCTCAACCCCTGTACCTGGGTGTCCACCATGT
>NW_011494753.1:7946061-7956390 GCF_000754665.1 Bison bison bison
TCCACCATGTTCAGATAACACATCGCCCTCCTCCCCCCGACCAGGTCTGCCCTCTTTCTGGGTGCCCATCTAAGAACTTAGCACCCCCAGCTATCCAGTCACCCAAACCAGTAACCTGGAAGCCCCCTTGTCACCTTGCTCTCCATCATCCCCTCATTCAACTAAGTTCTATCAACTCTATCTCGTAAATCACCATGAATCCATCCACTTCTCTGCAACCCACCAGACTCCCCCTCCCCCAGTAACAGTAATAGGTGCTACTGGCGCCTCACCCAGATCCCTTCCACCAGTGTATCCCCCCCATCCTCACCCCCACCCCCCACCCTCTGAGCGCTGCTGTGAGTTCTGGCTGTCAACAGCTCACAGCTGTCCTTCTCTAGAGCATTGCCCTCAGCCAAGGGAGACCGACCTTATCAGGAAATGCTTGAAGGTTTACAACCCACAGCCAATGGTTGACAGATCCAGGAACAAAAGCCCACCCCCCTGCCCCCAGCCCCTTTGCCTCCTGACAACTCTGATGCTATTCAAGCTCCGGGGCTCCCCTGGGATCAGGCAAAGAGCAGACTTCAGCTGACCCCTCATCCTTGCCTAGCTTCCTCCCCGTCCTATCCCACTCTCTTGGCATCACTTGAAAGCACTCGTTTAATAAACCTCTAGCCCTCGGACCTCCTTTTCCTGCTCTGCTTTTCAGGAACCCTGTCTAAGAGACCCTCTCCCTTGCTAGGTTAGTCACAGTGACATGTTCTGGCCCTGGAGGAAAACTTGAAGGACAGGTGGGGCCCTGGCTGGGGCAGGGGACAGTGGGGTCCTAAGAAGGGAAAGCAGATAAGCTCTGGCCCTCCCCACCCATCCTGAATCGGCTGGCCTGAAGGAGTGGCCAGCACCCACCTGGCCTCTGAGACGCTGTGATTAACTTTTGTGCCAGAAGGAGAATGGGGACCTGGGGCTTTCCCTCCTCCTTTTTTTCTTTTTACTTCTCTTTTGCTTTCTTCAAAAGCTGAGCCCAAGTTAATCAGATAAATTCTCACCAGTCGCACCAACCATTTTTCTAAGGTTCAATCTCCCCAGAGTGACTCATAATTACTCCAGACTGAGACATTAAAGCAAAAGGGGAAAGAAGAGGGGGAGAAAAAGATGTTTTTAATTAAAAAATTAATTTTTCCAACAGACCCATGGATGGCTGCCTGGCTGTGGTGCTTCACTGCCTCCGAGACAATCCCCTTCCATCCGTCTTTTCCTCATTAAATCTCAAGGAAGGGGAGGGGGCCTGGAGAGGGCAGCCCCTCCCCGAACAAAGCTTTCTCTCCCTCCAGCAGAAGCATCCAACCCTCTGCCGTCCTGAAAAGTAAGTGGTTAGACTGCAGGAATCTAGGTGAGAACTGCAGACGCGGGGTGCAAGCTTGGAGTCAGACAGACTCGGGCCCCATTCAGTCCCTTAGGATGTGTACAGTGTGGCAGTGCTCCCTGGCACCTCCCTCTTCAAGTAAGGTCCTTCGACCAGCAGCATTGACATCACCTGGAAGAAACCAGAATCTTAGATCGCCTGAATCCAAATCTGTGTTTTAGTAAAATCTCTGATGACTCATGTGCACACTGCATTTTAAGAAACACTGTCCAAGTGGCTCTGAGCCTCAGTCAGCTCCTCTGGAAAATGGGGAGAATAAGGACCTCCGCCTTGCAGTTTAGTTTGCAAGGATTATGGAGGCGTAGAAGAAAACAGTTCAGCAAACCGTAAAGCGGGGACCTCAGAAAACATTCACTACATAAAACCTTGAGCCTTTTTGTCGTTAGGTGTCAAAGCTCACATCTGGCAGCCTTTCAGAAACTTGATTTGGTGAGCCAGAGGCCTTCCCACTCACTCGGGTACTTCATTCCCCGTATCTGGGGCCCAACCAGGAGTTTCTTAAAGCAACGAAAGAGTTTGTAATCAGGGAACTCTTGACCAGAGGAAATAAAGTCACTCACTGTCTGAAGCATCATCTAGGTGCCTTCCCTGCTCACAGCAAGCCGGGAGCTACTGGGGGTGAGTAGGCTGGGGTGAGGGCAGCTCAAATCCCAATGTCACCAGGATGCAAGCACCCACTCTAGACAGACATCAATAGCCAGAGCCTCTGACTTTTATTAATTAAATTTTACTGGAGTATAGATTATGCTTCCCTGGTGGCTCAGTAATAAAGAATCCTCCTGCAATGCAGGAGCTGCAGAAGTGGTTTTGACCCCTGGGTTGGGAAGATCCCCTGGAGGAGGACATGGCACCCCACTCCAGTATTCTTGCCTGGAGAATCCCATGGACAAAGGAGCCTGGCAGGCTGCAGTCCCATGGGTTGCAAGGAGGTGGACATGCCTGAAATGACTGTCCACGCATACGCTGGAGTATAGTTGCTTTACTATGTTATGGTGGTTCCTACTGTACAACAAAGTGAATCAGTTACACATATATGTGTGTGTGTGTGTATACATATATTATATATATATATATCCTCTTTTTCAGATTTCCTTCCGATTTAGGTCGCCACAGAGCAGCCAGTGGAGTTCCCTGTGCTACACGGTAGGTTCTCATTAGTTATCCATTTTATATGTAGTACCAATAGTGTCAATATATTGATTTTTACATTCTCATTCCCTTCTGGGGTCTTTCCTGAAGACATAATCTAAAGTGTGGACAAAACCTTGGGTCATCAGATTACCTCTTAATTAAGAGTGACTGGAAATAACACTGAAGGAAAGACTGAGTAAATGGTAGTAAGCACCTTTGAAATATTAAAGAACTACTAATGACAAGAAGACGTGTTTATAATGTAATGTAGGATATAGAACAGCTATAAACATACCTGTGTTTTAAAAAATTGTTCATATGTTTGTGTGTCTGCAGGTGTGTGTGTCTAGGCTTCTGGCCAGACAATGCTGTAGTTCTGGTTTCCAGGGCCTCTGTAAATCCAAGTCCCCTACGCCAGGGGATCCTGTGAGCAAGGCTCTGAGCCAGTAGAAGAGGACTGAGGGAGGAAGAGAAAATAATAGAGGAGAAGCACTGGGGCCACAGCAGACAGAGCCAGAGTTCAGGGCTCATCTCCAGCACCTACAGAGTACTGCAAGACCCAGAGAAGGAAATTAGAGAATGAGGCAGGCATGGACCACACTGCAGGGGTGTGAGGGAAGGCTGAAGCTCCACGATGGAGCTCACTCTAAGCCATGGGATGCAGGGCAGAGCATCTCCAGGCCTGGATCCTGGAGCTGGGGCCAAACCTGCAGCAGCAAGCCTGGAACTGACACTATGTCACAATATTCAAAGGTCTTTGTTGGCTACATTTAGGGAGAAAGGTGCTAGAGTTATAGTAACAGTGGACCTTCAGTCAGGATGCTTCTCTAAACTTGGGCTCTGTGGGCCTACCACTAACTCCCTCCACTTTTATGCAAAACTTTAACAGTGACAGAGTAAACTTAAAAATAAAAAAAAAATAATAAAGAATGTACAACCCAGCAAAGCCAGAGGAAGCTGACCCAGCAAAGCCGCATGCTGGTTTAGGGATGGAATTCGCAATACCTACAAGATCACCAAGGGATAGAGCCTTAAGCAGGATATAAAAGAAGGGTAAAACCAACATTTTAGACAATAAGAAAAAAATAAGACCTGGTTTTGCACTCAGGACTTCAGGGGATTAAAGGAGCAACTACAAAACCAACAGTTGCCGGGAAAAATACAGAGAAAAACTGCCCCCTCAGGATGTGCTTATAGAGCAAAATTTCAAAATGCATAAAGAACATTGATGTTAAAGCAAAATCAACAGTTAGAAGATGAACTTATTGCAGAGAAAATAACTAATAGAATAATCTTTAAATGGCTTAGCATTGTTACCAAACTGAACTTGGGGCAACTGGCCTGTTGGACAGTAAAGCCGATCTACTGGTACCAGGTTGTGGTGAAGGAAAACTTGACATTTATTGCAGGGGCCAAGCAAGGAGGTTGGGCAACTTGTGCTCAAAAGACCTGAACTCCTGCGTGGCTTTCAGGGAAGGGTTTTTTAAGACAGTGCAAGGGAGAGTCACAGGTGTGTGATCAGCTCATACACAATTCTCTAATTGCTTGATGGTGAGGTGACAGGGTGATGTTTCTGGAATCTCAGTCATCATCCTTCTGGTTTCAATGGACCTGGGGTCTACATGCTGGTGGTCAGCGTGCAGTTAACTTCTTCCACCTGGGGGGTTTTATTTGCAAAATAAATTAAAGATATGGCTCAGAATATTCATCTATAGCCCTGGGGAGGAACGAAAGGCACTTGACTTTGTCTTGTGGCTTAACTATTATTACTTTTGTCTTGCTTGACTGCCTTCCTTTGCTTCTGCATTTTCTCACTTTTCTGATTAAATTTTTTCTTTGAAACTCCGTGAAGACATAGGACGTGCATGTGTGGTAAGTAGCTCCAGTCGTGTCCGACTCTTCACGACCCTGTGGACTGTAGCCCTCCAGGCTCCTCTGTCCATGGGATTTTCCAGGCAAAAATACTGGAATGTGTTGCCATTTCCTCCTCCAGGGGATCTTCCTGACCCAAGGATTGAACCAGCATCTCATGAGTCTCCTGCATTGGCAGGTGGTTCTTTACCACCAGCGCCATCTGGGAAGTGCTTGAAGACCTAGGAGCCTAAAGCTTTACTACAAACAGGAGGCAGGGGACACGATGAGGGAGGGGGTTTGTCCCCAAGAAGGCCAACACACAGGGTCCTGCTCAGTTTCAACAAAAGCCTGTTTAGAAACCTTTAAAAAATGGAAGAAAAGACAGCATCTGCCAAAAGGAACAAAAATAAGCATAAATGTAACAAGAGTAGGTAGATGTAAAAATAACCCATTGAAAATCTTAGAAGTGAAATGATATACTCATTGGGGGAAAACCCTCCAAACTTGGATAAATTCTAAACTACACATGGCCAAAGAGAAACTTAGTGAATTGGAAGCTAGTGCTAAGGAATTTAAGTAGAACACAGCATAGAAAGGTAAAGATATAAACAGTCCATTAAGAAAAATGGAAAGTAAATTGAGTTGCTGTTGTTCAGTCGCTAAGTCATGTCCCACTTGTAACCCCATGGACGGCAGCATGCCATTTTTGGGAGGATCTAACAAATGCCTAATAGGAGAAGAGAATCAAGGGATGGAAGAGAAGTAATAGTCAGAAATATAAAAGCAGATTATTTACTAGAATTAAAGGAAAAGATAAGTTCTCAGGGTGGAAGTGAACATGGAATGTCTGGCATCATAAATACAGCTGAATCACAGCTAGACACACGGTAGTGCAGCTGCAGAACACCAAAGATAAGGATTAAAATGTAGAGGCTTCCAGAGAGCAAAGACCTTTCGCCTATCAAAGTACTGACAACAAGACATACAGACCTCTCATCAGTAAGAGGCCAGAAATCCCTGGAGCAAATGCTTCAAAGTACCAAGTATAAAAAAAAATGGAGGTTAAAATTCCATGTGCAGCTAAATAATCACTCGAGATTAAAACAAAATAAAACCTTTGTCAGACTTACAAAGACTAGAAAATTTATACCCAAGGACCTTCACTGAAAGAAGTTCTAAAGGATGTACTTCAGCAAAATGATAAGTGGACCTAATGGAAAAGGTAGGCTGTACAAACATAAGAATGAGTCCAGAAAATCATATACATATATGTATATATGCACATACACATGTGCATATACATATATATTAGGGTTTCCTGTGTGTAAGCATGCATACATACATACATATACACTAACTGAAATGTTGACCATAAAGGCTTCCCCAGTGGCTCAGCAATAAAGAATCCACCTGCAATGCAGGAGAGACACAGGATCTTCCCCTGAAGAAGGAAATGGCAACCCACTCCAATATTCTTGCCTGGAGAAACCCATAGACAGAGAAGCCTGGCAAGTTACAGTCCATGATGCTGCTGCTGCTGCTGCTGCTAAGTTGCTTCGGTCATGTCCGACTGTGTGCAACCCCATAGACGGCAGCCCACCAGGCTCCCCCGTCCCTGGGGGATCACAAAAAGAGTCGGACGTGACTGAGCAACTAAACAACAAAATTTGACCATAAAATGATAATAATAATAATAGCTACAGTTATCTTTTTTAAAAAAAGACGTAATATTTTAGACAATGAAATTGAGTACTTGTCCAGAGGATAATAAAGATACTGAATAACCCATGAACTTTGTTTTAAAAAAATAAGTAAATATGTATATTGAAAATGTAAGAGTGCCACTAAAGATTATAAATACAATTTATAGGTTGTGATATGCAACTAAAGCAATATTTAGAAGTAAATGTATAATCTTAAATGAATTCATTAAAACATGGAAAAATTTTAAACACCTTAAGTTCTTAAATTCCAAAACAGAGGTAAAAAAAAAAAAAAAACAGAAAGTAAAAGGAAGAAAACAATAAAGAAAAGATTTTAAAAAATTATTTTAATAGAAAACAAAAGCAACAGAGAGATACAACAGTCAAATTATTTCATCACATCTGCTCTGCAGAGTTACATCTTTACATGCTATAAAAACTTTCTAAATTTGTTTTTAAAAGTTATCACTTAGCTGGCTTAAAACTCAACATTCAAAAAACTAAGATCATGGCATCCAGTCCCATCACTTCATGGTGAACAGATGGGGGAAAAGTGGGAACAGTGACAGATTTTATTTTCCTGGGCTCCAAAATCACTGCAGACAGTGACTGCAGCCACGAAATTAAAAAAAACACTTAGTCCTTGGAAGGAAAGCTATGACAAACCTAGACAATATATTAAAAAACAGAGACATCACTTTGACAACAAAGGTCTGTATAGTCAAAGCTTTTTTTCCCAGTAGTCATGTATGGATGTGAGAATTGGCCCACAAAGAAGTCTAAGCACCAAAGAATTGATGCCTTCAAATTTGTGGTCCTGGAGAAGACTCTTGAAAGTCCCTTGGACTGCAAGGAAATCAAACCAGGCAATCCTAAAGGAAATCAACCCTGAATATTCATTGGAAAAACTGATGCTGAAGCTGAAGCTCCAATACTTTGGCCACCTGATGTGAAGTGCCTCATTGGAAAAGGCCCTGATGCTGGGAAAGATAGAGGGCAACAGGAGAAGGGGGCAAAAGAGGATGAGATGGTTGGATGACATCACTGACTCAGTGGACATGAGTTTGAGCAAACTCCAGGAGATGGTGAAGGACAGAGAAGCCTGGCATGTTGCAGTCCATGGGGTGGCAAAGAGTTTGACATGACTTAGCGACCGAACAACAACATACAATTTGTTTGGGTAATCCCATTATAGCTGATCTTTTTCTTTTCGGGTGGTTTGATGATGGACTTTAAATGCAGGCCTGAATGTTTTGACCAGGAAATGGGGGTAGAAATCTTTGCCAGATGCTTTCAGGTTTCCTACCTCATTTGCATCCTCTGAACACCCAGTGAAGTGGGGAGGGCGGGGCTGTCACTGAGGGTCAGAGAGGCAGAGACTGTGGATGGTGTTGAGTGGCACAGCCAGAAACAGAACCCACATCCCCACCCCACTCCCACAACCCCAGTTTTTCCTGTCTCCCCAGGTCACCTCCTAGTTGCAGGGGGCCTATGAAGTATCTTTCCTTGAAGCCTCCTCCCTGAGGCTGATTCAGACCAATCTTGTGCATATAACCTCATTCAAGATGCCAGAGGTGGGACTTCCCTGGTGGTCCAGTGATTAAGAATCTGCCTTCCAATGCAAGGGATGTGGGTTTGAGCCCTGGTCGGGGAACTAAAGTCTCACATGCCAGGGGACAACTAAGCCTGATCTCCGCATTTAAAGAGATGCCCTAGTGCTACAAGGAAGACCCATCACAGCCAAAACATAAAACAGATTAAAATTTTTTTTAATATTTTTTTAAATAGCAAAAGGAAAAAAAAAAAAAAAAAGATGCCAGAGATGAGAGAAAGCCAATGTCCCTGGGGAACACTGCCAAGCAGTCCAGGCTCCCCTCACTCTCCCTTGGGGAGAACAACAGATCTTAGAACAGGAGGCTATGCATCTACAGAGCAGTCTCTAGCACTGGTGTTTGAGGTTCACCTTTGCAGGCAGACAGTGAGGAGGGGCTGCCTAACAAGACCAGAGTCAGCGTTTTCCAGGTGGGGAGAAAAAAAGCTCTTGTGAAGAAAATTATCATTCTTTGGATCTGCTTAAGATGGGGCCCAGCCGTTCTTTAGTTAATCTCTCCACATACTTAGAAAGAAAGTTAAATCACTGACGACTTCTCAGTAGAATGACTTGGCCCAATATTGTGGTTATAAAACTCTAGACTGGTAAATTTCCTCGTCTGTGAAATGTCCTTCCCCAGAGAGCTTCCGGAGCACAGCAGACATGCAGCAATGTGAGAGTGGGCACAGTTAGATCCAGCCTGAGATGGGGGCCAGAGGTGGGCTCTGGGTTCCCTGCCCAGCCTGCTCAGGGAGCCCTCTCCCTGGGTGGGCTGCTCCGTGTTTATTGCATCAGGATTGGCATCTGGTTCTCCCACAAGCTCTGACCTAATGGGCTGGACTCTAAGACAACCTTGGGGCGAGTCACCAGCCGCTGGCCTGGTGCTAGTACCATGTTTCCCCGGAGGAGAAAAAAGGATGTCCTCATTGCCCGGGGTCCCTGTGGAGTGAAGGAAAGACAGAAATTAGCATGCCCACCCAATTCCGTCACACTGTCACGCTCTTGAAAGAAAATACTCTGTAATTTGCTTTGAAATCTTAAAGAAAGAAAAATACTAAGTCACAGAGTATTCAAGGCTGAAAGGAACCTCAGACAACAACTGGCCCAACCCCCTGACTGTTCGGAGAAGGAAACTGAGGCCCAGGGTCACACGATGAGAATTCGGGGGACCTGAGTCCGCAGCCCCCCAGGGTTGGCCTCCGTGGCCTGCTGCTCTCACACCAGGGCCCTTGCAGCAAGGGGGGCCAAATCTCCACTGCCCAGAGGGGAAGCCTGAGGAGCAAGAGAGAGAGGAAGCGAAAGGGGAGGACAGAACACAGGGTGGCAGGAAGCAGAGAGAATTTGCTCAGCCTTACCGTACTTGACCAATCGCCAGCGGGGCGTGCGGAGCGGCTGCTGGAACCACAGCTCCCCGGAGCCCCATCACTCAGCGATATGGTAATAAAGTGGCCGGGGCTGGAAAAATGCTATGAGACTCCAGAGAGCTCAGTCTCATCCCGCCGGATTATAACCCTGTTATCGACACCCCTGAGGCTTGTTCTGTCTCCTTCAGCACCAGCTCTGGAGATGAAAGCTCCAGCGGGATGCAGTCTGACCCAAGCATCCAGGGCTGGGAGCAAAAGGAGGTAGGTGGCAGGAAAGACTGACTCCTCCAGGGCCACACCTGCCATCGATGTCCCTTCTTCCTGAATCCCAACTCCTGTGTCCACTGAGGCCTCTGCAGGGCACTGGGCTGTGTGCCGTGGGGGACTGAGGGAGGAGAAACTGGGGTCAGGCTTGAGGGTCCTAGAGTGCTGGAAGCATAGTCATCACCTGCCCAAAGGTTAGCAGATAACAGAGATTGTGCGGTTCAGCTGTTGATACTCTGAAGACAGACAGGGCCCTGGGGGTTTCAGAGTGGAAGACAAGCTTCCTGAGGGAGTTGCAGCTACATCAGGCTGCAAGGGTCATAATTCTACTACTGAACGAACTGTCGCCACGGGTGCCTGCAGACCACCACCCTCCTCCCCATCCTCCCACACACGGGTCTGAGAGCATCCTGAACACCAGGCACTCACTGTCATCCTACGTAACCCTCCCCAGCATGTCAATACTTCCAGGAGAAAGTCAAAATCCCACTGTGTCATAATAATATTCAGCCATGAACAGAAATGAAATTCTGATATGTGCTACAGCATGGGCAAATCTTGAAATCATTATGCCAAGTGAAAGAAGCCAGACACAAAAGGACAAATATTGTATGATTCTGCTTGTAAGCGGTACCTAGCATAGGCAAATTTGTAGAGACAGAAAGTAGAACCGTGGTTGTCAGGGGCTGGAGGTGGGGGAGAGGGGAGGGGAATTATTGCTCCGTGGGGACAGAGTTTCTGTTTGGGAAGATGAATTTCTTGAAATGGATGTGGTGATGGTTGTACAACATTGCGAATGTACCTAATGCCAATAAATTGTACACTTAAAATGGTGAAATGGCAAACTTCACGTTATACATTTTACTACAACTTTTTAAAAATTCTTACCCCTGAAACTAATGTTATCTGTCAATTATACCTCAATTTTTAAAACACCTATCACACGCTGCCGTGCAAGGCGCCGCCGCTTCCCCCTAGTTTCAAGAGGGCACATCCCTAGAATGAGGGGAGAACCAG
>NW_011494753.1:7956490-7957822 GCF_000754665.1 Bison bison bison
TTGCTGAGCACAGGGAGGCACACAGCTCATCCCCTGAATGACTTCTGTCCTGGCCTCTGCAACCTGGTGCTGCCTCCTTTAGGCACTATGCCCTGTCCTGTCTCTGTGCCTTTGCACAGGCTGTTCCTTGGCTTGGAATTCCAGCCCCCGCTTCACTCTCTGGCTAATGCCAGCTGATTCTTCAGGGCACCACGGACGTGCCACCCTCTCTGTGAATTCTCCCCCACCAGCCACAAGCAGAGTTACAGCAGTCCTCCTCTGGGCAACCATATCTCCTCAGATGCCTGCATCAGGGAGCCTCTGCTGCTGAATTTGTGGGCCCACCGGGGCTTCCCAGGTGGCTCAGTGGTAAAGAATCCTCCTGCCAATGCAGGAGACACAGGAGATGCAGGTTCGATCCCTAGGTCAGGAAGATCCCCTGGAGGAGGAAATGGCAACCCACTCCAGTGTTCTTGCCTGGGAAATCCCAAGGACAGGCTACGGTCCATGGGGTCGCAAAGAGTCAGACGCGACTGAGCAACTGAGCACAAGCAGGGAAATAATACCATCCTCCTGAAGTGAAGCTGGGCAAGGCAGCCCAAGACATCACAGCAAAGACTCCGGTGTCACTTCCTGTGGGAATTCTTAATTAAAGCAACAACAACAAGCCACATCGCTGATCAGAGGTAGAATCTGGGTTACTTCCCCGGCATTTTCCATTTGAATGTAAGCCATGGGTCAAAAGTGGTAGAGCCATTGTTAGGGTCAAGCTTATTATTAACTTCCCAAGAGAATGTAGTGATATTTTGGTCCACCAGCAACAGAGAATAGAATAAAAAAGAAGATAGGACTTAGAGAAAAATCAAAAGAGCAGCTAAAAGCTGGCGCTATCCATCTCTCTAGGAGAACTTTTAAGTGGCCCCCAACTAGAAGAACTTAAAACATGGATTTTAGCTTAAAACTCTTATGATTTATAAAAATGATACTCTACCAATCAAGATTTGATTTCCTATTCTATCCTGGTACAGAGGATGCTGAATTTACTTAAAATCATATTCGCTACATGGATAGACAATAGATACATACATACCTAGACAGACAGAGATATGGAGACATAGAGCCGTAGACATCAGTTCAGTTCAGTTCAGTTCAGTTGCTCAGTCATGTCCGACTCTTTGCAACCCCATGAATCGCAGCACGCCAGGCCTCCTTGTCCATCATCAACTCCCGGAGTTCACCCAGACTCACATCCATTGAGTCAGTGATGCCATCCAGCCATCTCATCCTCTGGCATCCCCTTCTCCTCCTGCCCCCAATCCCTCCCAACATCAGAGTCTTTTCCAACGAGTCAAC
>NW_011494753.1:7957974-7966946 GCF_000754665.1 Bison bison bison
CTCAGCTTTCTTCACAGTCCAACTCTCACATCCATACATGACCACTGGAAAAACCATAGCCTTGACTAGATGGACCTTTGTTGGCAAAGTAATGTCTCTGCTTTTGAATATGCTATCTAGGTTGGTCATAACTTTCCTTCCAAGGAGTAAGCGTCTTTTAATTTCATGGCTGCAGTCACCATCTGCAGTGACCATAGACATACATGTAAGTAAAAATACTTAGGTTATTTGAATCCTTGTATTTACAAGAATGTATGATGTGACTTGTAAAGCAGCACATCTTCTACATCAGCAAGTCTAGGACTGTGTCTATGTCCTCTGTTTCCTCATCTAGACTGTGAACTCTTTTTTTTTTAACATTTATTTATTTATTATTTACTTGGTTGTGCTGGGTCTTATCTGGCTGAGTCATTGTAGCACGCAGGATCTTTAGTTGCAGCCTGCAGACTCTTAGTTGTGGCAAGCGGGATCTAGTTCCCCAACCAGGGATCAAACCCAGGCATCCTGCATTGGGAGCGTGGACCCTTAGCCATTGGACCACCAGGGAAGTTCCTAGACGGTGAACTCCTTGAGGATAGGTCTCTCTGTTTGTGGTCTCAGCCCAGCGGAGTTTGGCGCATAAACCAAAATAAATAAATGTCTGCTTTGTAATTGAATGAGTCAGTCTGTTTCTCCAGCACCCAGCATAGGCCATGATTCTCAGCCAAAGCCTAGTACGTACTGCGGGGAAAAAAGGAAGGAAGGACCTGACCACTGATACAGTGTCCCCGCTGTAGACTGACCTACCTCCTAGCGTTAAGCGCTTGGAGAAGCAGAAGTGTCACTGCAGACAGAGAGCCAGGTGGCCCTGCTCACTAGTCTGCCCCCGTGGGGAAGACGGCAGGAAGGCGAGAAGGCCCAGGAGAGTTGCCTCCATCACTGAGAGACCAGACCGCCTGGGCTGTGGGGTCACGAAGGCTGAGGCAGGAGCTGCATGGAACTCTCCGTGAACTGCAAGTCCACAGTTTAGGATGATGAAATCCAAGCGAAATTTCAAGATGAGACTGTTCGCTGTAGCAGTGTGTGTAATAGCAAAAACCAAAACAAACGCAAATAAAAACTGAACAATCCAAATACCCTTTGAAAGGAAAATGGGTACGTGGGGATAGAATCACTCTGTGAAGCACTAAACTGTAATAAAATGGGAGAAGTCACAGCTACATACAGTCAAGTGAATAAATCTTAGCAACACTTAGCAATGTTGAGTGAAGAAGTAAATCTCAGAAGATCACATATAACGTGATGGATGCCTTTCTATAAGGTTCACAACTAAAATCAAAAGCATATTGCTCACTCATCCCAAGAAAAAAATGTTTCTATTTCTTTAATGTTGAAGCTACATGAGATGATGGATGTTCACTAAGCCTACTGTGGTCATCATTTCATGATGTGTGTAAATCAAATCATTATGTTCTACACCTTAAACTTACACAGTGCTGTATGTCAATTATCTCTCAATAAAAACAAAAGAACAATGAAAACATATTATTTCAGTATCCACAGGTATGTGACTGTGGTATCCAAGCTGCGAGCTCACCAAAAATTCCAATTTTTCCTCCTTTGTAGGTACCTGCCCTCTTGAAATTAGGGAGAGCCATGGGAAGAGCTTTGGCCAGTGAAATGTCACCAAAGTGTTCAATGTCAGTTTAGGACAGAAACACCTAAGTATGGGTGCTTAGTTCTTACTCTCTTCCCCTGCCAAAGCAAACCCCAGATCTTAGTGTTGAATAGCAATCTCATAGGATGGTGGCTGCGCCGTGCCTGGGGTCCGTGTCTGCAGTGTCCTTGGCTAATCTACACTGGCCATGTGGCATGAGTAAGAAATAAAATTTTGTTGGGTAAAGCTACTGAGATGAGGGATTATTTGTTACTGCAGCATAACCTGGTTCATCCTGATTGATACAATAATAAAATTATATTTAAAGTCAAGATAGTGTTAAACACAAAATTGAGCATTGTGATTACCCTCTGAGAGGGAGGCAGGGGAATAAGATAAGGGAGGAAGAGCACAAGATTAGAGCAAATATTGTTAAAGCTATAGATCTTAGGTTGAGTTCTGAGTTCACACCTGTTCACTATATTATTGTAAACAAAAATAGGTCATTGTAAGACTTCCCTGGTAATCCAGTGGCTAAGCCTCCACGCTCCCAGTGCAGGGGGCCTGGGTTCAATCCCTGGTCAGGGAGCTAGATCTCACATGCCACAGCTAAGAATTTCCATGCTGTAACTAAAAATCCCACATGCCCCAACTAAAGATTCCACATGCCATAATGGAGATTGAAGATCCCACAAGTGCAAATAAGACCCAGCACAGTCAGATAAATAAATAAATATATTTTTTAATAGAAAAGCTTTTTTAAAAAATAAACCATTGTAAACAAACTGCTTAATTAAAGGGGCCCTGTATAGGCCAATAAGGAGTGTGTCATAACCAGGGGTTGTGATTACCCAGCTCCGTGTATCTGAGGCCCATTTAAAACTGAAAAGAAAAGAGAGTGTCACTCAGATATGAGCCAGAAACCCAACCACTCTATCTGCCACAGGGTGCTTACATCTCACCTTGTAGAATACGTGTTAGTCACTCAGTCGTGTCCGGCTCTTTGCAACCCCATGGACTGTAGCCCGCCAGGCTTCTCTGTCCATGGAATTCTCCAGGCAAGAATACTGGAGTGGATTGCCATTCCCTTCTCCAGAGGAACTTCCCAACCCAGGGATCGAACCCTGGTCTCCTGCATCGCAGGCAGATTCTTTACCACACCTTGTAGCATAACAGCCAACAAAGTGTGGAAGGAGGGCAGGGAATGAGCTCAGGTGTGCCATTTTCCCCCTAATTCCCTGAGGTCCAGGGCCTGAGATGTCACTCTCCACAACCCCTCCTCCAGACTCCCCCAAGGAAACTGTCAGGCCAGCTGGTTGGGGAGGTGGGAGACAGGAGCATCACAGAGCCTTTGCTCCTGCCAGCTCCACAAACCAGCCCAAAGCCTCATTTCAATATATTTGCATGAAATGGTTTCATCCCGGGGTTGCCCCCTCCTTACCCCCATCCCCCACTCTGGAGTGCCCGCAGGCCCCTGGACCAGCCCCAGGCCCCTTTGGCTGATGTCATGTTTACCAGGAAGAATTTTTGCTTTTTCCTCACCCCAGATATCATAAATCTTACATAACTTTTTCTCCCTCAACCTTGATGCTAAATTCACTGCATTCGATGGGGAGTCACTGGGGAGTTTTCAGCCGGAGAGGGTGTGGTGGGATTTGCAACTTGAAAGCTGCTCTAGTTACCAGTGAGGGACAAGGGTGGAGGCAGGAGGACCACTCGGGGAACAAACAAGGCATCGGAAGCTGGGGTGGGGCGAGGAGGCACAGCAGTGGGAGGCCCCAGGACAGTCTCCAGAGCCTCTCAGACGGGGGGATCAAGAACTTGGCAGGGAGTCAGACGGGCACAGCCTGACTCCATGGTCACTGGGGAAGACAAGGGAGGGGACCTGCCACCCACCTGCTCCCGACACCACTCGGGGTGCAGAGAGGGAGAGAAATGTCCTGGGAAATGCCTGCGTGGGGCTGTGGCCTCTGGAGGAGCCTGGGCTGGAAGTGGGGGTGAAGCAGGGCCAGCCATTTATCTTTGAACTTTTAAAACTAGTCGCATATATTAATTTAACCAAACAAAATCAAATGAAAACATAATGAGTCAGAATGCCTCAGTCACATGTTCCAATACATGCGAGCTTCCAGGAGTTCACAGCCCTAGAAATTATGCACCAACTTGAACAAGTGGGTGCAGGTTTTTTTTCTGAAAGAGTCTCTATATTTTATTGAATTCTCTAAAGAGCCTGTGACCTGGGAATACTAATGACCATTTATGTAACACCATACTTCAGGCTCTACACTATATATATATATATATTCGTTTAATCTTCACAGCAGCCCTGTGAGAGACAGTCTGTTGTCATCCCCATTTTACATTTGTAGGGACTGAGGCGCAAAAAGACAAAGCAAGATGAAGTTTGCTCAGGTTAGTGAGACTGGAGCCTCCAGAGTGTCAGCCACTAGGACCCGGTCTGGTTCAACTCTGAACCTGCCCAGATGGACAAGTCAGGCCCCAGGGAGCAAAGGCCCCAGGTCCTGAGCACAGACAAAGCTGGGAAGCCAGGACATGCGGACCTCTGTACTCACAGCCCTTCTCGGGATCAAGTTCAGGAGAAATAGGACAGCGGACCCTCGCTGTCATCCTGGCCCACGGCAGGGAAGGCGGTTTCGCGCCAGGGTCATCTCAGGAGCGGGTATGGGGGAGGGAAGCCCCCCAGCCATCGCAGAGGCTAGCCCAGCCTGATCAACCCCTTGCAGGGACAGGGACCCTCCTTCCCCCATAACCAGGCCCTGTATCTCCCTGGCCTCTCCTCACACTTCGGCTCGCAGCCCCACCTGCAGCTGAGGACGAGCACCAGGCTATCCATGGTTGGGGATGCAGTGGGGTCCCTCCAGCCTCACTTTCCCTGTCTCTCCTCTCTGTTGTCCAGCCCCAGCAGGGGTCGGCCCCTGGGGCTTGTCCTCTAAAGCCTCGTCCTGGATCTAGCCCCCTCCCCTCAGCCAGGCTGGAGGCCGCCCCCAGGGAACTGTGGCAGAGGCAGGGCCCAGAGCAGAGGCAGGGTGGGGCTGTCCCAGGAGGTGGTGAGGGCCCTGCCCTAGGAGGCACGTGAGCAGAGGCTGGACCACCCCCCTCCCTGCCCCCTGCCCCAATCGTCTCTGAGAGGCATCTGGACCAGCGGTCACACCCAGATCTCCAGTTCTCCCGTTCTAAGGCCCCATGATGACGTTCTAGGGGCATGGTGACACTTACAGAATATCACAAAAGCAGGTACAATGGGCTCCAACCAGATGGACCTCAGAGCAGGGCTCCAGCTTGATTCTGCAGAGGGTCAGTGGCTTGTCCAAGGTGCCACAGCATCTTGAGGTGCCCTAGGGTAAGGGCAGCCCTGGGGGCGGAGGGATAGGCTGGGAGGAGGGGCCACTGACTTGAGTAGGATGAGGTGAGTGGCCTCCCAGAGAATGGAAGGCACACGAGGGTCCCTCAAGGTAGACAGGACATCTCTAGGCAACACAGGAGACGGATGGAGTCAGACATCCTCATTGCGGGGAGAGGTGTTTCAGGGGGGACTTTGAGAATTTGAGCCCTAGGAGGAGAGGCCCCTGTTGACACCCCCACACCAGCCCACCTAGGACAGACGCATCCTGGTGCCCCACCTGAGCCTGACGGTGGGGGGGCGGGGGGTACTAGGTTATCCTAACAGCGTGCAGTTGGGGTGGCAGGCCAGGGCCTCCCCACACCCACCCTCAGTCAGGGGCCCTCAACTCCAAGCTCTCTCTGCTCCCCACCGTCTTCCCAGAGCAGGGCCCTGGCTCCCACCCATCCCCGCCACCTCCCCCCACACCTCTGGGCCCAGCAGGCAGCGCCAACACAGGAGGGGTTGCCCCAGCCAAGGCTCCTGAGTGGATTTTCCCGGGTGCCAGCGTCAGGCGAGAGGGAACGAGCTATTTTTAGCGGACTCTCCGCAGCAGCAAGCAGTCTCAGAAGTGCCCGCATGTCGCTCCCACACTGCTCTCAGGTTTTAGCTCCTGCAGGCACTGATTCTTGCACCCAGCACGCTCCGATTGCCAGGGTGACCTGAGCAGCTGCTGTGCGTCTCCTCATGAGCCGAGTCCACAGGCAGACGACGTGAGAGCAGCCGGGGCAGGCCTCCCACCACCAGCCCCACAGCGCCGCCCCCGACCCTGTGTGCCCCCCTCAGGCACCCGTCACCTTCCAGGAACGTGGGCGCTGAGGGTGGACTTCACTGGACCTCGCTGACTTGATTTGCATAGCATACCTGGTGCTTCCCAGGATGTGAGGACCACTCCAGGAGCCCATCCTGCCTCCGTCCTTGCAGAAAGACACGCCGTGGAGGGGGTGGACATAGGTCACCCCTTTGAAGAGGCACTCATTTGAAAAGGGGCCCCCCTCCCCTTGACGGAGATCAGACACTGGAATGTTTTCAGCGGGGGTTCAGCAGGTACAGGAGTGAACCGATCTGCTTTGCATGTAAATGGTTCCTGCCATTCTTCAATTCCACAGACGGTTGGATGCACGCTGTGTTGATAGGTCTCCTCGGTTTTGTTTTGTGTTTTTTTAAGAGAACTTTAAAATTCAGAATCTGTTGTGGAATCTCCCAGGTTTTAAATGTTGGCAACCAGGTCAAATCTTAAAAGAACACCGTGCGGTTTAAACAAAGCTCATTCCGGAACCACACCCGATTCACAGGCCAGGAGGTGGGAGTGGTGTTAACAGTGGGGCCAGTTTTCCAAGGCCTACCTTGGTCCGAGATGTCTGCATGGGAGGCCCCTCCATACCAAGGGGGAGCAGACCTCAGGACCCCAGATCGTTAAGGACAGGGTAGCATCCTTTAGGGCCCATTCAGCACTTTTCAAACTGCAGTCCAGGGAGACTAATTCTTAGAACTGTTCAAAGATGTTCCTTATTGATGAACAAACACTCTGGGAATCTCTGGCTTAAATAAAGCAAAACAGACTTCTTTACTACAGGACTTGTCTGAGGCTTTTACGCGCAACAAAATGCCTTGTGCATTTTGAGGGGCCTGAACATAGGCAGAGCTTCTCAAAAGAGTTCCACACGGACCCCATTTTCAAGGCAAACACATTAACTCCAGAAAGACACTGTTGTTGCGTGGAACGTGGTTCTAGAAGTAGGGCTCGCCACACTAACCTAGGCAGTCCACAAACAAACATCCCAGGGTGGCTGCAGCCTGTGAAGGGGGTGGAGAGGGGCATCGGAAAAGCTGAGCCCAGCAGGCAGCGGTCAGGAGTGTGGCTTTGTCCTCGGGACACGGAGCCACCAAGGGTAGTAGGCAGACAGGGATGTGGTTGATGGAGTGCTCCCGTCGTGTGCAGACCAGACTGAAGAAGGGAAACTAAGCCAGAGACAAGGAAGCTAGTGCAGAGGGGAAGGGTCCCAGGGACGTTTTGCAAGTGGAACAAATGGTCAGGACTAGGTGGCTGAACGGTGGAGAGTCCACCTGTCAATGCGGCAGATGCAAGAGACATCACTTCGATCCCTGGGTCGGGAAGAGCCCCTGGAGAAGGAAATGGCAACCTGTTCCAGTATTCTGGCCTGGAGAATCCCATGGACAGAGGAACCTAGTGGGCTACAGTCCATGGGGTCGCAAAGAGTTGGATACAACTGAGCGTGTGACACACACACGCAGGTGCCTGAAGGGCTGTGGGGAGTGCTGGGGAGGGAGGAGGTGAAGACAAGGCCAGGCGGCAGGCCGAAAAGGCAGAGCCCAGACAGAGGCTGTGAGCCAAAGGAAGCGTGAAGCTCAGCGCGCAGGCTGGGAATAGTTCCCCTTTGCCCTGCCTTGCCCATCTCTTCAGGAAGCCGGGTTCAGGTAAACCTCAGCCACCCAGGGTTCCCATGGCAACCTGGAGACAAAATCAGCTGAGCACCTGAGCAAGCAGAAGGTGGAGAAGGGGTGGGGAGGAGCTGCTGACCTGATCAGGGTACTGTGGGCTCCTGGGGTTCAGAACCTGCCACCTGTTCCCCCAGGCAGCTGGAAGTGGCCAAGGGGTGGCCAGGAAAGAAAGGCTCCTACCCGCCAAGGCTCCTGATCTGAGAGCCAAGTTAGGAGGGCGTGCGGTTTCTTGCTGCTGCAGTAAATCCAACCCCACTCTGGGTCCAGGCCTGTGTCCATCATCTTCCAGCTGCCCTGGGCACTGCCTCTGAGAGAGAAGGCAGGGCGACTCCCATGACTGTGTCTCCTGCCGCCCTCAGAGCCATAAGGCTAATTTTAGCCCTGACATCAGGCTGTAGCCAGGGTGTTGGGTGGAGAGGGCTGTGTGTCTGCCCAGTTCTAAATTCAGGCCCTGGGAACCCAGCAGGAGGGCCTGATGGCTGGCCATCCCTACCCCCAAACAAGCAAAGCAGCTCAGCCCAACAAGCCCTTCTAACACTCCCACCCCACCCCCATACCCCCCACCTCTTTCTCCACACCTGGGCCATGCCCTCAGCCCTCCAGGAGCTGACCTTGCCCACTTTGGGGTCAACTCCCAAAGTCTGGGCTCTCTCACCAACCAAGTCAGACTGGTTCACAGTCAGCTCCCCAGCCTCTGCTCCCCCATGCAGAGCAGACATGCTACACCATCTATGACAACAAAGATATGGTGCTTCCAGCAACCCCAGAACCATGTGCTAAAATCCCAGTTCGTGGCTCAGATCAGATATCACCCGCTCCATGAGGTAGACCCATGCCTCAGTCAAAGCTGAGTTCTCCCTCCTCATACACCCCAAGCTACTTGTGTTGCTTGGACAGACTGTCTCCCACACGAGGCTCTCAGCCCCTGAGAGCAGGGACTGAGTCTTGTTCCTCTCTGCCCCACCCCACCCCCGTAAGCCCAGCATGGTGCTTGGCACACAGTAGGCATTGCTGGGACCAGATCAAGGAGGCCGGGGTGGGGGCTGCGAGTGTGGCCTCTGAGCCAGAGGGGACACGGCCAAGCCCAGCTCAGACACTAGCTTGTCCTGTGGTCATGGTCCCCTGTCCCCACTCCCACCCTCTTCTAAGGAAGACAGCCCCACTCCCAGGTCCGTTCTGGGTCACCGTGGAGCGACCATGCCTATGAACATCGGACCTCCGAGGCCACACTGTGGGCTGACCATTGGCCTGGTGGGAAATGACTGGACCAGACTGTCCCCCTAAGTAACTTGACCTGGGAACTTCCTCGTGTCTTAGTCCATTCACAGCAGAGGCAGAAGCGAAGAGCATGTGTCTAGAGCAGCCGGGAGGTAGATCCAGAGCCTTGGTGGAGATGCAGGAGGTAAAGGTGAAGAGCGGGCAAGGAAGAGAAGGAACACTTCTGTCCCAGGCTCAGCCCAGCCCTCCCCCCGC
>NW_011494753.1:7967046-7970106 GCF_000754665.1 Bison bison bison
AGTGGCACCTGGCCCCGCCCCAACCCCGCTCTTTGCTGAGGCCACTCTGCCTGGCAGGTTGGTGATGCCATTTCTAGTGCCTGCAAGCCCCATCAACAGGCTCTGCACGCAGCCCAGGTGGTGGGTGACTGCCCAGCTCCCTCTTGCCCTGGGTGGGAGGGGGGCTCTCGCTCAGGGCAGGGAAGCCCAACCTCGCCTCTCCCTGGAAGAAGAGGCTCAGGGACCCCGAAAGGAACGCAGCCCGGAGAACACTGTACCCTCCCCTGGAGGTCAGTGGCTTCTCTGCTGTGGGGCAGTGGGCTCTCAAACACAGCTGTGGGCCCCCGCCCAAAGGAAAAGACACCCTCAGCTGTGCAGGCCACAGAGCTCAGGGTCTCCAAGTCCATGTTCCCACTCTGGGAGGAGAGACAGGGAGGGGCCCCGGACCTCCACCTGCCAGCCCACAGAGAAGGGTGCAGACAAAGCCCCATCTGGCAAGGTCTATGACGTCTCCAGGGGGCGCCAGAGAGCTCCCAGCCCGCCAGCAGGGGCCTCTGTGGTCCAAATCTGCAGCAAGGCCCCTGCTGTTTAGCTTCCTAGGCTGGGGGCCGTGGTCATGCTGGGCTAAGTCCGGATATGTGCAGCCACCACTGGCCACACAGTCCTCTTTCTGGGCCTCAGTTGCCCCTTGTGCGAGGGCAGGACCCAAGGTGGCCCCTCTGTCTCCCAGTCTGGACGCTCTCCCAGTCAGGTTTGGAGCTTCTCCGAGTCCATCCAAGGGCACCAGGGCTGGGCACACACCAGGCCAAGCAGAGATGTGTCCCCTCCCTCCCCTCAAGCCAGGCGATGCTGGAGGAGGGGAAGATCAGAGAGGCCCAGAGGCCCGGAATGGAGCTGGCCCAGGAATGACCACCCCCGCCGTGCCCCACCCCCACCACGGGTGGCAATCCCCGAGGAGCCACTTCTGCAGGAGAAGGGACCCAGGTGGCAGCCGGCAGTCATAAAGCCATCTCAAAAAAGGCTCCTGGCAGCCAAGCGTAAGTGCCCGTGCCACGGTGAGTAGCAGAGCCGGTAAATTACCACTGAGGGCTGCACACACACCCCCTCTGTATTTATATCTGCCTTGGTGCCTGAAAATGGATATTTATGCATTTTCAATATTCAGGGCAAACGCTCCATCACTCAGCGCTGTGTGGCTGCAGCACATTACACCGGTCCCGCCGAGATATTCCTCTTCCACCTGGCTTGCCAGCTCAGGAGCTTCCAGGTCAAGCCTGGACCCCAAGCACTTGCAGAGCCCCCACCCCATTTGCAGGCCTGTTGTGCCCCAAGGGGAAGTGGAGGGAACAAAGAGCCAAGCCAGCCTCTCCTGCTAGCCCCAAGGCTCACTTTACAGACCAGCAGCCAAAGCTCAGAGAGGTTGGGTGGCCTGGGCAAGGTCACACAGCATCCCCTCTAAGCTATGGTTACTGTCCCCAGGTGGAATGACTCCCTCGTCACCAAGGAAAGTGGCAGCATTGGGCTGTCTCTGCTGATCTCCCTCTCTTTGCATCCTTTGCTTGAGATCTGTCTCATCCTGGCTCTGATACTCTCTCCAGATTCCACTGTGTCTCTGCACCTGTCTGGCGCTCACCAGCTCGGTCTCAGTCTCTCTCGCCTCTTTCTCTGACTCCTTTCTCAGTGCCTCCACCTCCGTCATGTCTGGGCCCTGTGTCTCTCTGTCTCAGCCCACCCACACTCCACACACACCCCCTTTCTCTGCCTCAGAGCCTCTGTCTTTGTCCAGCCCTGCCTCCCGACTTTGTCTTGGGTCTGAGATCAGGGCAACAGGGCAGGGAGCTGTCCCGTTGTCCAGGAGGGGCCTCCTTGGGGAGTCACGTCTCCCCCACACTGGCCCTGTAAAGGCGAGCCCCACAGCCCCTGAGCTGGAAGACCCACAGAGCAGAGTGGAGCTGTAGTGGGAGGTTCCGGAAGCACGGAATGAGACTCACTGGAAACAAGAGAAAGATGGGGCGAATTCCCCGTGTTGGGCCCTGCGAGGTTTCCGATCTGCCGTCCACTGTGACTTTAAAGGGCCCACCTAGTTTGTGACTGAGGTTGAGTGATGGGGTCCCTGGGTCTGCCCTTAGCTGAAAGGGTTAACACACCTGCCCAGCTCCCCGCTTCCCCTTCACCCCACCAGCTGCTCCTTTTCCTTTCTCCCTCTCTTTCTCTCTCTCCATCCATCCATCCCTTTCTCCCTCTGTCAGGAATGATAAGAATTAATTAAATGTGTCCTCAGCTCCTGTCTCCTCACTTCCCTCAGGGAATTTAAGCAGTCCCAACACCTCAGGCCTTGTTAGATTCCAAGAAAAACATAACCGCTGGTGTACTCTGTTACATGTATGTGTGCATGTGGCAGTCCCTGCCCACAGACACACACGCGGGGGCATGCAGTGTGCTACTGCATGTTTCAGAGCGTCCGGTCTGCTGGTTCATCGACACGTACACGACTGTGTACAGCTCCATATGAGCTCCTGAATCTGGAGACACATGTCAGGATGTTGGTGTGAATACGAACACGAGTCTCTTGGTGTGGGCGTGGCATGCGTGCATCGTACGTCTTCACATTTAGGTCCGCTCTATTGAATCTATCCACTTGTGCTGTGAGTCTGGGTAGACCTCATTACCATGCAAGTCTGTTTGGAGGTAGGCATACACGCCTCTGTATTCTGGGTGTGGCTGTGTGTGTGTGTGTGTGCACGCAAGCACACAAATCCTTATGTGTGCACATCTAATGGCATGCGTGCACTGGCGCATGAGCATGTCTGGGGGCACATGGGCCATGCGTGTGCAGTGTACACACACCCACACACCCTGGCTGCCCTGCACGCACACCTCCTTCCTGGCTCCCTGGGGGCCGGCAGCCGTGTCCCCCGCAGGAGCCATTGTGCTGCGTCTCAGGGGTGATGTCGGTGGCAGTACGGGTGGCAGGAGCCTGAAGGTAGGAAGGTGGAAGTGGTGCAGGGGAAGGCGCTCGCTAATGAGGCCACCCTCGTTGCCAGCCTGGGAGCTGCTGCCACTAATTATCACCTCAGTAAG
>NW_011494753.1:7970206-7984952 GCF_000754665.1 Bison bison bison
ACCTCAGTAAGCAGCTCCCCAGGGAAGGGCTGCTGACGGAGCCCTGCTCTCTCCCTCCCCCCGAGACCTCTTTCCCCACCTCCTGCAGTCCTGAGATGCTGCAGGAGCCCTGGGCACCAATAGAAGGGCAGAGAGGAGGGCCAGTGCTTAGTCCACCAGGAGACCCAGGATGCCCACCTGCCTGCCCACCAGCCTGCTGCCAGGAGCTCACATTTCAGGGTACTCCTCTGTGTTAGGGCACAGTCACCAAAAGGCCTCTGGGAATCCAAATGTGCTCCTGGATAAAGGAAAGTCTACACACCCTGACCCTCACAGACACCAAGCATGCCCCTGTAACACAAGCACTAGACTGGGAGTCTACTGGGTTGGCTGATAACCCCGGTGCTGTGTGACTTTAGGCAAGTTCCCATACCTCTCTGGGTCTTGGTTTCCTTGTCTGTTAAGGAGGGGAAGAAGACTTGCAATGCAGGGGACACGGGTTTGATCCCTGGTCAGGACCCCACATGCCACAGGGCAACTAAGCCTGCAGTGGGCAACTAGGAGCCTGCACGCTCTGGTGCCCTCATGCCACTACTGGAGAGTCCATGTGCTGCAAGGAAAAATCCCGCATGCGACCCGCATGCCGCAGTGAGGACCCTGCATGCCACGACTAAGACCCGACACGGCCAAATAAATAAATATTTTTTTAAAAGAACGGTGAGACACAAGACTATTTCAGACAGTACAGAGATGGGCATCTGCTCTGTGTTTATTTTCATGTGTGTGTTCTCATGCGTATGTGTGTGTTTGTGTGTGCTTAGCACATCAGACCCCTGATTTCACAAATATTGCTTAGGAGAAGGCAGTGAGCCAGTTTAAAGAAAAATGTTCAGTAAATGAGAAGAAAACCTGGCATCTGAGTATGACAAAGTCCTAATGGAAGTTGACAAGTGCCTGCGGTCCCAGGCCAGAGGGTCTCTGAGGCCCTTCCCTCTCCAAGAAGCGGTGGGTTCAGACCCCCAGGCCCCCTAGAACGAGAAACACACAGACCAGGCCCTGGTTTCCACCTTGTCCTCATCAGCACCAAGATACACCATCACCAGGAGCGGCAGGAGAAGTTGCTATGAAGTAAGTGGGGTGGTCCTTCCTGGCCACAGGCCCCCATATGACCTCAGAGGACACAGACAGTGTCCACACACATGACCCCTGGTGTGATTCAGGCCAGATGAGGCCAGGGCACAGGACTGACCCAGACTGAAGGCAGATGTGGCCGGAGTCTTAACAGAGATGGCTCAGGCTGGGCCTGGCGTGTCCGGGGGGTCAGCAGCCACACCTCCCTTAGAGGCTAGGGGGAGGTTCTGAGCTCCCCTGGGCAGGCGAATAAGCTCTTCCACCTGTGCTGCCCAGGGGAGAGCCGCCTGTCCCACAGCCCCAATGTCTCTGTCCTCCAAGTGGCCGGGTATGAATCACAGGGATTTACAGCCCAGCCTCGAGTGGGATTTATGGGTCTGTCTCAAGCCCGGCCAGCGGGGAGTGGCCGCCCGTCAGTCCCCCATTGCAGCTGATTGATGAGGATGTTTCCTGCCAAGAAAAATCCCCTCTGTGGCAGGCAGCCGAGAGAAAGGCTTCCAGGCCCAGGGGCCAGCCCCTCACCCCATACCTGTCCCCAGTCTGGTCCCCTCTCCTGCGCTTACAGCTCACACCTTCCCACGATCCCCCCAGCCCCACACCCTGACAGCCTAACAGTAGGTGCACCCAAGGGCCCCAGCTTCCAGGCCAGCATTCCACCTTCCCAGACCTGCCACTTGCTCATCCCTGGGAACAGTGTGCTTTGAACAAATCCATCCCAGGTCTCGAGGCTGGACATGCCAAATTCAAGAATGAATTTCTGAAGGAATCCAGAACACACACACACACACACACACACACACACACACACACTTCACAGATGAAGAACCAGAAGTCCAGAGAGGGACGGGCCTTGCCCAGAGTCACACAGCAGCACAATGGTGTAGCTGAGACCTGAGCCCACAAGACCCTGGATAGTCAAGTCAGTGTCTGATCCCAGCTGATTGTCCTATAGCCTCAGGGATAGTTTTCACCTCCAGATAAGGGCTCCTCTTCTCCAGAGAATTCACAGCCCTGAGTTTGAATTCCTGTTCTATCACTTTGTATCTGAGAGTCACCATTTCTCTGTGCCTGCTTCCTCACCTGAAAAGTGAGGCTCAAAAATAGTCCTGACCTCTTGGGGTCATCATGAGGTTCAAGTGCTACAATATAGGTGAAGTCCCAGGGCAGAGCTGGATTCCTGGCAGTGCTTGATAGGTGTTGGAAATTGTCCTCCTTCATCTCTGACATCTCAAAAGGCCCCCTGCTCCCTGATTTGTTAGGGGGTGGGGGTAGGGCAGTTTAGGGCAGGTGGAGCAGGAGGAAAAGGAGAGGATATATGTAGGGCTACAGAACAGGAGTGAGACTCTTTCCTGCTAAAGGAAATCCTGGAAGGCTGCCTGGAAGAGGTGACATCAAGCAGAGGATGCAGAGCTCTACCTCTCTTGCTCTGAGGCTATCTGGGGACTTCCTGAACACCACAGGGCTAAGGGGAAGTACCCTGCCCTGAAAGCCAATCCCAGCCCTAGACCAGCCCCAGCACAAGCTGCTTCCTTGAGTGATCTTGGGGCAAGTCCCTCTCCTCTGTAGGCACCTGCAAAACAGGGCCAGGCAGGACCAGACCACACTCTCTAGAAGGCATCTTCCAGTTCTGACCTTTAGACAAGCCCATCCAGACCCATCCCATGCAGTACCCAAATCTTGCCACTGGGTGGCAGCAGGGAGCAAAGCCAGAATCTGGCCTCCCCGTGGCTGCTGCTGACCAGTCCCTCCCCGCAGAACCAGATGTTCTTTGCTTCCCCACGCCCTCAGCTGACTCTCCCGCGAACCAGAGCTGAGGGATCACCCGCATCCAGACATGCGCTGCAGAGCAGCCTGCATTCTCAACTTCTCAGATGAGAAAACTGAGGCCAGAAGAGGGAAGGATCTGTTCAAGGTCACACATCACACACGGCTGAGCCAGGTCTCTAACCCTTTTTCCCAGCCCCCGGTCCCTAGCAGAAGCCATGTGAAGGGAGAACTGGAGTCAGAGAGGCTTGGGCTGGAATCCTGGTGCCCCCACCCCTAGCTGTGCATTATCACGAGACAGGCTCCCCACGCTGTCTGATCCTCAGCCTATGTAGATGCGTGGTGCCTGGCAAGAACTGAACACACGAAGCTACTTCTTTGTTTCCAGTATATTTGACACCCCACGAGAGCAGACACGTGTCTATCTGACTCACCTTGGCGTCCCCAGAGCCTGGCATGGGGAGGATGTTCAGAGAATAATAGCTGCCCAGAGGCTCTCTCCCTCCTGGCCCTGTCTGGCACTTAGTATAAGGGTTTCCCCCTCCTCAAGTCCCTTCTACCCTCTGGGAGATAGCCCTTTCCCTTCCCCCTCCCCTTGGCAGCCCACACCCACCCAGGCCCTGAAGCGATGGCCCCTGGCCCCCCACCTTTTCTCCCCATGTCTCTCAGCCCCCGCTGTTCTCTGTCCCTGCCTCTCCTTCAGTCCCTCTCTCCTGCTGAGTCCCCGCTCTGCACCATACTCTGTGTTTACAAGAAAACCATGACAGTTTTTTATTTCTCTCTTTTGTCTCCCGTCCTCCCCTGAAGGGAAACGTGCTTCCACTCTCCCAGGAAAAAATGAAGGCTCCAGAAGAGAAACCGCAAACAAAGGATAGTAGGCCCCATGGGTGCCCCCCAGCCCCACCCATGGGCCACATGCACACACGCCTATCCAATCCTCCTCTTATGCGGGGCTCCAAGAACGGCTCTGTTATTTTGGGGGTAATTGAAAGTGTCGATCTTTATTCTAGAGGATAAACTAGGCAGAGAGACTTGTGGAGCAAGAGGCAGAGAGAAGAGAGCGGAGGGAGGCAGAAAGACAGAGGGGAGAAGAGCCAGATGGAAGAACGTGGACTCCACAAGGAGAGAGGAGAAGCCGGAAGGAACAGGTCGGCAGCAGATTCTGCCTCCAGCGAACTTGGAGAGGCAGCATCTGACCCCTCCGGAAAGCCAGGGGCATTTGTCCATCAACTGGCTTCCCGTCCCCACCCCGGCCAAGGACTAGGAACAGGAGGGGTGGGGGCAGGGAGAAGGGGTCTGACTTGTCTTGGTCAGTGAGGGCTCACCAACCAGGTGACTGGAGGGCTGAGAGCCAGGCAGCGGCTCCTCAGCCTCCCACCCTGGGCTGGGAATCACGCCCCATGCCATCCTGAGCCCAGAGACCCTCCTGAGCTCCCTGCCTGCAGCCCACCCCACCCAATCTGCACCTGGGCATGTTGAGTGGCGGGGAGAGGGGGGTTCTCACGGTGTATCTGCTCTGATTCTCCGGGGCAGTGGGCTGTGAGGAAGCCTGGGGGCAGGTGAGTACGTGCGTGAGATAAGGAGGTGCTTGGAGAGAGCAGGGTGTGGGACGGTAAGCGTGCATGTGTCTAGTGTGTGTGTGTCTGTGTGTTTGAGTGGGTTTGGTGTCGGGGCATGTGTGCAAAGTAGGGTGTGTGGTCTGAGCATGTGCGTGCATGCGTGTGCACGTGTGAGCAGTGCTGTAAGGAGCGTCTGTGCCTTGTCCCCACGCATGTGTGGGTGAAGGACAAGTGTGTGCACACAACCCCTACCTGTGAGCCTGTGAGCGGTGTGGCAGAGTGTTCCCACGAGCAGGGCCCCTCTTTGACTCCTGGCCCAGGGCCACCATCCCCCCAGCTCCTGGGAGCCAGAGTAACCTCTGGCCCTCAGGGTCCCTCCAGCAACAACAGAAGGACGGCCACCTACCCACTCCCCACCAACCTGGTCACGTGACTGCAGTTTCACCACCAAGCCCAGGCAGGGGTGGGCTCCCCCAACCCCCGGAAGAGATGGGCAGAAGCTCTGGTAGGCGTCCTGCCGTGCACATGACCCTCACCTACCTTCCTATATCTGCCCACACCTGGAGAGCACTTTCTCATCCTCCCACCCAGCCACCCTCTGAACTCCTGGAAGGCATGGCTGGGACTCTGAGGCACAGTCAGAGCTTGGCACAGGGCAGGAGCTCAGCAAATGTTTGCTGAATGAATGAATGACTGTGTCTGTGTGATCTGGGACCTAACTACCTGAGGACACAGGCTGAAGTCCTGCAAGGGTCAGACCAGGGCTTCCACCCAGGTCAAGCGTGGCCCCCAAGTTGTTCAGAAGGGGTGCACTCAGCACCCAGACAGGCCTGAGAGGCAATGCCCACTGACCTTCTCCAGGTCATCTACCTGGTCACCACCACAGGGGAGACAAGGCCAAGAGCTGGGGACCGCTTTGTCGAAAGGTTTGGCTCAAGCTAAATGACCCTCTCACTTTGTGGGCTGAGGCACCAGGGAGGCCCCATTTATCTTCTCTGGAGGCCACAGCCCGTTATTGGCGGGGCCATCTCTCTTTCGAACATCTTCATCCCCCTGGGGCTTCCCTAGCAGTCCAATGGTTAAGACTCTGCGTTGCCAATGCAGGGGGCACAGCTTCAATCTCCTGGTCAGGGAACTAGGATCCTACATGCTCCATGGTGCAGCCAAAAAAAGAAGGAAAAAATCTACACGCGCCAAAGATTCATACTGAATCCTCCAGCCTGCTACCCTTGCTTGGGAACCACAAACCAAGGGTTCGTTCTAGCTCTGGGGCGAACACCCAGCCCCGGCCCATCCTTATCTGGTAGCAGCTGGGGCCACTAGACTGAAGGTCTGCCCCAGACCGAGCCCCAGAGGCAAAAACTAACATTTATTCCTAATATAATATAATATATTAAGACTATGTAAGTCCTAAAATAACTCATCCCAAACTGAGCCCTGACTCTGCTTACCAAACCCGATCACACTCTGAGTCCTGCCCCTGTAACACATTGAGCCCTGACCCTGATCACATACTGAGCCCTGATCCTGGTCACACACTGAGCCGTGACCTTGGTCATGAACTGAGCCTGGACCTTTATTTAGAGACAGGCCATTATTTTGTCATCTGGCCAAAGCTATTTCCCTGGCTCTGGGCCTCAGTTTTCTTCTTTTTTCTAATGGAGAGCCTTGGGATAAACTGATCATTAAATCAGAAAAGCCCTGCTCAGAGGTTGGCCTGTAGTTTCCCCGACCTGGTGACACTGGAGAGCATCAGCCACTGCCACCTGCCAGTCCCCACCCCCAACCAACACATTCAGCCCAAGCATCACTAATTTTTGCAGCCACCATGATAAATGGCATTGTCGGCAAAACGACGTCTTTCTAATCTGCTGCAAGACAGATGGGTCCCCGAGCTCACTGGCTGTCTCTCGAGCCTGCCCAGACCAGACTTGTGGAGGAGTCGGGAGGACAGGACAGACACAGTACCCGAGGCCTGCATGCCGGGGAGGGAAGGGGAGGACATTTCAGGTCCAGAGTCAGGAATGACCCCAGTGGGGTTTTCTACAAGCCTCCCTTTTAAAATATTCAGTTGTTTGTTTCTTTTTAATATTCCAAAGATAGTCTCTACTCCTTTCTACCTAAAGTTAGTTCTTCAATACCATTTTCATTTTCAGTTAAAACTTGAATATTGGACTTCCCTGGTGGATCAATGGTAAAGAATCCTCCTGCCAAAGCAGGAGACGCAGGTTCGATCCCTGGTACAGGAAGATCCTACATGCTGCAGAGCAACTAAGCCCGTGCACCACAACTACTAAGCCAGTCCTCTAGGGTCCAAGAACCACAACTACTGAGCCCACGTGCCGTGACTAATGAGCCCACGTGCCCTAGAGCCCGTGCTCCACAGCAGTAGAAGCCACCGCAGCGAGAAGCCCGTGCAGCGTGAGAGTAGCCCCCACTCACGGCAGCTAGAGACAAGAGCCCATGCAGCAACAAAGACCCAGCACAGCCAAAAGTGAATAGTAACGTTTAAAAATAAAGATAAAACTTGAATATTGCTCAAATTCACAGGGATGAACCATCAGACACTGGTTCCTAGTGGCCCCTTGCTCCTGCCTCCCTCTGCTTCAGGGACAGTGGCTGCAGAGGAACATGCCTCTGCCTGAACCATCAGGTCTGGGGCAGATTCAGCCTCCCCTCGTCCTTACCTAAGGCCCCCACCTCCCTCCACAGATCCTGCTGCCCTTTCCTCACTTTCAGGGGCTGCAGAGCAGCAGGGGCAGTACTCCCCACATCTCCTGTGGCCAGGGGAGCTAGGAGAGGGGCTTGTCCCAGGGGTGAGGGCAAGCAGAACAGAGAATCTGGATACCAAGAATTAAGGAAGGACAAACACCAGCCCCCAAGACCCCAGCCTCCTCAGAGACCAGCAGGAGAGGGGGCACCAGGCAATTCAAAAGCAGCCAAGCCAGAAGGGGTGGGGGCTCTGGGCACTGCCTGGACTCATGAGTGAGGCAACACTGCCCCCTACTGGTCAGTTTACAGCTCTCTCTCCTCTCCTCTGCCACCAGACACTAGAGGGCTAAGCGGTTGGGGTGGGGACACAGAGGTGACTCTCCAAAGATAGCATGTGACATACAGACCCTCCCCACAGCAGCTTTCCGTCCCCCCTACGCTGATCCTTAGCCTCCAGGCTCTGCCCGTCTTGCCCAACCTGCTCTCACTGCCCAAGGAATTCTGAAAAGACCACATCTCCTCCAGCCCCATCACCCTGAGGACAAACCCCAAGTCCCCTTCAAGCTGCCCACCATCTGGTCTCATTACAGGCCAGCCTCCAAGAGCCCAGGTGCCCGCCCTCTGCGCCTGCCCTGGTTCCCTGCTCTTGTACCCTTTGGTCCCACCCGCGTGCCATCCTCTTCATCTTTACCTCCACCAAGAATACCCTCCATGCTACTCACTGTCTCTGCTCATTCCTGGGGTTCCTCCCCCAGGGAAACTTCCCTCCCCCATCCCCAACCCGCACGGCCCCTCCTTCCTGGGCTCACATCCACTCACCCTGCTCCTCACTCCGCTCTCAGATGCGGGTCACCATCAGGGATCAGAATCAAACAGTTCAGGAGCTGGAGGGAAACTGGCCATTCTCTAGGTGCCTCCTCCCCGCTCACCAAGGCCCAGTGAGGTGTGGGAGCTGCACAAGGCCAGACAGCACACTAGGGGCAGATGCGGGGCTGGAACTCAGCTCCCCGGAGCCTCTACCCGGGGCTCCTTGAAGGACACAGAGCTGCCTCTCCTGGTGAGCCACAGCAGAACATCTCCTGGACAAGGACCCCTCCCACACCTCCCAGCATCCCCAGCTCCTCACCCAGGGCAGGGCCCAAAGAGAGCAGCTGTGTTTGCAAAACCAAGGAATAAATAAATGAAAATATTTATCTAACGCCTTCTTTGTGCTGGACACAGCAGGCACCAGCTCTGCTACTTAAAATCTGGGTAAGTTGCTCAATTCGGTATAGAAAAAATAACTTCTGGGGACAGGGTGGGGGGAGGAGTGCACCAGGAGGGGCCTCAGTCACGAATGTCGACGATCAGCGGGCATAGGTGGGGCGAGTGCTTGATGCCCATGGTGAAAGCAGGCGGGCGGGGCTTGTGTGCCCTGACCTGCTGGACATTGTGGGAGCCGGGGCCAGGCCGAGGTGTGTGGTCCACCGGGTAGCCAAAGCGTTTGGCCATGCTATAGACAGGGCTGCGGTTCTGATAGACGGACGGCTCTGGCCGGGTGTGTGCGGCCGGTCCGGGGCCTCTTGACATATTCTTGTAGAACCAGTTCTTGTCCAAGGGGGCCAAGCTATAGCAAGGAGCAGCTTTGTTGGCCGGGAGGTTGGGCCCCAGCAGGAGTGGCATCTGGTACCGGTTGGGGCCCGGATTGGGGTCCATCACTCGGTATGGGCACCGGAAGCCAAAGGAGTACCCAGGAGCCCTGCGTTCCCCAGGCAGGTGGGTCTTCTCCAGGTGGTAATGGCAGGGGGCCGGGGTGGGGCTCAGACCTGAATGTAGGTGAATGAAGGGAAGGGGTCTCAGGGCCGAAACCAGGCTGAATCTCCTGGTGACCAACTAACGAGTCTAGGGAGAGGGAAAGGTCTTGGTGAGCCTGGTGTGACTTTACTATAACCATCTTAGCATCAGGCGGGAACATCACCTCCCTGCATGAGGCTCTGGGACGAGGGTGGGTAGGGACTTCGCCGTCCTGGCATCAGGATTATGACACTGTCTTCATAATATAAAAACCCCGAGCATCATCAGAACGTCACCCTTGGCTGTCATTGACCCCATGACAGCACCAAGAAAACGTGCTGGAATCACTAGTCTGCGAGCTCATTAGCATAACACAAGCCCTGTGATATTTTTACCGTATCACCCTGCAACATACATGGAACATTGGCCTTCAGACATTAAGTACTGTGACCCAGACACGGTGACATGGGTGTCTTGAAGTGACCTTGCAGGGAGGTGCCAGCATCTGCAGACACACCTGGCGAAGGGAGTCATGACCCCTTTGCTCCTGCTTGTGTCCTAAGCCGTGGACCCCCCACCCCTCCAAACCTCCCACCCCCCCAACCTCCCACCCCCGACCTCCCTCTTCCGGCCCATCTTACGCAGGTTAGAGATGTGCTCTGCCATGGGAACCTGAGGACAGCTGGCCATCCCAAACCGAGTTATCTTAGGATCCAAGAAATAGCAAGGCCCGGGGCTACGTATGTCCATGATCCCTGCAAGGCAGCCAAGGAAAGAGCCGGTCACCCCAGAGGCTGCCCCAGGGTGAGTCTGGCCTCTGTCTCCAGGCAAGATCCCCCTCCCCCAGAAAAGGACCGAGGGCGCCTTCCTAATGCCTTGGGCTCTTGGGGATTTGGGGAGCCTTTATTTCCTCATCTGTAAAATGGATCTTTTAACACATGACCTAACATTCTCTAGAACTTGTTCAGAGGAACAGATAAAGTAACAGCTGCCAGGGACTGGTGCCAAGGGGACAATAACAGGCGTGTGTGTGTGTGTGTGTGTGTAAGTCGCTTCAGTGGTGTCCAACTCTTGGCGACCCCATGGACTGTAGCCTTCCAGGCTTCTCTGTCCATGGGATTCTCCAGGCAAAAATACTGAAGTGGGCTGCCATACCCTCCTCCAGGGAATCTTCCCAACCCAGGGATCGAACCCATGTCTCCTGAGGCTCCTGCATTGCAGGTAGAATCTTTGCTGCTGAGCCACCAGGAAAGCCCATGGTGGCTATTATTAGTATGAAGAAAGGACGCAGCCCCAAAAAGGGGGGGCTCCCCTGCTGAGAAGGGTATGTTACCCCAGCGAGGTGCCTGGATCTCAGATCCCCAGCCACCCTCTCACCAGCTGTGGCCATCAGCCCCAGCTCTTCGCCAGCCCTTGGGTCCCTGCCTTCCAGGGGGTTCTAAGCCTCCTGGGAGGCCCTGAGTCCACCACACCACCCCCTTCCCTCCACCCCATCCCCCAGTTATTCCTTCTTTGGCAAGTGAGACCACAGCAGTCAAAGCTGAAGGGTGCCAGCCAAAGACCAGTCAGAAAGGAGACCCTGCCAGCTGGATGCAACAGGTCACTTCACAGCTCCCTCAGGAGGGCCAGCTGGGAGGTGCCTTCAGAGGGACGGGTAACTTGGCCCCCTGCTGACTTCCTTCTGGACCTAGCAGGCCACCTGGGTGTCCCACTCAGGGCAGGCCTGGGCTCCCAGGGGCCTGTGGCTACAGGTAATGACTCCTCCCCTCTCACACCGCCCCAAACATCCAATAGTAATAATCCTACGCCCGCAGGGACAACGGGTGTGGCAAGCACTCACGCTTCTCCGAGTGCCGGGCATGCAGGGTATAGGCCGGCTCCTGGAACATGGAGACGTCATGGTCTATGTAGCCCGTGCAGGATGGCCGGAGGTACTTGGCAGGCCCCGGACCTGTGAGCACGGAGAGAGAAGCCCTCAGCCTGGGCCTGCGAGATCAGAGGCAGGGAAAGCCCTGAATACAGTGTGCTTAAGACCACTGCAGGAACTTCCCTGGTGGTCCAGTGGCTAAGACTCTGCGCGCCCAATGCAGGGGGCCTGGGTTCAATCCCTGGTCAGGGAGCTAGATCCTGCATACGGCAACCAAGAGTTCACATGCAACGACTAAATATCTCACGTGCCGCAACTAAGACCTGATGCAGCCAAATAAATTAGTATTAAAAAAAAAAGAACACTGGGGTCTTTGCTCCTGCTAATGTCTCACTGCCACAGATCCCACTATTGAGACGCTTCCTTTGGGGAAAGCCAATGTTCCTAGATAAAATGCAATTTCTCTTGGACAGGCAATACATAATAAAAAAAGTAATACAGTTACAAGTAACTGAGAACTTATTCTGTGCCGAGCACTATACTAAGCATTTTCTACGGGTTATCTCAGTTAAGCCTCTCAAGAGGCTTAGAAATAGCAATTCACACAAAGTCACACAAGCTGGTACTGTGAAAATTCTAAGACAGCAGCCAACAGAGCCCAAACATTTAATCACATACTAAACAACCCCAAGTACAGCAACAGTCAGTCATCAACAATGTAGTAAGAATTCATTTGTCTGCTTTCGGTTGAGAGTAAGATTCAGGGGAAGTGAGGAAAGCTAATATGGACTAAAGATGCCGCTGAATCCCTAGTCTTTTTCCAAAACTGACCTCACTTCAAACCCCTTCCCACCCAAATTCCCAGCAACCCTCCCCAAATTCCCAGCAGTTAATTCTGCTTGTGGAGTTTAGCTTAGAAGTGCAGATCTTCTGTGGTTTTGAGAAGAGCCTGAAGGGGTTTTGCAGGAGGCAGGGCTGCAAGGTTAGCACAACTTCAGCCTCTCTTCAGAGAGAGGAATGAGCCCAAGTCCAGGTCAGGGGCCGGCTCTCACCTTTGAGCATCGCCAGGACCACAGGGGTCTGCTTTATCTCGTGCCCTGAGGACACTGGCACCTTTTTCTCTGGCTGCTGCCCATAGAACACAGGGTTCTTGACACCCTTGGGCAGTTTCATGTCTGGGGCCAAGCAGGGAGCAAGAGCAGCTACTGAAAGATGTGGAGCACCAGGCGAGGAGCTGGGCCTGGGTGAGACCTGTTCCGGGCACCCCTGCCCAAGCCCCTGTGTCCACTCTCTCTCCCCGATGCCACAGGCGGCGTGAGGGCTGAGAAGCAAAGCAGTCCTCCTACTTCAGCAGCTGAGGCTGTCTGGGGTGCAGCCAGCTGCAGGGCCCCGCAGGCAGGAGCGAAGGATGACCTCACTGCAGAACTTGGACTGTGAAACCCAGAGTGTTTATTTCCTCCAGTTGCCGTGGCGCCTGGACTGTGGTGTAGAAATTCTATGCTGGCAGTTCAGCTGTGGAACCCTGAGAACTCAACCCCACTGTCCCTGTTCCCAACCTGGCTAAGTAGCCTGAGGGGCCCCAGGACCCTGGATCAGGAAGCAGAAAGGGAGAGTGGAGTGACAGATCCAGCTGTTAACTCCGGGTTTGTTGTTATTCAGTCGCTCAGTCCTGTCTGACTCTTTGCAACCCCATGGACTGCAGCACACAGGCTTCCCTGTCCTTCACCGTCTCCCGGAGCTTGCTCAAACTCATGTCCATCAAGTCGGTGATGCCATGCAACCATCTCATCCTCTGTCATCCCCTTGTCCTCTTGCCCTCTATCTTTCCCAGCATCAGGGTCTTTTCCAATGAGTCAGCTCTTCACGCCAGATAGCCAAAATATTGGAGCTTCAGCTTCAGCATCAGTCCTTCCAATGAATACTCAGGGTTGATTTCCTTTAGGACGGACTGGTTTGATCTCCTTGCAATCCAAGGGACTCTCACTCCTGCTGGGTGCCCTGGAGGTGGTGAAAGAGTGGACAGGTCATGGGTGAAGGATTCTTGCTACCTGCACAGCCCCCTGGAGTGGTCGTCTACTCTCCGCCCCTCCCACCTATCCCCCAGATTCTGGACATGTCCCACCCCCTTCTATCGCAGTCTATTTTCTTCTCAGCAAAGTATCAAGCCAATTACTTTACAGTAAGGTGTGACTGTCTGATAACTTCTCAGATTCCTATCCCAGGGATGGTGTCTTTAGAGATCTGTGTCTAGGAATATTTGGCTGCTGCTGACATCTCGGGCAGGGGATGGGTGCAAATGAGGATGGAGGCTGGGGCTGAGGCCTCAAGAAGCTGCTTCCTGGGGCTTCCCTGGTGGCTCAGCGATAAAGAATCCGCCTGCCAACTCAGGAGATGCGGGTTTGATCCCTGGTCCGGGAAGATGCCACACACCTCAAAGCAACTGAGCCCATGCACCACAACTACTGAGCCTGTACTCTAGAGCGTGGGAACTACAACGATTGAGCCCACGTGCCGCAGCTACTGAAGCCCATGCACCCCAGAGCCTGTGCTGCATGACAAGAGAAGCCACCACAACGAGAAGCCCGCGCACTGCAACTACAGAGTAATCCCCCCACGCTGCAACTAGAGAAAAGCTCGCGTGCTTCAATGTGTGCATAGCCAAAAAATAAATAAAATTATTTTTTTAAAAGAGAAGAAGCTACTTCCTGTGCTTGTGGTCAAGAGCATCCCCTGAGTGGTGGGGCTGCAAGAGAAAACATTGACGAATAGGGAAGATGTTTAGCCGCCATGTGATTGATGGATGAGCCCCAGGGCTGAGGAAATGCTCGACATCCCCTCACCCCAAAAAAACAGGAGGCTCAGGGGCCCTGGGGCCTGCCTCACCTACCAGTTCATAGCTCAGACCAGAGATATGATCTAGAGTGGTTTCCATCTTGGGCACAGATGACCACTGGCTTTAGAGAGGGTGTCTGTCATAGCCCCAGTTCACAGATAACACAGTTGAGGACTCGAAAGGGCACAAGACTTGCCCAAAGCTTCCCATCACATTAGTAGCAGAGACGGAACCAGAACACAAGCCCCAGAGCTCTCTTTGGATCACAGCCTCTGATCTAATGGAAACCAAACCACGCTCTGAACTCATTCCAACCAGCAGGCACAATGAGAACTCAGAGCAGACCAGCCAGGTGTGCCGCGTGCCTCAGTCCCCGACTTGTGGGTGCCCACACCCAGCACAGCAGTTCCTTCCTGTGTCTTTCTCATCACCCGAGGGCAGCAAAGCCTTTGATTTCTGGAGGGGAAGAGCTGGGCAAGGCTGGGATTGGCCCAGCCTCAGTTGGCCTCAGGCCATAGGCGGTGCCGCCTCCTCACCCTCATCCTTGCCAGCTTTTCCTGTTGGAAGTTGCGGCCTTCTGGGCCCAAGTCCTGATGGTCCCCTCGTACTAATAGGGGCCAGATGTTGGGCTGCAGCCTTCACCATCCTGGGCTGGTGGAGAGTGGTGGTCTCCAAGTGTCTCAGGCCCAAGGAGCCTTTCTGATCCCGCTACACACGCTGCTGCTGTCTGCCATCCTTGTGCCTGGTTCTTTTAGGGAAACTGAGACACTCTCCACCCTGGAAGGTCACCCCATTTTTGCTCCAAAGGCTCCCTTCCCTCCAACTTTAACTGAAACTTAGCTGACCCTGGAGACAGCCCTCGGTTGTCTTCAAAGCTACTGCTGTGTCCCTCCGAGCTCAAAGTGGAGCAGATCACTGGTCTCCTGGGTATACACCCAGGCAGTGTCGCCTCCCTGACAAGGGCATGGCTCCGTGAAGACCCCAGTATCCAGGGTGTCCCTCCTCCTCTCTCAGGATTCCCATCTGTCCTGATTTACAAATCTGGCAGCCTTGGCTCATGGTCTTCTTCCCCACCCCCAACTCCTGCCATTACCCTGGTCACTTAGGCCTCCCCAGGGACCACTCACC
>NW_011494753.1:7985052-7985852 GCF_000754665.1 Bison bison bison
CTCCTTCTCCCAGAGTCTCCAAATGCCTTCTCTCCACTCCCTCCCAGCCACCCTCCCCAGCACATTCTGGGTTTCTCACCCTCCTATCAGGAACACCATCCCCTGTTCTCACCATTTACCACGTCTGACGTGCCCTCCTGCAAGACCTGCTGGGAACAGACTCATGGCCCCCAGACCCTGGACTTGAGTCCATGCCACCCAGCCACCCACCTCCGTGCTGGTCAGCTTGCAGATCTCCCCAGAGATCATTTCAAACATGGCTTATTCCCCTCCTGGTACCTGGCCCTCCCTGCAGCCCCCTGCTCTGCGTCTTGCTCACAGAGCGCACAGAGGCCGTCAGACTGACCTTGGATTCAAAGCCTCCCTCCCACACTGTCAGAACCACCAGCTTCCATTGGCACCTGCTCCTGCTTCCCTCCTGGGGCTTCGGAGGGAAGACCCTCTCCCATCTCCTCTGCGTCTCGAGAATATTTCACTGTCCACTTCCATCCCCTCCTTGCTTTAACCCGTCATCTGGCCCTTCCCATCACGCTCTATATACTCTGCATCCCTCCCATCTATTAAAAACCATCTAGCGCAGGGAGCTATATTCAATATCCTATGATAAACCACAGCGGAAAAGAATATTTTTTTGAAAAAAATAATGTCTATTTGTGTATAACTGTTTCGCTTTGCTCTACAGCAGAGATTGGCACACATTGGAAATCAACCACACTTGAATAAAAAAAATTTTTTTAATTACTGCTATAAACAAAAAGATAAATTTTTTATAGAAAAAAAGATAATTAAAAAAATAAAAA
>NW_011494753.1:7985952-7996802 GCF_000754665.1 Bison bison bison
CCCTGGTTGCACACACCTCTCCCCAGTCAACTTCCCCTAAGAGGCATTTTCCCTGCTGTCTCATTCTCACCTCCCTTTAACACTGACTCCCTACAAGCTGGCTTCAGACCCATCGCTCCACCTCACCTGTGACCTGCATGTGGAAGCTGCCGCCAGTGGCTGCTTCTCACCCTCGTCAGATTGGCCTCCCAGGAGCACTGGACCACAGTGAGCCACCACTCCCTCCTTCTTGCAATACCTCTTCCTGGTTCCAAGATGTTCTGGTCTTCCTCCCATATCCCCACTGCCCCTTCACAATCTCTGGCTCTTCTTCCTCAACCTGACATTTCAATGCTGGCACATGCTCATTAATTGCAAAGGGAAAAATAAGAAAATACAGGGAGAATCCTGGCAGGCATCACCTCAACCAACTGTTGTAAGTTAACATCACCGACAATGGGACAAAATAGATGCTGTGTACCTCCTGAGAGGATGGACTGAGAAGGACACAGAATCAAGACTTCCCTGGTGGTCCAGTGGCTAAGATCCCACACTCCCAATGCAAGGGTCCCGGGTTCCATCCCTGGTCAGGGAACTAGATTCCATGCACCACAGCTGAGAGCTTGCATGTTGCAACTAAAGCTCCTTCATGCCACAACAAATACTCGCACAACCAAATAAAACGCTTTTTAAAAAAGGACATAGGATCACTTCTGGGGTGTTTCCCACCAAAGGTACATAACCTGAATCTACAAAGAAATCAGATAAACTCAAATCAACATGCTTGTTACAAAATAACAGGTCTATACTTGCCCAAAATGACAATATCATGAAAGACAAAGAAATACTGAAGAGCTTTTCTACAGTAATGGAAACTCAAGAAACAGGACAACTAAGTGTAACGTAGGAGCCAGGATTTTCTTTTGCTATCAAGGATATTATTGGGGAATTGACAAAACCAGAAAAAAAAAAAGTCTGGCTAGTTTAAAGTATAATACCAACCTTAATTTCCTGATTTGGGTCATTGCACTCTGGTTCAGAAAGAGAAGGTCCTTGTTCCCAGGAAATACACAGTGTAGCATTTAAGTATAAGTAGCATTATGTCTGGAGAAGGCAATGGCACCCCACTCCAGTACTCTTGCCTGGAAACTCCCATGGATGGAGGAGCCTGGTAGGCTGCAGTCCATGGAGTCTTGAAGAGTCGGACATGACTGAGTGACTTCACTTTCACTTTTCACTTTCATGCATTGGAGAAGGAAATGGCAACCCACTCCAGTGTTCTTGCCTGGAGAATCCCAGGGAAAAGGGAGCCTGGTGGGCTGCTGTCTATGGGGTTGCACAGAGTCAGACACGACTGAAGCGACTTAGCAGCAGCAGCATTATGTCTGTGACTTACTCTCAAAAAATTCTTATAGGCAAAAAATATGTCTATACATAGAAAATAATTTAAAATGTGATAAAATATTACCATTTGGGAAATCTTGGTGAAGAGTATGTGGGAAATATTTGTAATGTCCTTCCTACTTTTCTGTAAGTCTGAAATAATGTAAAAAAAAATTTTTTTTTTAGAAAAAAATGTCCGTGTCTCAGAGTTCAGTCTTGGGAACTTCCTCTCCCTTTCCACCATTCTCCTCTTTCTGGGAACTCTCGTCTCCTCTGTTGCTTCATTCCCATTATCTTTATCCCAACAATTCCCAAATATATATATATCTCTGGCTCAGCCCTTCTTAGGAGTTTAAATCCATGTATCTGACAGCCTGCACAGTGTCACTTGAAATTCTCAAAACATCTAAAAATTAACATGCTCAGAGCTCTTCTCATGAGATGCCCCCTGACCCCATTTATCTCAATGAATGATGCCATAACCCATCTAAGTATCCAAGCAAGAAATCTGGGCTTGTCCTGGACATCTTTGCCCTTACTCCCCACATCCAATAATCATCAAGTCACTTAGGGAGACTATGAGTTCCCAAAGGCAGGGCTCCTGTCACTTACCCTTGTGCTCTAGTCCCCAACAAAGTGTCCTGACATATGGTAAGTGCTTAAGAAGTGTTTGTGGAATAAATGAATGAGTCGATCCATTGATTGATCAAGAAAAAGATCACTCCTCATGGGAACAGAGTCCTACTTTCTGAACCCAGACACAGGCCCAGTCTTGCTGAATAGACTACAATTTACATTCATGGAAGTTTGTACCAGTCCTCTCTTACTGTGTAACAAATTATCCTCAAAGCTTAAGAACTTAAAAGAGCGATAAACATTTATCATCACACACAGTTTCTGTGGGTCAGGAGTTTAGAAGTGGCTTAGCTGGATGGTTCTGGCTACAGATGTCTCCAGAAGTGGCCGTCAGGAGCTACAGTCATCCGAAAGTGTGACGGGGCTGGCAGATACAGTTCCAAGATGGCTCACTCACATTGAATGGTGAGTTGGTGCTCACTGTTGACAAAAGGCCTCAGTTCTTCTCCATAGGCGCTCTCTGCAGGCTGCTCAACTGTCCTCAGGTCTTGGTGGCTGGCTTTCCCCAGAGCAAGTAATCAGAAGAGAAGAAGGCAGAGGTCGCCATGTCTTTTGTGACTTAGCCTGGAAATCATACTCCATCATTTCTGCAAAGTCCTGTTGGCCATTCCCTGGCAGCTCACATGGTAAAGAATCCGCCTACAATGCAAGAGACCTGGGTTTGATTCCTGGGTCGGGAAGATTCCTTGGAGAAGGGAATGGAAATCCACTCCAGTGTTATTACCTGGAAAATCCCAAGGACAGAGGAGCCTGGTGGGCTATATAGTCCAGGCTGTCGCAAAGAGTAGGACACAACTGAGCGACTGACATGTTCATTGGCCATTCAGGTCAGCCCTATTCAGTGTGGGCAGTGACTCCACAGGGTTGTGAATGTCAGAAGATGAGGGCCGTCTTGGAGGCTGGCTTCCACGGAGTTGTCACTGTACAAGGACCCCGAGCTAATGGGACCAACAGGGGCTGAAATCCAAGCTGTACACCCTTAGGTGAAGCGGGACACGCACTAAGCCCCACACAGGCTGCAGACAGCCCTGTCAGCTCACTCCAGCCGCCTCTTGGTTGTGAGTCTTACCTCTCCTTCAAAGGATTCCTGGGAGATGTGCAGAGAACACAACCCTGGCATCAGGAGTTGCCCTCATCATAACCAACAGGTGCCACCCTTCACAGTTTATAAAGCCGCTGCGCCCTGTTGGAGGGCGTCATCCAAGCACCATAGCGGTTCTAGTTTACAGATGAGGGTGTAGGTGCTGAGAGGTGAAATGACTCGCCTGAGGCCACACAGAAAAGGCTTGGCAGGACCAGACCTCTGGCTCCTAACCCCACATTCTTTCCACTGCCCTGCCCAGCTGCCAGCTCAGACCCATGTCTCCTAACACCCACTGAAGCCTCATCCCCAGTCCTAAGCAGGTATTTCTCACCCTTCTTTTGGGAGCCCCACCCCAGCCCCCAAAAGGATCTGCCCCACACCAGACCCTGAGCAAATACGTTCACGAATATTTTCCATCCAAACGAGGACTCCCAGAGGCTCTCTCTGCAGCCAAGCTGAATATCCACGGATGGAGCAGAGCAGGGGTTAACAGCCTGAGCCAATATTTAGAAATAGCACAACCCCAGGAGGAGTCAGCTGCGGCCAGCTGGTCACAGCCACTGAAGCCACGAGCCTTTGTGGACGTGGTGTGGAAGATGAATGCTGCCCCTGGGAACAGAGGCCCTGAGAGGGTCCTCGACCTCCCCAACCCCCATCTCCCCAGGACAGCTTGGACCCAGGGAGAGCCTGCCCCTGGCCAGGAGAAACCCTGCCACAGGCCTCCCATCCACAGCCCACAGCCGGCTCCCAAGGGCAGCAAACAACTTTTCAGCTCCTGAACTATGTAATTGTTGGGAATAGCAGGCCCCACCCCTCCCGTCCTGGCTGCCTTGCGCTTGGAGGAGCCCCATGGATGCCTCCAGCCAGGAGCGGGAGCAAGGCCACTCCTAGCCGACCCGGGGGCCCAGGCCTGGGGCCCACCACCATGGAGCTCCTTGCCATGTGACTGTGGGGTCACAGAATTGACAGCAAAAGCCCCGACTGCACAGTAGTGGCCTGGGTTCTAGATCTTTCATGGTGGAAGGCCACTTCCCTGAGGTGAGGACCTGGGCAACAGGAGCTGAGGCTCTGCCCCACTGGGGCACAAGCACCCGCCATTTACCCCCAATCTGGCTTTGGCCACAGGCTCCCTGGGTGGGGCCCAGGCAGTCAGGGTACAAAACACAGAGGCACTCAGAGTGCCAGGCCCCACCCAAGGCATGGCACGGCCACGACCACAGCCAGAGCGGGCACTCTTCATCCAAGCAGCGTAAGGATGGGCGTGACCGGGAGGACCCGGCCAGCACGCCTGACTGAACTCTGCAGTGGAGAAGCCCGTGACGCGAGGATCTATCATCTGTCCTCCCGGAGGCCCACCATTTGGAGAAACTGAGGCGGCATTTTGACTTCTCCTTCAGCCCTCAGCCGTGGGCATCCTTCTTCATTCAAGTGTGTCCTGGGTCTTCCTCTTCCCCCATCCTGGGTGTCCTGTCCTGTGCTTTGCTGGGAAGAAATCTACCGAGAGGACAGGAAGTACTGTGTCAACTCTGTGCCCCGGGGAGTCGGCGGGGAGGCAGCGGCACTAGGAGAATACAGAGGGCGTCTGTGAAAAGGGAGCTCAGGGTGGGAAGGAAGGCTGGGAGGACTTCCTGGAGGACGGTGAGATATGGCCAGAGAGGCAGGGGCGGTCAGGGATGGCCACCAGGGACCCCTGGCCAACCCAAGCCAGAGAAAGTCAGAAGGCAGAGGAAGAAGTTTGAGGATGCTAAGGAGGTCCTGGTGGGCTCTACTCAAGATGAGGATGTAGGGGCCTTAGTGGGGGGCACGCTGAGGAGGCTGGTGGGGAGGGGGGAAAATTCAGGAGCAGGCACTGCCCAACAGTGGCCTTTGTTCTGAGATGAAAAGAGGCGGTCAGGGATCAGTTTCAAGACAAAAGGCCTCACCTTTCCCCCAGTCTTCCTGGTATGATGCCGCTCAGCAGCAATCCGGGGCTCAAGTCCCAGGCTACAGGCTGAACAAAGGCCCGGCAGGTATGCTCCAGTGCCCCAGCATCCCTTTACCGCTAGAGCCTCAGTTTTCTCATCAGTGAAAAGGGAACACTGTCCCCCAACACACACGCTTCCCAGGGTTGTCAAGAGACCAGGTGAATGTTTTGTAAACTGAGAAGCCCGAGCAGGGAAGTGACATTGGGTTATTATTGCCCTGCCGGTTGCCATTATTTTTCCAGGCCTGTGTTTCTCTCCCCAGCTAGCAACCAGGCAGGGGGAGGCTGCAAGCTAATCCCGACTTGAATCTAAGCTGTGGGTGGGAGGCTCCACAGACAGACTAATAACTCCTGGTAGTTGTGGGTAAATCTGAGTGGGCGGGGATCAGGAGGAGATGGGAGAAGACGGGGAGGGGGAAGGATCGGCAGATGGGGTGGCTGGAAATCTCCACCCATATTTTTGATTCATAAAGAAGCAAAAGTCCTCTCCTCCTTTCTTTTTTTTCATTCCTAAGAAGAAAGCTCTTTTCCTCCAAATGTTGTCTTCTCAGCAGCCCCAGCAACTTGGGGCCCATACTTGGCCAGTAATTAGTCCCTAACAAGGACCGGGTGCCTTGCTGACTTGGAGAGAAGGAAAAACAAGGGACAAGTACGGAATTGATGGCTTTACTGCCACCAAGACCAGCTGAGAACAGCCCAGCCACCCCAGGCCTCCTAGGGTGAACTGGATGGGAGCTGTTAGGTTTGCCAAAATTCCCCCAGAACAGCAGCAACTGGCTTCTAAGTCAATCCCAGCATGCATTTATTGGGTACCTACTGTGTGCAGCTGCCTCTGGAAGTTACATGCAAAACTGTAAGACCCAGGGAGGATGTGCAGCAGGCCTACAGGGCAAGGAGGGAAAAAAAGACATGCATTCATTGAGCACCTGCTGTATACCCCAGGCTAGGCACTTGAGGTACATTAAAGCCTTTAATCCTCACAAAGCCAATTTTACAAAGAAGGAAACCACAGAGAAGTGAAGTGATTTGCTCAAGTCGAACAGCTAAGCAGGAGAGCTGGGATTTGAACCCAGAGCCCCAGTTACCACTGTGCTGTGGGCTTGGGGCCAAAGACCTGGCTCTACCTCCTAGCAGCTGTGTTTCAGTTAAAGTGTTTATCGCTCAGTCGTGTTCAATTCTTTGTGATCCCATGGACTGTAGCCCACCAGGCTCCTCTGGCCATGGTATTCTCCAGGCAAGAATACTGGAGTGGGTTGCCATTCCCTTCTATAGGGAATCCTCCCAACCCAGGAATGAAAACTGGGTCTCCTGCATTGCAAGCAGATTCTTTATCGTCTGAGCCACCAGGGAAGCTGTGTAGACTTGCTCAAGTCCCTTAACCTCCCTCTGCCTCAGTTTCTTCATTTGCAGAACGGGGCACAATTTTGTTGCAAACTTTGAAGGGCTGTACACACAAACGTTAGGACTATCACTGGGCAAGGGGAGGGGTTGAGAGAGTGAGTAGTGGGATGGGGTTTGGGGTGGGCTAAAGCAGGCAAGGGTAACAGATTCTGATGGAGGAAGAGAGGGGAGACACTCCAGGGGTTCTCTTCCACCCATTCGCTGGACAAAGAAACCGAGGCCAGGCGATGCCAATGCTGGGATTAGACAGAGGGCAAGCAGAGCCTCTTGACGCCAGAAGCTCTACAGTAACATTGCCCTTTCTCCTGTTTGGGACAGGGCTGAGATTGTTGCCTGGGAGGGAGCCAAGGGCAGCAGGGCCCCAGCCTGAAACTGTTAGGTAGGTGCTAAATCCAGGGCCAGATTTCCAGGAGGCAGCCCCAGAGGAAGTTGAAACACCAGATTCAGGAGGCCTTGGGTTCTGGTCCCATAAGACCAGGTACCTACTGTCCAGCTGGGGGCCTCTTGAGAACCACTTCCAGCTCTCAGCCAGTCTCCTCCTCCATGAAACGGGGGCAGGAGTGGTTGACAGCCACTTGGCAGATCCCATGGAGTTGAGAATCCCTCCTGCCTTGTGGGAGAATCTAAAACATCTCTCCTTTACTGACTGAGTCATTGAGGCAGAAAAGGTTAAAGAGGCAATGCCAGTGGGCACAGAGCTGTACAGAACTTCAGGCTGGTGCTTCTCTGACCAAATGGCATTCTGAAGACACCTCAGAGGCAAAGCAGCCCCAGAGCAGTCCGTGGGGTGGAGAGCATCTGTCTTTCCTCCCGGGCCTGGCGAGAGGACGCCCCCCACCCACAATCCTTGCAAGAGAAGAGGGCAGAGAAGCGAGGGGACCAGCCCAGCTCACATCTCCTCCCAGAGGAGTTCTCCCGGGAACCCTTGAGTCGGAGCCCCGGGGAATCCGGGCTCCTCTGGGATTTTGTTCTGAATCTCTAAGGTGGAGCCTGGGTCTGACCGAGCTGTAAGGATCCTCTCACCCTCGACGGGGAGGAGAACCAGCACGGGCCCTTTAAGACGGCTGAGGGTGGGGGGGCCGCCGGGAGAGCCCCGGCCTGAAACCGGAGCGCGGGTCGGCGCCTGCCCCGCCCCAGCGTTAAGTAGGCGGCGGGACGCCCGGGAGCGCCAGCCCGCGCCAGTTCTCTCAACTCGAAGACTCTGGCGTCCAAGCTCCAGGCTCCGGACTCCGCTCCTCACAAGTTCCCGCTGCCCAGCCCGCCGCCGCGATGCGCTGGGGTCCCCGGCTCCCGCTCCCAGCCCTCGCCCTGGCCCTGGCTCTGACCTTCGCTGTGTTGGTGGGACCAGCATCCACAGGTGAGTGAGGGGCCGGATACCCCAGCCCAGACTGGCGGAGTGGTGGAGGGTTTCTTAGGCAGAGAAAAGGGACAGGAAGACCCAGGAGTGGCCCCCAGACGGGGAAATGAGGGGGCTGCTCTTCTGCCATCCCCAGCTGGGGTCTCTGGCAGCACCACCCCGCCCAGGGGAGGCAGGATCCCCAGCGACGTCTCTCCATCTGGGGGTCCAGTGGACTCTGGTTATCTGAGGTTGGCCCCTGGGTCGCTTGCCTAGGGCGTGGCTCTGTGCAGGATTGTCCTGTAGACCCAGAGGGGACGCCCCGGTGCTGCCTGGGCTCCCCGTGTCCAGCAGGCTCTCTCTGACCGAGTCAGGGCCCAAAGGACGCCTGGTGACAGGGCGCCCCCCACCTCCAACACCCAGGCCAGGAACGGGCAGTGCTGCAAGGTGGGCATCGGGAGGAAGCCACCCTCCCCACCCCGTGTGGGGCCCCGAATGCACCCCAGCTGCCACCTCCTCCAGCATCCTTGGGTCTCCTCCAGCTGCGCCCCACTCTGCTCCTGCTCCCCTTTGCCGGGTGCATTCTCTGTCTTCACCACCACCCCCTCCTCCCCTTCCTGTCTTCTCTCTCCTCACTGAGAAAGCCTAGCTGGTGACAGGACCACCCACTCTTCAGCCTCCTAGAGGCAGGGCTGGCGCCCCTCAGATATCCTGTGCCCCTCAGACAGCCCTGGGCGACCCTCTGCACACCTCCCTGTCCCAGCCATTGGTGCTTGACTCCAGCAGAAATGGAATGCCTTCTGAGAGGTGCTAGGACATATCCAGTCTCTATTCCAATGCCAGAAATCCCACCATTATGGCATTCTTCCCTTAGTGAAGGCATGGTCTAGTTATGCCATAAGAACTGTGGCCTCAGGGCCCATCAGTCATTAATACCCATGTATGTATGAATCAGTGCTTCAGCCTACATCTTTTGGGACCATTCCCAAGAACAACTTTGAGCTGAAGAAGGGCCTGAGTCTCCCTTCCAAGTTCCCTAGGCCACACCCCTCTCCCCATCAGATGGGGAAGCCAGTTCAAATGGACAGTAATCATGCGGTACCCAAAAGGGAAATGAGTCAGGGGAGAGCCCCCCACTGGAGTGAGTCAGAGCTGGATCCCCAGGCTCCCTGTTCCCATCCCCAGGGACCCCATCCTTCAAGGTCTCAGGGGGTGGGTGATAGGCTGAGCCTCTAGAGAGATGGGAAGGGGGCATCTAGGCTGCTAGAGAGATGGGTACACACCCAGCCCCCAGCCTCTAGTCAAAGGAGCGACTCCAGGACCCACCTCCTTGGGCTTCAACTGAGAGCCATTCCCAAATTCCTTCCCAGCATCAACAATGTGCAGACATTGTGCTGGGCAGTCGGGAGCGCACAGAAATAGAGACTGGACTTGGACTCATTCAGAAGGCAGAAAAGCAAATTAAAACGCAACAGCAACTCCTATCGTGTCTGCAAAGATCCAGACGAGGAGTGTGGTGAAAAGAAATTCAGAGGCAAACTAGGGCGGGACAGAGGGTGATCCTTGAGCTAAGCCTTGGAGGATGGGAAGCGGGTCAGGGAGCACAGGCTCAGAGATGGGTATGAGCAGAGATAAGGAGGCCAGTAGCCTGGATGGAAGGCATATATATTTTGAGCACAAGCCAGTAAGAGCCATTGGGGTGGGGCACGGAAACCTGAAATGGCAAAATGCAGCTCACAGCCTAAGCCCTGCTGGCAGTAGGGAGCCAGTGCAGGTTTTAGAGAGGAGAGCAGCCAGTGGGGTTAAAAACATCAAGCAACCCCTTCCTCTAGGAGGGATTTGGAAGTGGTGAGGGGGTGGGCAAGCTAGTACCCTCTCCCCCTCCCAGTCTGAGCTCCCCTCCAGCAGCCCACCTCTGTCCCCAGGCCTGGCTTAGCTCCCTGTCCTGGTCTCTGTAATAGGGGCAGCCCCTACCCACAGAAGGTATCACTCCCACCCCTCTTGGACACCAAAAGCCTACCCCAAAAGTCTCAGGTACCAGAGTGAGGCACACTGGGATGCTTTCCCCACACTCATCAACATTCCAGAACATCCAGGTCATGGGGCCTGAGAGTCAAGCACCTTTGGAGACCACCTGGGCCAACCTTCCAATTGTACACACAGGGAAACTGAGGGCCCAGGGAGGAAGCAAAGTGGTCTAACCCACAAAGAAGCCCAGCTGCCCAGGAGGAAACCCCCAGTCCCACTTTGTGGGAGCTCCCCACCTGCGTAGTCAGCTAGGCTTGGGCCCATATGCCAGTGTGCATGATAAGTGTGGGGTCCATTGCCTTCTAAGCCCTATGGGAGTCCTGGCAGAGCCACAAGCATTGGGAGATTGAGTTGGAGCTGATGTGGTTTCAGTAGGGGGGTATAGCACAAGCAAAACTGGGAGGTCAGAGTGGCCACAGAGCATACAAGGCTAGCGGCTTCTGCACCTCTTCCCTGCCTGGTATAGCTGACTTTGAAAGGCAGAAGATGAGGGGCACAAGTGGGACTCAGGAGGGAGTGCCAGGTGGAGAGGGTTCTTGTACCATCTGGGTGGGGGCCCTGAACTGATGGGGGTGTCTTAGAGAGCAGGGCTAGGGTGGGGGCAGGGGAGCATCAGAAGCAAGGAACTGAGCCAGGGTAGACTGTTGCCTCTAAGAATGGTCTGGGGGACCATCTCTGACTGGAGACAGAGACAGCCTCTGAGTCGTGCGTGTGTGTGTGTGTGTGTGTGTGTGTGTGTGTGTGTGTGTACACTGGGGCTCCAGCACTCTAGAGCGGGGCAGGGACCAGTGCCCTCGGCCCAGCCCACCCGGACTCTGCAAGTGCTGTTCCAGAACCAAGTATAACTGAGCCCCCCTTACCAAGATTTGCCCGCCTGCCTGCATAGCCAAGACAAGAAGAGCCTTTTAGTGCTGCCCGCCTGGGGGGCCCAAGGAGGGGGCTGCGCCAGGTGGGCCAGGCGGCAAATGAGGGGCGGGAGGGGAGTAGGGTTTGCAGAACGCTCAGAGGAAGTGTATAGGGAACTGGGCGTGCTGCCCAGG
>NW_011494753.1:7996902-8001768 GCF_000754665.1 Bison bison bison
CACACACGCACACACACACACACACAGGCACACACAGCTGTGGGCCCGTGCGCAACCATGTACAAAACCAGCTCCCAGACCTGGGCTGGGTGGAGCCTTCAGGGAAAGAGGCGAGGACAAGATGGGGGGCAGGGGGTGCTGAGCTGCACTGGGGCTCCTCTTCAGTGCCAGGAGCAAGTAAACAAGGAGGCCTTTGGGTCTGGGGTTTGGGTCTCCTCCCTTCCAGGTCCCTCAGCTCTTTCAGTACCGCTCCCCGACTCCCGCCCCATCCAGCTGCCCTTTTGCTTCTAACATGCGCTGACCCAGCATGTACCCGGTACTGTAGAGCCTTTAAGAGTTAAGATTCCTTCTCCAGGGACTTCCCTGGTGGTCCAGTGGTTAAGACTCTGCACTTACAATGAAAAAGGCATAGGTTTGATCCCTGGTTGGGGAACTAAGATCCCACATGCTTTGAGATGAGACGAAGAAAATATAATTAAAGACTCCTTCTCCAGGTGCAGGTTTAGGGTGTGTTTCAAAAGAACACTAGTACCATTATTACTGAATATATGTGAGTAATTTTTGAATGAACTGAATTCATATGAACAATTTTGAACTTGGATTCTCCCTGGGGTAGGGTCTTGTGGCTCTTTCTGCTTCTCAGAAGGGTCCACAACTCCAAACACGGTCCATAACTCCAGAGAAAGCCCCTGAGTGAGCACTGGCCATGTTGTCCTGCAGCCCTATGGCAGCTCTGCAAGTCACCAAACATTCCCATTTTACAGATATGGAAACTGAGACTCTGAGAACACCAGGAACTAGCCTTAGGCCACTCTTTGGGCACACGGGCTATGGTGTTCTCACTCACCCCAACAAAAGTCACCTTTCCCAGCTCAGGCCAGGTGTGCAGCCCCCCACCAGAGGAGAGAGAGACATGTCTTTAGGAGAAAGTCACCTGAGGACCCCAGATCTCTGTGTCCATCTCCACAGACCCCTCCAGCAAGTGCCCCTCACCTTTCTAAACCCTCCCCACTTCCTCACGGCACAAGCAGATCCTCTTCAAGAATGCCTACCACCGCACCCCCAACAGCTGGGATGGCAAATGAAGCCACATTTGCCTCAGATGCAGGGGAGTGCCCTGGGGCTGCCGTCACGGTGGCTTGGTGGCATGGCTCCCCACGTTCTGGACAGTGTTTCTCCTATTGACCATTCCTTCTTCCCACTCAGCTCCTGCCCACACTCCTGCCGCTCCCAGCCTGCCAAAGCACCAGCTCTCCCAGTGCTGATGGGTATCAGCCAGGCGTCCCGCCACTGCTCAGGCTAAACTGTTTCAGTGTGTGTCTCTCGTGGTTTAAGTGTCCTGGCGGTCAGTGAGGTGGCTTCCCCTCCCAGACCTCACTGCAGAGACTCCCCAGCCCAGGCCAGCTCCCCCAGGATGTTCATAGGGAAATCAGGACCCAGAGAGGGGCTGCTGTTTTCTCAGAGTCAGACAGCAAGTGCTTAGCAGGATGAGTGGTAGGCCTCTTGGCTCCTTGTCCTTGTATCCTGGTTTGGATGTGGCCTCCCCCATATGGCCAGCAGCTCCCAGAGGGCGGACCTCCCCTCTGCTTTTCTCTGAGGTCTCCACAATCTTGCAGAGCCCAGGACGGGGCCCACAGGGGCATAGAGATCACTGAGCCAACCAGGGATTTTCAGACTGTGTCCGAGGTGCTCCGGGACTCTACATTCCCATATCTGGGAATACAGGATGCTTGTGCCACCCTGATTCATGCATAGCAGTCCCATAAACATGTGTTTATAGATGGAGGTTTTGTGTAAGATACAGTTTTGATAAAGCGTTCTGTGGCTTTGTAAAAAAGGCTTGCTCCTGCTGCTGCTTCTAAGTCACATCAGTCGTGTCCAACTCTGTGTGACCCCATAGATGGCAGCCCACCAGGCTCCCCCGTCCCTGGGATTCTCCAGGCAAGAACACTGGAGTGGGTTGCCATTTCCTTCTCCAGTGCATGGAAGTGAAAAGTGAAGGTGAAGTCACTTCGTCGTGTCTGACTCTTTGGGACCCCATGGACTGCAGCCTACCAGGCTCCTCCGTCCATGGGATTTTCCAGACAAGAGTACTGGAGTGGGGTGCCATTGTCTTCTCCTTAAAAACTAATTAATTGCTTTGAGTTAAAACATTCTGAGAGCAGGGGAGAGCCAGGTCAGATACAAGAGAGGACTTCCCGACTTACAAAGAATCGAAATCAAGATTACAGCACCCGCCATGGTGCCACCTGCCTGCAGGACCCAGGGCTGTGGCTGGGCCCTCTCTCTCCCCAGCAGATCAGCTGGGATCCACGTTCAAGGATTATGCTGTGTCCCATCGTCTGGCTGGTGCACTAGACCATCAGATAACAATCCGTAATCCCTGGGACCCTTCCACCGCTGCCCATGCTGTTGCCTACAACTGGTCTCTCTTTTTCTCTCCATCCTTCAAGGTTCAGCTCCAGCACCATCCCCTGCTTGGGCTGCCTTTTCCCACTGATTATTGAGGGCTGCAGCCTAGTCTACCACCCTTCTGGGGCCCCACCCTCCATCTCTGTGGGGTGACAGGCCTTTCTCCCCCTACTCTTACCTGGCCCCTGCCCTTGTTCTGTGACCTCCATCAGTGTGACACCTAGTAGGTATGTGTGCATGTGTATGTGTGCATGCTTGCACACATGTGCACACACACACAGAGTGCTTTCTACAGCCTGGCTAAGGGCCTAACAAGGAGAGTGTCCAGCCCCCAGGCCAGCAGCCTGGGGGAAGCCCCCAGCTCAGGATACAGCCCCCAGCTCCACCACCCAGCCAGGGCCCCTAGCCTGGGCCCTCCTACTCTCTGGGAAGATCGAGGGGGCGGAGAGAAGGAGACCAACTTCCGTTCCCACCTAAGAGCAGCCCCTCCTCCCCGTATTTCAAGAGGGGGCAGCTATAAATATCAGTGGGCCCAGGCTGTTGATTCCCACGACACCAGCCCCTCCCTGCCTCTTCCCTGTGTACAGCAACTGGGGCCGGCGCAGCTCTCCTACAGCTGGAGGCCAGCCAGGCCAGTCTCAGGCCCAGACACACTCATACACACACACACACACACATTCTCACCGTAGTGAGGGAAGGAACCAATCACCCTTTCTGGGCGTCTTGGAGCAGCTCAGAGTAAGCTTCCCTCCCGCCCGCCTCACAGTCCTGACTCAGGCCCCACCTCTCCCTCCTCTGAGTCCTCAGCTCTGCAGGGCTGGGGGAGGCAGGAGGCCAGGCTCACCTGGTCAAGAACACAGTAGAAGACAGCTCAGAATTCAGTTCCCACCCAGCCACTCGATGCAAGTGACCAGGCCTTTCTGAGCCTCAGAAAAGGCTCTAAAATGGCATAAATAATTCCTGCCTCCTGCATGCTGAGGATTTGTCTGGAGTAAATGCTCAGTAGGTGCCTGCTCCTGAGGTTGCTAATATTCCATTATTACCATCTTCTTCTGGAGTGGGGCAGGCGCATCATTGGAGCAGGGCGGGAGTGCGGGGTTCCTGCTTAGAAATCTTTGAGAAAGTTTCCAAAGCAGGGGACTGGATGAGGTGGCCCTAGGAGAGGGTCTGTCTGGGGCAAAGTGATGTGGAAAATGGAGCTGTCAAGCCAGCCTCTGACTGCCAGCCAGCCCAGGACCCCTCAAAAGGAGGGGAGTGGGAAGGCTACATCTGATTGACTCACTGGGCTGAGGTCCACACACCTCTCCTGTGTGAGGAGAAGCAGAAAAGCCCCTCCGAGCTCCACCCCAAAGCCTAATGGCCCCTTAGATAGAGACAATTGAGCCAAGATGCAGCACAACCAATCTGTTGAATGAGTGACCAAATGACTCCCGTCCCAGGAGTAGATGGATGGGGATGGAGAGAAGGAGCAGGCAGCAAGACCTTTATAGGGTGGGGATCCTGGAAGCCTGTCTTCTCCCTGGTCTCTGCCCACCCTTCTCGGGCTCCTGTGATGGTAGGGGCTGGAGGCCAGGGCCCGGTGACATGAGATGGTTCCCCCGGAGCTCCTGGGGGGCTATTACTGCCACTCAGCAAGCAGCAGTGGCTGAATCTGTATCAAGAGGATCTAGAATGAAGAACTGAGGATTCTCTCTGCCCTGCCTAGGCTGCTTGGACCCACCAGAGGTATAGGTGATGCCTGAGTCTGTGGATGTGTGAGATCAGAGTTGGTAGAGATGAGAGAGGGTCTCAGGAAATAGCTTCAGACTGGGGTGAGCAGCCTAGGGGAGTGCCAACTGGACAGATTCTCTGGGTAAAGAGCCTTGGCCCCCGCAAGCCATGATCCCAGTGTGGGGCATCCTCTGCCTTCATCCCCTGAATAGACTGTTGGGCAAAGACTGGCCAGCTCCCTGGTAGTGTGCTAATAGAGTCCAGGCTCCTGTCCCCAGCTCAGGCTCCATCTCTGAGCATCTGGCCCTTATACTTCCAGACACTCATCTGGAGCCCAGCTGAGCCCTTCCAGGGAGAAGGTACTCAAACAGGGGCCTGCCCCTCCAACTATTGACAGCCCTGGGATAGGAGAGATGTTGGAGGAACTTGAGCCAAATGTGTAATGTCAGCCCTTGGGATACCTGGCCCTGCTGTGTGGCCTTGAGCAAACCTCTGTCTGTCTCTGGGTCTCTGGGTCAGATGTCCATTCTCCAAGGTCAGCTCTAAAATTCTGAGCTCAAGCCTCTTCGGAGCAGGAGAAAGATCTCTGCTTCTATCTGGAGAGAGCCGGCTTTTTGTCTGGGTCCACACAGCAAGGCAGGCTGGGCTTAGAACAGGACTGAGAGGCGGCCCGGGTTGCCAGAGCTCCCTGGCATGGAGAAACCGTTTCTCTAAGTTGGCACAGAGCCCTGGGGTTCTCCTGGG
>NW_011494753.1:8001889-8017411 GCF_000754665.1 Bison bison bison
ACCACCCCATCCTGTACCAGCCAGACCCACCCAGCCCCTCCAGAGCCAGTTGAGTCATTGCTCAGAGCTGCTCCTTTTTTAACTGTCTGAGTCACCGGTTGTGGCTATAACTCCATGACACATGACCAGGGCTATAGACACCCCCTAGCCCCCAGCAGCCCAACCAAGGGAGGGGCCTGAATAGAAGCCGGCTGCAGGTGTGAGCCTAGGCCACCGCCTCAGCTTGGAACCCCTCCAAGCCCAGGGAACTCCCCACCCAGCACCTCAGAACCCAGACCTGTCCCCAGCAGTCCTGGAACAACCCCGCTCCCCTGTTCAGGACAGCCCTTCAGAGACCTTGGCCTCAAAGCCCTTCAGCATCAGCTCTGCCCCCACAGCTTTGCTTTGCCTCCAAAGAGACCCTGGGGCCTCTCAGCTGTAGACTGCCAGGCACACAGGGTCTCCAGCCCTGGGGGTGGTGGGAGCGGGCAGAGGCCTGGCCTTCTGGGGTACAGGCCACAGAGATGCCTGATTCCTGCCCTTCCTGACCTGGATCCGACGTGCACTGACCAGTCTGCCCAGAGCACCGTGAAGATTTTCTGTGGAACAGAACCCCCACTTCAGTTCTTCCCCTGCTCCCCCCGTCTCCCCTCTATTCACCATGTCAGCTGGCCTGCGGCTCGGCCCCTCCCCCCCGCCTCTCCCCGCCTCTCCCCAAGGCTGTCTCTCCATCTCACTCCCCACCGCTGCCTGGCCCTCTCTGGCTGCCCCATCTCTGTGGCCCTGGCCTGTTCTCTTTCCATCACCCAGTCACAGTGGCAGATGGCACCCCCACCCTCCGCAGGCCCTTCTCCACCTCCTAGACTCCTAGACATCACACACCCTCACCTCCAGCCATTCCCACCACGGACTCTGGGCCCCAGGGACCCATGCTGCGAGAAAATTTCCTTCCTCATTACCCAAGCCCCCACCTTCTCACCCCAGAGCACAGGCTACATCCTGTCCCAGGGAATGTTAGGATCCCTCAGACAGTTTGCTTGGAGGCTGAGAAAGGGGGGCAGGGGGCCTGGGAATGGCTCCACCCCCGGCCCCTGCCTGCACACAGGCCTGCACAGCCTCAAACGCCATCCATCTCCTGTCTGTGGCTATGGCCTCCAGCTATAAATAGGGGCTCAGGGTCTATTTTCTTTCAAAACAAGCACCGGACTGTCACCACAGGCCCAGAAAAGCACTCCCCGGCTGGGGCAGTGCCCCACTGCGCCCCAGCCATTGTGTCCCACCCTACCCCACCCTGCCCCAACCTGCAGGCACCGGGGCCCGGAGGGCAGGGGAGGGCTGGAAGCAAGCCTGGAGGTAAGACAAGTTGGAGGGGCCGAGCTGGGGCAAGCCTCCTAGGTGCAGCCCCTCCCGGCTGGGTCAGCCAGGGAACATGGCCCCCTCCTGCCCTGCCAGGCCTTCTCCTCCCTTTCTCGCCACCTCCCATCACCAGTCTTGTGCCTGAGACTCACAGTGTTAACAGAGAGAGGTGACAGTCACACAGCTCCTCAAGCTGCAGTGGAGTCTCTTTGCACCCCAAATGCGGGAGAAGGAGCTATGGGCTGCGGGGAAGGGTGGGGAGCCTGTCTTTCCTGAAGGAGCGTGAGGGCATTTCACAGGCAAAAGGGAAAGGAGAGCTTGCTGGGCAGAAGGCCCAGCCTGAGCAAAGGCCGGAGTGCAGACCTGTCAGGTATGGAGGGAAAACAGCCCAGGTCTGGTGAGGCTGGCACCTTTGGGTGTTTGGAGGAGTGAACAGGGGAGCCTGGTGGGGTGGGAACAAGGTCATCCAGCATCTTCAGTGCCACACCAGAGGACTGGGGGCTTGGTGGGAGGCACTGGGGAGCCATAGAAGGCATCCAGGCAAGTGAGGATGATGGAGCGACTCAGTTTAGGCTAACTGTGGCTGCGATTAACAAAGGGAGGCAGGAAATTCATTAAGCCAGGCGAGGGATGGTGACCATCTGTCTTGCGGAATGGCACAGGGAAGCAGGATGGGAGACACATTTGAAGGACGATGAATGGGCTGAATGGATGGGAAGTTCATTCAAGGTCAGGAGGAGGGAGAGGGTCAGAGGAACTTTCAGATTTCTGCCCAGCAGTGGGTGCCCGTGGGCCCTTCACTGGGTGGTGAGCAGGTTGGAGGATAGATGATGCTGAGTCTTGCTTGAACAAGTGTGCTTGGGTTTGGGGGCCTCCCCATGGGTGTTCCTGGTGTAAATGTCCAGGGAGCATTGGCAGGCAGGCCCAGAGCCCTGGAGACTTGGTGCTGGAGACAGAGATAGGCATACCAGAGCAAAGAGGCAGTGCCCGAACCCTGGGGAGAAGTGGGGGGCTGGAGAGAGGGGGCCAGGGATGGAGCACAGCTCAGTGGGTGCTGGCAGACTGGAGGGGTCTACAAAGCTGGCAGGTGAGAGTGCCAGGAACTATTCCAAGAGGAGTCAGGCCTGCCCAGCGGTGGGGCAGGGGGTGTCAGTCTGGGGATCTTGGTGGATCCTGGTTAGCACAGAGGCCTCTGGCCAGGGCACTGAGGTTTCCTGGTCCACCCTCTGAGGCCACACACTCCTGCGGGCACAGCACCAGTGCCAGGGACTTGCTTCTCGGCCTGTCTGCTGTCAGACAGCAGTGCTGATGGGAAAGCCATCCTATGGGCACCATCACTGTCCCTGCATGCCCCTGGGTGCCGATGTTTCCTCCGCTGGTGCATGTGTGCATGGCAGATGAGCTGACCTGCGGATGTAGGCGCTGGGTCCTGCCCTCCAGAGCCTCCACTCTAGCCAGGCCTGTGGCCACTCAGGCTTGAGGCGGCCATGCTCTGCCTGCTGTAGTGATCACACCTCTCCACCAGCCACTTTCTGCTGGCCTGGGCTGGCCAGAGGCCAAGGGTGTGTGTATAGGTTTGTGGGTGATCCCTGATCCAAGCCTCTGCTTCCCCCAGTCTCCTGGATGTGGGGCTTCTGTCTGTGGGGTCACCCCACCCCTCTATTGTATATTTCAGGTGGGGGGACTGAGGCACCGATGGTGGTGGCTTCTTCGAGACACTCGGCCTGTTAAACATAATCTGAGTCAAATGGGGCCAGGCCTCTGTCCAAACCCACAGTCACTGCTTCCAGAATCCCCATCCTAGCTTGCACACTCACTGTCTCCAAGATCTGCCTGCCAGGCTGGGGGAAGCCCTGAGACATCTCTCCGGCAGCCCTGCCCTCAGTGGTTTCTCAGCCCAGAATGGGGAGACTCGGAGATGAGCAACAGGCGTCCAGGCTCTGGCTTCTGGCCACAACAGGGGCTGGCCCGCCAGAGAGCCCCATCTCACCCTGGGCAGAGCCCACACCCCTGCCTCTCCACCCTCTTCTCTGACCTCCAAGACCCCAGTGGGCATGAGTAGCACTTATCACTGGTTTCTGGAACGTGCCGCCTTCAGCCAGCCTTGAAGAAGGTCCTTCCCTGGTCCGGTCGGCCCCAAGCCAGCCACACTGGGAAAGGCCGGCTGCCAAACCACCCATGGCAAGCAGATGCTCCCCGCCCACTCACTCCCTCCCACCTCCACCCCCAACCCTGAGAGAGGGAGCCCCCAAGGACAGGAAGGGAAGGGAAAAAGTGTGTTTTGCCCAGGCAGGGGGCCAGCTCTCACACCCTCCTCCCCCTGGGGCCAGAAGCCAATGCTCCACTTCCGATTCACAGACAGTAGCTAACCCCACTCCCCTCCGTGCCTCTGTGGGCACACACCCCTCCCTGAATCCACAGCACCCAGCTCTGGAGCCACACGCACAGGGGCTTGAGTCCCAGCCCGGCCACAGCCCATCTTGACACCCTAACACAGACGACTGCCGTCTTCGAGCTTCAGTTTCCTCACCTGTAAAATGGGAGCAACCTCACAAGGACCCTATTGGGGGCTGGGGGCTGCAGGCCCAACGCCAGGCGAGGGTCCTTCCCTCTCTTTCTTCCCAGCCCAGGCCTACTGAGATGAGGATCCCACCTTGCTTCTGCAGCCAAGAAAGCCGGAGGGAAGGGGATGTGGGAAAGGGCATGGAAATCCACCCAGCCGCCCTAGAAGGAGGCAAATTACAAGGCAAAGAAAAGCCGCTGGGAATTGCTCCGCACCACGGCCGCCCCACCCTGGGGAGAAGAAGAGTCTCCACAAAGACTTCATTGAGGGCCCTGCTTCCTCCCCACCCCAGCCCTCCAGCCTGGGTGGACGCTGGGCTGCTGCTTCCAGCAAAACCTCTCATTTTCCCTCCCACTTCCTCTGTGCCCCACGTGGGCCCCAGGGTTGGAACACGTGACTGGGCGCCCAGGGCACCAGCCCTGCCCCAGTTGGTGCCTGTGGACCAAGCTCTGCATCTCCCACCCCAACCCATCCCCTGCTTCCTCTCCAGGGGTGCTCACCTTCCACAGGGGGTCTGTGAATTGGAAATGCTCCCCAGCGAATGCCGCTCAGCATGGGTGGCCTCCGGATGCTTGATTAGATGATAGCCAAGGCCGGTGACCAGGGTCAGAGATCAGCCAATAGCTAAGGAAACTGTTGTCCCGCCTTGGCCTTTCGGGCCTTGCAAGGAACCAGAAAGGCAACTGAAGAGGTTAAGTCCCCGAGAGGGAGTCTCAGAGCTCAAGAGTTCTTGGAGTGAGGAAGGGCGGGGTCGTCTTGACCCCAGTGAGGTCTCTGTAGTGTTGAGATGGGGAGGTGGGCAGGAGGACCCAGCATTCCTGCACTCTATGGAGACGGCTATTGTCTCTCCCAAGAAGGCTGCTTTTTTAACTCCCACGAAAGCAAAAGTGAAAGTTGCTCCGTGGTGCCTGACTCTTTGTGACCCCATGGACTGTAGCCCACCAGGCTCCTCTGTCCATGGGATTCTCCAGGCAAGAATACTGGAGCAGATAGCTGTTCCCTTCTCCAGGGGATCTTCCCAACCCAGGGACTGCACCCAGGTCTCCCACATTCCAGGTGGATTCTCTACCATGAGCCGCCAGGGAAGACACCACGGAAGTTGACTCCTATAAGCTATTGTTCCTACAGCCGAGGCTTGCGGGGCAGGAGAGGCGCGGGTGGTTGGCGGGCCACTGGGGTGGCTCTGGATCACTCTCTGGTCTGGAATCAGGGCAGCAGAGCCAGTGCCATGAGGTGAGTGAGCATCTCCTAGGCGCCAGCCCCGGCAGGTGCTAAGCCACCTAGCCTTGGCTCTATGACCCCAGTGTCATCACCATGGGCAGGTTACATTGTCCTTTTGGTCTGACCTGAAGTCATCCCTCTAACTTTCCCCCCTTGTTATCTTCAGTGGAAACAGCCTGGGTGGAAGGTCATAGCTCGATTTGGGAGGGCTGAGGCTTGGGGGACTGTGGGATGTGATGAGGGAAGGTCGGGCACCTGAGTAGATGCGGTGGCAGCTTCTCCCTCACCTGGGAGCCCTAGGAGCAGGTGTAGCCAGGGAGTCATGGTCCAACATCCGGAGCCAGACTGGGCCCACGCCGCCGAATCCTCACCTGCCCACACGCCTGCCCTCAACCCGCCATGATGCATGGCGCTGACTTGCACTCAGGCACACTCATGCCCACATGCAGCCCGCTGAGGTCGTTCGGGGGTCTGCCGTGCTCTGTGGGGTCGAGTTCTCATCCCCACACTTTCACTTCCCCAGCTCCGAAATGGTAGGGGGTGGTGGCGGGAACATCAGCCTCGCTGCCAATCCTGGGGGCGGAAACTCTGGTTCTGAATCAGAGGGAACTTTCCACCCAACCCGGGCCTCCCCAGAGGTTCCCTGGCTTGGGAACAGTGCTGGTAAAGAAAAAATGAGCCCCTTGGAGGCGCGAGAGGAGGGGATCAGGCATGAGGTCCAGAGAGCCTGGGTGACGGGGCAGAGCACCCGGCCCATCCCTGCTCACACACAGGGCCGCATTCAGCCCGCAGGTGGGTCACACACACACCCCAGCGAGGGGAGACAGAGAGCCCTTCAGCCCTGCCTTGGCGCTCTCTGCAGCCCCTCAGACTCCCTCAGAGGGATTCTCCCAGCCTCACCGCTGCCTACCCAGGATCTGGTTAGAAACAGGATCTGTCACCCCTGGGGCCAAACCCGGAGAAGTCCTGGAGGAGAAGCCCAGCTTCACCCCAGAGCAGGACCCCTCCTCCCCCAGCTGGCTGGGGTCTCCCTGCCTCCTCACCCTCCCTGCTCCTGTCCCACATCCTGCCTGCTCTCTCTTGGTTTTTATTCCTCCATCTCCTACCTCAGGCCTCCATCTGGATTCCGAATTCAGTCTTTGCAGAGGAGAGGGGGGTCTTTATTTTTTAAGCTCACTTTTAATACCTTCCTCAGGCTTTCTGTGTCTCTCGACTTAGTTCCCCTTTTCCATTCCCATCGCTACGTTGTTATATTGGTGAATGAATGATGAATGAATGAATGTAGGGCTCCCACTTTTCTCCCCGCCCACCTCTCACCTCCTGCTCCATCTCAGTGTCACTAGCTGAACCTCCCCTACATCCACTGGTCCAGGTCTCCCACCACCCACCCTTGACTGCAGGGCCAGGCATTCCCCACTGGCCATCCTGCCCAGCAGCTCTGGGCTCCCGAACTTTCTCCCTTATAAAGTCAGGCGGCAGCAGACACCCAGGAATGCTGCTGCTGCCCATGACGCATGCCGCTGCGGGGCTGCCTGGCTGCCCCCAGGCGACCGGGAATGTGATGGAAACGGGGCACAAAGAAATTGATTGCCCAGGGTGGGTGGGGTGGGGGTGCCCAGGCAGGCAGGGCTCTGATAGGCGGCAAGGCCTGGAGCTATAGGCTTTCTGCTTCTGTCAAATTGCTTCTCCTCTGAAGCTTCAGTTGTCTGTCTGATAAGTGGAAGCCAAGTGCCCTCCTCCAGGCAAGGGCCACAGAGAGCCTTGATATTGTGCACACATCACCAAGGGATGGGGGTCCCAGGGCTGGGTGGGGGAGGGGGACAGGTCTGGCTCTCTGGACTGTCCTAGAGCAAGGGTGGTGCCCCGAGTTACAGCCAGGATGGGAAGGGGAAGAGGGGGCTGAAGACCAAGAGAAGGAGAGAAGTAGAGGAGCAGAGGCAGAGAAAGGGAGTCGTGGGACAGAGACAGGGAGAGACAAACTTGGCCAGCCCCAGGGGTTCCGAGGAGCTGGGTCTGCAGCAGCCCCAGGACTGGAAAGGTACCTTTGCTTGAGGCCCTGGCCCTGGCCTGGGGGGTGGTTGGGGAGCCTGAGAGAGACTGAGAGGCCAAAATCCTGCTGCCAGGCGGAGGGTTGAACGCCACAATGCAAGTAAGCCTCATGTTTGGGGTCCCCCAGGGACAGGGACCCGGTCCTCACTCATAAACATCCTAGGAGTGGCCCAGGGAGCCAGGAGATGCCAGCCTGAGCCATGCTCTGCCAGGGGGTGGCTTGTTGGGGGACCTTGACCTAGGCTTCATCTCCGTGTGTAAGGAAGGGGCGCGGCGGGGATGGAGACAGACTCCTTCTGTGCCCCCAGCCCTCGTCTCAGGAAGAGGGATGGAGGCGCCCGCCCTGGACCCAGACAGCAGCGCCCTGTTCGTGGGCAGGAAGGGCGGGAAGCTGCGGGATTCTCCACCTTCGGCAAACCTCTCGGGCGGATGGGTGCTGGGCGGGAGGGGTGGCAGCCCTCCAGGAATACACTGCCCCTTTCATGGAGCCCAGAGCAGCCAAGTCACGGCAGGCGGGCACCGAGGGGCAGGACAGGCCTGGGCACAATCATTGCTCTGTCCTGGCAGCTCCCGGCCCACACGCGCACACATGCACAAACACACCGCCTTACGCAAACCCAAAACACACTCCCAGCAGCCACCCACACACTCGCACACACAGGCGAGTACACAGCTACGCAGCCCAGGACACCCACCTGTGTGCCTTCTTCCAGGCAGAGAAACTCATACCTGGGGCACTCGTCCTGCCCCTCCTGCTTGTCCCTCAAGCCCTCTAGGCATCCTGATCCCCCCATGCCAAAAGCTTGGAGCTGCCCAAGCAGCCCATACCATTGACCTTCTGCACATTCACCTTTGAGAGCAGACCTCAGGCCAGAAAGGGACTTCCAGGACTAATCCCTACAGACAGGAGGGGGAGAGAGTGGGAAGGGGTGCCCATTTTACAGAGTGGTGACACTGAGGCCTGAATTGGGCCCCTTCTGGCCCAGAGGAGAGCCCACATGGCTGCTGCAGGCCTAAACTGGTGTTTTGATGAATCACGGGTCTTCTTGACCCAGGAACGTCAAGGCCAGGCCTCCAGGCTGTAATGAGGCCTCCTCTCTCCCCCGCGCTGCCCTGACATCCCTATCAGGCTGCCAAGCCTGGTGTGGCCCCTGCTGCTTTCCTCTCTACTCCTCTGTCTTCAGCATTTCCAGAACCTGTACATCCCCGCCAGCCTCTTGGCCTTGCTTCCCTCTGAGAGTGCCCATTTCCCTCCCTCTCCGCTCCTCTACATAACCCTCACCTCCCCCAGGAAGCCCTCCAGGATTGATGCCTAGCTCATGCCGTCTTTATCCTGCCTGCCTTCTCCATTTGAAGGCCCTCTCCAACTGTTCCCCTGGCCCACCGCCCAGGACAGGGACTCTTGGTTCTTACCACTGCCACCCATCAGAAACAGAGAGGCAGCAGCAGAAGACCAGGAGATGGAGGGAATGGCACTGTCAGAGTTTCCAAAACCCCAGCCAGCAAGGCCTCAGAGGCCTCTGTTGGGGTGAGGGGGCTTCCCGGCCTGTGCACTCCGGGCTGTACAAGGCAGCCTGTGTGAGCCCTTCCCGCGTGGCCCCACAGGAAACAGCAGGGCCCAGCCCCTCAATGGGCCCATTCAGACCCCAGCTCTCTCTGGAAAGCACCTCTGCTTCCTGTCGCCCTCCCACTCTGGCCTGGAGAACCGGACCAAACAGGCTGCTATTCCCCCGTGCCAGGAGGGCGCTGCGGGCGGGTGGTTCAATGGTTAGAGCCAGCCAGCTGCTTCAGTTCCTGCCTGGTCCCCAGCTGGACCGCGCCCTGGCAGGTTGACATCCACCTTTAGTGAAAGGGAGTGTGGGTGAGGGCCTGTGCTCACTCGCACACGGTTGGGAAGCAAAGGGGCCCCCAGCCAGTGCATGTTAGGCAGGTGAGGGTTTAACAGCAGGCTCTCCAGGAGAGAGGGAGCCCCGATCGGTGTGTTTTGCCTCTTTCCGTGGTATGAATAGGCTCACTGGGCAGCATCACCTGGCTTACAAAATTCCTGAAAACGTAACGGTCATCTCTTGCCAGCCATTCTGAGCTTTGCCGTGGTGGCGGCTGCATCCTACGGGGGGCCACCTGCCTCCGCTCCTTGCGCTGTAGCTGCCCCCAGCTTAGTGTGCTGCATTTTGTTCCTCAGAGTCCTTGACCTTGCAGATAAAACACCCCTGTAGGTGCCTGCCAGCTGCCAGTTCCCTGGTCTGTCCGTCGCGGACACCGAGATGAGCTGGGCCCACCGGGCTGTGTCCACCTAGATGGCCTGGCACTTTTGCTTTGATTTCTTTAGCTTTCTAGAGAAGGCTCTGGTGTGGCCAGCAAGTGCTGGCAAGAGGGGATAAGTAGAAGGGATTTCAGCTCAGCCTGAAGGGGAGAGCTTCCTCTTTCTTGGGCATCCCTCCATCTCTACAGGCCGTGTTGACTGCCCTCAGGGCACACAAGTCTGGGACGCCTCCAGGGGCTGATGCAGCTTCCTCAGGTGTATGTGAGCTGGCTCAGACCCCCCGGGAAACAGATCCTCCCTAACGAGGCCAACAGCCTTGACTGACTCACAGAGGATTTAAGAGAAGCCCAAGGAGGATGAATCATCTTTATGACCCTCTCCTGTCTCCCCTTACCCTACCCCAGCCCTGGACATCAAGGGGGCGGAGTCAGTATTTGGCACTAGTCTCCATGAAAGGAATGGACCAGAAATTGTGGCAGCAGGCTAGAGGCCAAGGGAAGCTCATTTGGAGAAATTTCCTGGAGGGGGTGACAACTTAAAAAGAGGAGGTGTCCCAGTGTAGGGTCTACACAGTGACCCTGGGAAACCCCAAATATGACCTCCTGTCTTGGGAGGCCCATCAGACTGTCAGCCCCTCCCAGGCCTTGCCTTCAGTCTGAGACCCAGGCTTGGAGAACTCAGCTGAACCCTGGCTTCCGGGCCACGGTGGAAATAATGGGGCCGGATCTGACAGCTCACCAGGGACCATTAATAGCTAAGCAGCAGGAAGCAATACAGGGTGATGGAGGAAGCTTTGGCCCCTTTTGGTTCTGGCATCGCACGTGGTGTCCATCTGGGCTCAGAGCCTTTGCTCTCCTGTGGACTCACTGCCACCAGGGCTCAGCCGTGGCCAGCCAGTCCAGGAGCTAAACCAGATGGGCACCTCGGAGAAGGAATCTGAGCAGGGATCAGTTTGGGTAGCAATGGTTCTCCTAGAGCTTCATTTCTGGGGGTGGTGGCCATCGGGCCACTTGATTAAGCCAGTGATGGTTTCCCTTTGAGCCAGAAAGGAGCCAGACCCAGGATGGGGATTCCTCTAGGGCCCAGGGGAAGAGAGCCGGAGCTGGCAGAAGCCTCTGGCCCCAGAAACCCCCGAGGAGAAGACCTCGATGCTTGGGATGCTGGGTCTGACCTCCTTCAGAGCCAGGGTCCAGGCTGGACATGAAGCAAGGCCGTGCCTTCTGGTGCCAGGACCAGCTGAGGCCACAGGGGGCACCGTGGAGAACCAAGGGGGAGCCCCGGCCTGAAGCGCCCTCCCTACGGCCCAGCCGTCCACCCTGAGGCTCCTTTCCTCCTCCAGGCACAGGGCCGCACTTCACCACAGCTCTCTCTTGTCACACAGCCTCCTTCTTTGGAGAGAACCACTTGGAGGTCCCCGTGGCCACGGCTCTGACCGACATAGACCTACAGCTGGAGTTTTCCACGGCACAGCCCGAGGCCCTGCTTCTCCTGGCGGCAGGCCCAGCTGACTACCTACTCCTGCAGCTCTACTCCGGACGCCTGCAGGTCAGTGATGTCGCCCTGCTGGACTCCTTCTCTAGCTTCCAGTGCACACCCCCCACCCACCAGCTGTGACTTTGAGCATGTCGCTTTCACCTTGAGGCCTCAAGGGCCCCCCACCCACCGCCCCCGCTCTGAGATGGACAGAAGTGTGAGCCCCTCAGGAACCCGTTCTGTCCGTTTGCTCTCCAGCCATGCTTCTCACCACGACCCCTCGCCGGTCCTTGGTGTTCTGAGCACGCTGACCACTCTCCATTCTCTGCCATCCCGTGGTCTCTTGCTCTTGCCAAGCCTTTGCTCACTACTCTGCCTGATGCAAGCTTCATTCATTCCCTGCACCTGCCTCACTACAGCCTCCCCTTGAAGTCTCAGCATGGGCACCCCTATCCTCACCTGGGCGGATTCCCCTCTCCTGGGTCCCAGCACCCTTGTGCGTCCCTCTGGCAAAGCCCTGGCCACCCTCTATCACCACTATGACAGTATCACCACTGTCTGTCGGTGATGGAACAACCAGGAATGCTACTGCCATTCTTCAGTCACTAAGTCATGTCCAACTTTTTTGTGAGCCCATGGATTGTAGCCTGCCAGGCTCCTCTGTCCATGGGATTCTCCAGGCAACAGTACTGGAACAGGTAGCCATTTCCTTCTCCAGGGGACCTTCCTGACCCAGGGATTGAACCCATGTCTCCTACATTGGCAGGAGGATTCTTTACCACTGAGCTACTAGGGAAGCCCCACAGCTTCCTTAATTTTATTTCATTGTTCAAGTTACCACAAGTTTTATTTGCAAAGAGTCTTCTGGCTGTCTCTGGAGGCTTTCCCCTGACCATGAAGAGTTTGAGGACACGAAGTCTTAGTCCATCTTTGGGAGAGCCATTTGTTTCCACACTCCAGTGGGGAGAGGACTCTGGTCCCCTCTGTCCATCTGATGCTGCCATTGCTTCTCGCTGCCACAAGGTGTCACTGTTGAACATGGCCTGGTACAACCTGGCACTGATGTTCTTTCTTTCTGCCAGGTATATTGATGACACACTCCTAGAAAGGGGCTCCATACATGGACTCCCAAGGCCATAAGTTCATAGTGCTCTGCTCTTTCAGTTTCCATACTCTGCCACCACCCATTCTACCATCTGGCTGTGGGAGCCCTGCACCAGAGCCAGTTCTGTGTCAGTGCCCTAGAGACAACTTTCTCTCCCCAAGGACTACCCCTCTTGGACAAGTCAAAACACCGAGCATTGGGTGCCCCCTCCCTGAACAATGAGCCTAGCTGCCTCAGTGACTCCAAGGTGTTTTGCTCTACTTGGGGGACACAGCAAGGGTTTCTCAGGTGCCCATTATTCCAGGGGAGGAATCCTCTGTATTCCAAGGTGGTTTTTCTGGCACCTCTCACCTAAGGAAAGTGGGGAGACATACAAGAATTTAGGCTGAATCTCTAGGAAAGCATCTTGCTGTGTGACAGGTCTGCGTGGGCAGGGACCACATCTGATTCACATCAGGGTCCCCTGCGCCCATCCAGGCCTGGTTCAGAAATCACTTTGGGGAGGGTTTGGGGGATGAGTAAAGAGCTGGCAGGAAAGAGGGGACTGGCTTGAGAAGCACTTGTCCTAGGCCCTCTGCTCGGAGGACCCCAAGTGTGGGGAGCCAGTTACGCTTTTACCGCAGAAGTGCTGGTTGCAATCTGCTTCCTTTCCCACCGTGTCTCCTCAGGTCCGACTTCTCCTGGGCCAGGAAGAGGTGAGGGTGCAGACCCCGGCAGAGATGCTGCTGAGCGACTCTGTCCCCCACATCGTGGAGCTGACCGTGTCAGACAGCTGGGCTTTGCTGTCAGTCGATGGGCTCCTGAATGCCTCAGCCCCAGTCCAGGGCGCTCCCCTGGAGGTCCCCTACGGGCTCTTCCTGGGGGGCACGGGGAGCCTTGACTTGCCCTACCTGACGAGAGCCAGCCGACCCCTGCGGGGTTGCCTCCACTCGGCCACCCTCAATGGTCGCAGCCTCCTCCGGCCGCTGACGGCAGATGTGCCTGAGGGCTGTGCCGAGGAGTTCTCTGCTGGTGACGATGTGGCCGTGGGCTTCTCTGGGCCCTACTCGCTGGCCGCCTTCCCTGCCTGGAGCACTCGGCATGAAGGCACCCTGGAGTTTACACTCACCACACGGAGCCAAAAGGCGCCCCTGGCCTTCCAGGCCGGGGGCCGGCAGGGGGACTTCATCTACGTGGACATATTTGAGGGCCACCTGCGGGCCGTGGTGGAGAAGGGCCAGGGCACCGTACTGCTCCACAACAGCATGCCTGTGGCCGATGGGCAGCCCCACGAGGTCAGCGTCCACGTGGATGCTCACCGGCTGGAAATCTCCGTGGACCAGTACCCCACACGGACTTCCAACCGTGGGGTCCTCAGCTACCTGGAGCCACGAGGCAATCTCCTCCTCGGGGGGCTGGATGCCGAGGCCTCTCGCTACCTCCAAGAGCACCGCCTGGGCTTGGCTGTCAACGTCTCCCTCCTGGGCTGCATGGAGGATCTCAGCGTCAACGGTCAGAGGCAGGGGCTCCGGGAAGCCTTGCTGACCCGCAACATGGCAGCTGGCTGCAGGCTAGAGGAAGACGAGTATGAGGAGGACGCCTACGGCCCATACGAAGCTTTCTCCACCCTGGCACCCGAGGTGTGGTCGGCCATGGAGCTGCCCGTGCCCTGCGTGCCAGAACCGGGGCTGCCCCTGGTCTTTGCCAATTTCACCCAGCTGCTGACCGTCAGCCCGCTGGTGGTGGCTGAGGGCGGCACAGCCTGGCTGGAGTGGCGGCACGTGCAGCCCACACTGGACCTGAATGAGGCCGAGCTGCGCAAGTCCCAGGTGCTGTTCAGCGTGAGCCGCGGGGCCCGTCACGGCGAGCTGGAACTGGACATTCCGGGCGCCCAGGCACGGAAGATGTTCACCCTTCTGGACGTGGTGAACCGCAAGGCCCGCTTCGTCCACGATGGCTCCGAGGACCCCTCCGACCAGCTGGTGCTCGAGGTGTCAGTGACATCTCGGGGGGCCGTGCCTTCCTGCCTTCGCAGGGGCCAAACATACATCCTGCCCATTCAGGTGAACCCTGTCAATGACCCACCTCGCGTCATCTTCCCGCACGGCAGCCTCATGGTGATCCTAGAACACACTCAGAAGCCCCTGGGGCCAGAGGTCTTCCAGGCCTACGACCCAGACTCCGTCTGCGAGGGCCTCACCTTCCAGCTCCTCGGTGCCCCCGCCAGCCTACCCGTGGAGCGCCGAGACCAGCCCGGGGAGCCAGCAACCGAGTTTTCCTGCCGGGAGCTGGAGGCAGGCAGCCTAGTCTATGTCCATCGCGGCGGGCCCGCCCCAGACCTGACATTCCGGGTCAGCGATGGGCTGCAAGCCAGCCCCCCAGTCACGCTGAAGGTGGTGGCCGTCAGGCCAGCCATTCAAGTCCTCCACAACACGGGGCTGCGCCTGGCCCAGGGCTTCGCTGCACCCGTCTTGCCTGCCAACCTGTCGGTGGAGACCAATGCCGTGGGGCAGGATGTGAGCGTGCTGTTCCGAGTCACCGGGGCCCTGCGGTTGGGGGAGCTGCAGAAGCAGGGGGCAGGCGGGGCAGAGGGCACCGAGTGGCGATCTACACGGGCCTTCCACCAGCGGGACGTGGAGCAGGGCCGTATAAGGTACCTGAGCACCGACCCGCAGCACCACGCTGAGGACACAGTGGAGAGCGTGGCCCTGGAGGTGCAGGTGGGCCAGGAGGCCTTGAGCAATCTGACCTTCCCAGTGATGATCCAGAGAGCCACCGTGCGGCTGCTGCGGCTGGAGCCGCTGCACACCCAGAACACCCAGCAGGAGGCCCTCACCACAGCCCACCTGGAGGCCACCCTGGAGGAGGCAGGCCAGAACCCCACCACTTTCCACTATGAGGTGGTTCAGGCCCCCAGGAAGGGCAATCTTCAGCTTCAGGGCACGCGGCTGTCAGACGGCCAGAGCTTCACCCAGGACGACCTGCAGGCTGGCCGGGTGACTTATGGGGCCACAGCTCGTGCCTCAGAGGCAGTCGAGGACGCCTTCCGTTTCCGCGTCACAGCCCCGCCGCACTTCTCCCCGCTGTACACCTTCCCCATCCACATTGGCGGTGATCCGGACGCCCCCGTCCTCACCAATGTCCTCCTCTCGGTGCCCGAGGGCGGGAAGGGCGTCCTCTCTGCTGACCACCTCTTTGTCAAGAGTCTCAACAGTGCCAACTACCTCTACGAGGTCATGGAGCGACCCCGCCATGGCAGGTTGGTGTGGCGAGACGCACAAGATGAGGCCACCATGGTGACATCCTTCACCAATGAGGACCTGCTGCACGGCCGGCTGGTCTACCAGCATGACAACTCCGAGACCACAGAAGATGACATCCCCTTTGTGGCTACCCGCCAGGGCGAGGGCAGCAGTGACATGGCCTGGGAGGAGGTACGGGGTGTCTTCCGCGTGGCCATCCAGCCCGTGAACGACCATGCTCCTGTGCAGACCATCAGCCGCATCTTCCATGTGGCTCGTGGCGGGGAGCGGC
>NW_011494753.1:8018224-8036070 GCF_000754665.1 Bison bison bison
GGGTGTAACTGTGGTGGCTTCTGGGCCAGGTGTGTGTATGTGCCTTGGGTGTGTACCTGTACTTCTGTATGTTGTGTGCCTGAGGGTTTCTGGACAGTGTTTAGTGTGCACGGCTGCCTGTGGGTTGCATATCCCTCCACATGTCACATGCACACGTGTACACGCTGTGCTCGACATGCAGATTCCTGGGCTCTACCCAGACCACAGACTCTGATTTGGAGCCTGAGAATCTGCACTCTAATAGGAGTAGGCTGTCTGAAGGGTTTTGACGGGTGCAGACTTTGAGGATTACAGGCCTTAGAGACAGGTTTGGCTCCCCCCACACCCATCCTGCCAGCCAGCTCCTGTGTCCTCTGTTCTTTTCCTGTGCCTCAGACCAGGCCTTGAGGGCCGCTGACCACCCAGGAACCTCACTGAGCAACCACAGGCCATCCGGTAGGTCCGTTGCCTTGCTCTGTGATCTCACACCAGTCGCTTGCCCTCTCTGGGCTTTATTCTCCTACTGAGAATAAGCTGCCAGCTTCTGAGCCTCTTGTGGTTTTTGAGGCTGTCGAGACTTCGGGGCAGATGGTGACTAAACATATCTGGTGGCTGGAAATCTTTGCCCAGGAGAAGGCAGCTTTGAAGAGCTAGGCTTTGAAGAGTCTGGGGTTTAACAGCAGGGAGCAGGGGGACAGTCTTCCAGGCAGGGGGACAGAATAAAACATGTGAGCTGTGAGCTTGAGGTGGTGTGTAGCCTGTTATGACTGGGTCATCAGATGAGGGAGCACCTTCCCTCCAGGCTGTGGACTGGACTCGGGTCTGCAAGCTCCAAAGAGCCCCGTAGTGTAGGAATCCAGGTCGCGCAGAAGGATGGGGCGCCCTCTGGTGGCAATAGCATGTCATGGACAGTCAGTGTGTATATCCGTGTGTGACATACGTGTCTGGGGGCACACATTGGCATGTGGTAAGACTGTATGTCCGTGTCACTGAACCTGAGGCCATGTGGTTGTGTACATCTCGGAGAGAGTGTGTGTGTGTCTCAGAGGCCTCAACAGGCTCCCCCTGTGACCCCTCTGATAACCAGGCAGCCCAGGAAGCAGTGCCACCAGCGGATATTGTGTTCTCAGTGAAGACCCAGCCGAGCGCCGGCTACCTGGTGATGCTGTCGCCTGGCGCCGTGGCAGCTGAGCCGCCGAGCCTGGACCCCGTGAACCGTTTCTCTCAGGAGGCAGTGGATGCGGGCAGGGTCCTGTACCTGCACTCCCGTCCTGAGGTCTGGAGCGACACCTTCTCCCTGGATGTGTCCTCAGGCCTGGGTGCTCCCCTCGAGGGCGTCCGCGTGGAGCTGGAGGTGCTGCCCGCCGCCATCCCCCTGGAGGCACAGAACTTCAGTGTCCCGGAGGGCGGGGCCCGCACCCTGGCCCCGCCTCTGCTCCGCATCGCGGGGTCCTACTTCCCCAGGCTGCCCGCCCTCCTCCTGCAGGTGCTGGAGCCGCCCCGGCATGGGGCCCTGCAGAGAGAGGAGGGACCTCAAGACGGGAGCCTCAGCGCCTTCTCCTGGAGAGAGGTACGGTCAGGGACGCCCAGGGTACAGCCCAGCTCTGGGGGCCGAGTCTGAGGGTATGCAAGGAGAGGAGGCAGGAGCCCACATTTACAGAGCACCTCATCTCACCCTCCTTCACCAGCAGAGAGAAATGAGTGTCCCCATTTCCATCATTCTTTCACTCTGGGAGAAATGACGGTCCCCTTCACTGCCCGCAGAAGCAGAGGCTCTGAAGGAGTCAGTCTCCTGTGCCCAAAGGCAGGGCATGAAGGGTGCTGGGCCTGAGACCCACCAGGGGACTCAGGCCTGCTGGGGCCTGACCTCCGGCCCGGGGCCTGCCCACAGGTGGAACAGCAGCTGATCCGCTACGTGCATGATGGGAGCGAGACAGTGGAAGACAGTTTTGTCCTGGTGGCCAACGCCTCAGAGATGGACCGCCAGAGCCACCCCGTGGTCCTCACCATCACCATCCTGCCTGTCAACGACCAGCCCCCCATCCTCACCACAAACACAGGCCTGCAGGTGAGAGCATTGTAGGACCGCCTCCCGCTGTCCCCGTCCCCACCAGAGAGGCCCAGCACCGAGCTCCCCTTCTGTGAGCCTCAGTTTCCTCCTCTGTAAAATGGGGATCCTGCCCCATGCCACCCTAGGTTATTGGGAGGAGAGAAGAGCTACTGCACTGAAAATAGAACACAGCTGTGAGGCTTTGTAATTGGTCACTTACAAATGCAGTAGACAGCCTTGTGAATGGACATGAGCTTAGTCCCATTGCTCCCTGGACTCACCCTCATCAGGAAGCTTTTGCTCTGGCTCAGCACCAGGACTCTTGAGGAAAACTGTTTCAAACCCTTAGGGGTGGACTCCAACTGCTCCCCACTTCCACCCCCAGCAAGTGCAGGCCACAGCTGGACCCCCCAATCCCCTGACTCTTACACTACTGCAGGATAGTGGGGTCCCCATCCAGCAGAGGTGAAGGCTGAGGCCCAGACAGGTGACAGGACTTCTCCAGGGTCACAGTGGAAGTCACCGATTGAAAAGAAAGAGTGTGGCTTGACCAGGGCCACACAGCAGGATAGCGAACGGGCAGGGCACTGAATGCTGACCTCTAGGGTATAGCCTCTGGCTCAGCAGCAGCTATGGAAGATTTCAGAAGAGGGCCGATTTGGGCTGCCTGTGACATGAGAATCTTTGGTGTATAGGATGTACCTGTGGGGAACAGCCCAGTGCCGGGGAGGCCTGCAGAGGGTAGGTTTCAGGCAGAGGGCTGCCGGGAGACCACAGTCAGATGGTGCTGTGTGCCATTTCGCCACCAGGTGGTGCTGTCCACTGTGTTTGTACCAGGAGCCCTGTGCTAAGGCCTGGTCTATACATTACGCCCTCCTTCCAGAGCTCTGGCTGAGGTCAGCCTTGGGTTGGGAGAGGAAACCCCAGAGTGCTTGGTTTTCTAGGTACCCCCTCCCCAATACTGCTCATGAGTTGCTGACCCAACAGGACCCTCGGAATAGAATCCTGTCCTGCTAACAGGAGAGAGGCTTGTGGGGTCTCCCCTTTATTCTGAGCATGGGGAGGGGCTGCCTGCACCCAGGAAGCCTTCACCCACCGGGCTGGGGGCTCGTGATTGCTCTGAGAGCACCTGCGCCCCCATCAAGTGCTGCAAGGCAGTGGTCTGCCGCCAGCCTCTCCAGCTCACCAAGCCTCCCACCCCATCCTTCACCTGGAAGGGGAGCCCATTTCTAAGTATCCTGATCCGATTCCCATCCTGTGCCCCTGCCCAGATTCACCATGAAGGGTCTGAAGGGAGACCCCTGCCCTGCCGGTGAACCACAGAAGTGGCGCTGTGGGTCAGGGTGGGGAGACTCTCTGATGGGTGAAAGCTGGTGGCTTCCTGGAGTAGGGGTACATGAGCTGGCCCTGAGGGACAAGCTGGACTAGGGCAGATGGAGAGCAGGGAGCCTGGGCGTGGGAACCTTGGGCCAACAGGGGAAAGTGAATGGGGTGGAGGGCCCCTTTGTGCGGGGGAGCCCCGGATGGCAGTGCGGTTGGAGCCCTGATGATGCCTCCAGGCCAGGGAGGAATGAAGTGGGTAGGCTTGGTGGGATCAGATCCCTCACAGGCCTGTATCCCCAGATGTGGGAGGGGGCCACAGTGCCCATCCCAGCGGAGGCCCTTAGGGGCACAGACAGCGACTCTGGACCTGAGGACCTGGTCTACACCCTGGAGCGGCCCAGCAACGGACGGGTGGTGCTGAGTACGGCGCCGGGCACCGAGACCCACAGCTTCACCCAGGCCCAGCTCGATGGCGGGCTCGTGCTCTTCTCACACAGAGGTGGGCGCCGAGAGGTGGGGGTGCCCCGAGGCTGGGTGCCGGCGCGGGCCGGCGAGGCTCAACTCCCCTCCTGTCCCAGGAGCCCTGGACGGAGGCTTCCGCTTCAGCCTGTCTGACGGCGAGCACAGCTCCGCGGGACACTTCTTCCGGGTGACGGCCCAGAAGCAGCTGCTCCTCTCCCTGGAGGGCAGCCGGACGCTGACCGTCTGCCCAGGTGGGTGAGCCACACTAGGGCCCTTCTGCCTCCCCAGCGGCCACGGGTCTGGCCCTGCCTCCTGGTCAGAGGCCGACAGTCCCCCTTGGCCTCTCGCAGGGTCCGTCCAGCCGCTCAGCAGCCAGAGCCTGAGAGCCAGTTCCAGTGCGGGCACTGACCCCCACCACCTGCTCTACCGGGTGTTGCGGGGCCCCCAGCTTGGCCGGCTCTTCCACACCCAGCGGGGCAGCACCAGGGAGGCCCTGGAGAACTTCACTCAGGCAGAGGTAAGGGCCGCTCTCTTCAGCCACTCGAGGCTTAGACTCCATCCAGTCTAAGGCCCACTGCCCCCCTGAACACACTTGTGGGCACGGGTACCAGCTCCAGCCTCCCTGGGCCCGCCATGGTCCAGGCCCTGCATGCCTCACCTTCCAGAAGCCGCCAGGCTGGGGGATGGGGGAGGGATGGGTCTTAGTGTTCCAGGGGAAGGAAGAAGGATGCAGGAGACCAGGGCTCTAGGGCCCTGGTTCTCCTGGGATCAGGTTCTCAGACTTGGCTTCCAGGAGGAACTGCACTCGGACCCTAGGGGACTAGGGCAAAGGTATACTGCATAGAATACACCAGACACCCCAGTGGCTGGTGGGGGACAGTGTTTGGTTTGGGGTGGGTAGAGTTTGGGATGAAGGCAGTTGGTGGGCTTGTGGGCAGAGATGTGAGCCCGGGGCTCAGGTGAAGAGCCAGAAAGAAGCAGGGTGGGTCCTGAAAGCAGACGAGTGGACACAAGCAGCTGAGTAAGTCAAGCTGGGGATGAAGCTGCCATCCATGCTTCAGGGCAGCTTCAGGACACAGCTGCCCCCGAGCAGAGGCCACCAGTGAAAGCTAGAACTCTCAGCCATGGGAAGAGGCAGACCACCAGGCTGCTTCTGCTGGGGTCCCAGAGCGCTCTGTGCTACCTGGGCCAGTGAGGCGAGCAGCCATCATTTAAATTAAGGTCCCTGTAAGTGCAGGAGGCGCCCAGCATTCAAGGGCAGCCTTGGCTCGCCCTGAAGGCTCTCCCTGTGGCGGCGGGGGGTGGTGGGGGGAATGTCTTACACATGAGGGCAGGAAGGAACTTTAATGAGGGTGGGAAGAGGTTCTCAGGTCTCTCACATCACCATCCCCCAGGCTGGGGTTCTCTGTTCCCAGCATCTGCTATGGCCCCCCTTCCCACCTCTCCCCACAATTAAATATTCAGCAGGCCAGCTGTGCACCCTGAATCCCTGGGATGCCCAGGGAGAGGGGTGGAGCAGGAGGAGGACTTCAGGCCCCTCCCCCACCCTGTGGACTAGATTGAATGGCCACCAGGGGGCCAGGGTGGCAGCGCCACCCAGGGAAGCTGGAGGAGGCTTTGAGGCAGACACACCCTCCCCTTGGTGAAGGGGGCAGGGCAGAACTGGGTGGGATCTGACAGCGCCATGGTGGCGCAGTACTCTTAGCCGGGGGCAGTGGAGAGAAGACAGGGACCAGGTGTCCCCATTCTACAGATAAGGAAACTGAGGCTTACAGAGGTCAAGGGACTTAAGGGACCTTATTCAGATCCCATGGCTAGGGAGAAGCCATCCCGGGGCTATGCCTTCGGATTGCTAGTCCAAGATTCTTTCAGCAAAGGATGCTGCTGGTTCCCAGAGGTCAGGAACCCCTCCCCACCTCGCCTGTGATTTGCCTCATCCCCAACCGGACAGCCCCCCCACCCACAAGCACCTCGTGTACTCAGACCTCCAGCTTCCCACCACCCAGCTCCCGAGGGTCTCTGCTTCCTTCCTGCTCATCGGTCAGCCCCGGGCCAGAGGTCACAGCTGGCAGTCCTTGTGGACCACAGCTGGCCCACAGATGTGTTTTATTTGGCTTGCGCATGCAATTAATAGTTTTAAATTAGTGATCAAGATAGAACCGTTGGGGAATTTCACCCACACGCAACCTGATTTCCAGTTTCTTAAAAAGCTTGTGTTCCCCTCTCCCGGACAGCCTCTGAAGAGCACCTCCAGCTCTGCTCCCCCTCCTGACCAGGCAGGGGGCCCCACTTCACCACAACCCCGGTGCAACAGTGAGAAGGAAGCCTCGAACCTCCCACACACTGTGACCCCAGTCGGCTTCCTTCGCACTATTGCACAAGTCCTGTTTTTCCACGAGAAGGAAAATAGTTCCCTGTGTCTCCTAAAAGGGGAAAACAAAAGATAAGCCAAGAGGACACATTGGGATTAGAAGGGGAGGGAGTGGATTTCTTGATGGAAGTGGAGACTATTCCTTGGTGTTTAACACACAGCTGGCCCTAGAGAACAGCAGGCGTGGCTGGAATGGAGAGGGAGGAGGTGAGGTCGCAGGTAACGGGTCACACAGGGTCTTTGAAGGTAAAGGGTGGTGAGCCATTGCACTGTCTGAGCAAGACTGACAGAACCCAACTTAGATTTTTAAAGGCTCACCCTGACTTCTGTGTTAGAACCCACCTGTGAATCCAGGAGACCTAAGAGACCCAGGTTCAGTCCCTGGGTCAGAAAGATCCCCTGGAGGAGGCCTGGCAACCCACTCCAGTATCCTTGCCTGGAGAATCCCCATGGACAGAGGAGCCTGGCGGGCTAGGGTCATAGGGTTGCAAAGAGTTGGACACGACTGAAGTGACTTAGCACGCATGCGTGGTGGGCAGAGAGAGAGCCAGTACACAGTTAGGAGGCTCCAGCAATGATCCAGGCCAGAGATGACACTGTAAGAGAGGAAGCGAGGAATCAGGGGTGACTCAGGGTCTGGGGACCTGAGCCACAGGACGAACAGAGCCATGCCCTCCGCAGTGGGAAGGCTGGGAGAGGCAGAGGAGGTCAGGGGTTGTCTCGGATATGCTGAGTTTGAGATGTCCTTCAGACATCCCAGTGGAGCTGCCCAGGAAGCAGGTAGCTATGAGCCTGGAGTTCAGGAGAGCAAAGCCTGGGGTTGGAGAGACAAATAAAGGGGTCGTCTCATGGCTGGCATCTGAGGACGTGAGACCCAGTGAGAGCACGTGGGTAGTGCCTGTAGGCAGAGTGTCAAGGCCAAACCACAGACATGGGGTGGGGGGGGGCGCAGCGGGCGAGGAAGGGGCAGGACCAGTAGGAGAGTCTGTGAAGAAGCAACTAGTGAAGCTGGAGGTCAACCAAGGGAGCAGAACCGCGTGGAAGCCATCGGGTGGGCTGGAGGAAGGGCCGCTCACTTGTGTCCAGGGCTGCTGAGAACTGGCCTCTGGATTCAGTGACATGGAGGCCACGGTCCCCTTGGCAACAGCAGGAACCAAAGTCGGGGGGGGAGTGTGCTCAAGACCGCATAGGGGAGAGTATAGACTATTCCTTCTGGCTTTTTGCTGCAAAGAGCCTAAAAGGTGGAAGAACATATGTTGGTGTAAAAAGTAAAGTCAGGAGAAGTTTCTTCTTTAAGATGGGTGGATAGCATAGTTACCTAATGATTGGGACTGATGCCTTTGAGGGGACACTGACGCCGTGGGAAAAAGATGGGCATTGGTAGAAGCCGCGGCTTCAGTAGGGAAGAGGGACAGGGATTTCATACAAAAGAGGACCGAACTGCTGTGGAGAGAAGCACAGATAGAGTACTGCTTTCCCAGGGGCTCAGAGAGATGAGGTGACTCACCCAAGGTGGCAGAGCTGGGATTTGACAGAGGCGTCCGGATCCAGAGCCTAGTTCTTCACTGTCGTGTGACAGTTTTATGGTCACCCCCTGAGTTGATGGAGACATAGACGGAGGCACATTGGGGAGAGCCGCGAGGGTGGCTGAGCTCTGGGTGTCTGCCAGGGAGACCCCAGTGCCCTGTATTGGTGCCAGCCTCGGAGGGGGTTCCAGGCCCTGCAGGATCTCATCCAACCAGTGGGTGTCCCTGCAGGTATATGCTGGGAACATTCTGTATGAGCATGAGATGCCTTCCGAGCCCTTCTGGGAGGCCCATGACGCCCTGGAGCTCCAGCTGTCCTCACCCCCTGCCCCCGACATGGTCGCCACCCTTGCCGTGACCGTGACTTTCGAGGCTGCCTGTCCCCAGCGCCCCAGCCGCCTCTGGAGGAACAAAGGTGAACAGCATGATGGGCTGGCAGATTTGGGGGTGGAGGGCACAAGGCCAAAAGTCAGCAGCTCATGTCAGCTCTGAGGGCCTGGTACATTACAGGGAGGATGGGCAGGTGGGCTGAGCAGGGGGATATATACCGGTCCTCATGGGACCCGGAGCCCCAGGCTGGGGTGCCTGGTCTAAGCAGGGAGGGACATCCCGGCCTTGAAGACTCTGGTCTGAAGGTCCACGGCTCTCCCTTCGGTGGACGGGACTTTCACAGCCTGTGTCCCGTCCCCAGGTCTCTGGGTCTCCGAAGGCCAGAGGGCTGAGATCACCACCGCAGCCCTCGACGCTGCCAACCTCCTGGCCAGCATCCCATCGCCCCGACGCCTGGAGCACGACGTGCTTTTCCAGATCACGCAGTTCCCCACGCGGGGCCAGCTGTTGGTGTCCGAGGAGCCCCTCCACGCCGGGCGGCCCCACTTCCTGCAGTCTGAGCTGGCCACAGGGCAGCTGGTGTACGCCCACGGAGGCGGGGGCACCCAGCAGGATGGCTTCCGTTTCCGCGCCCACCTCCAGGGGCCGGCGGGGGCCTCCGTGGTAGGACCGCAGACCTCAGAGGTCTTCGCCATCACAGTGCGCGATGTGAATGAGCGGCCGCCGCAGCCTCAGGCTTCCATCCCGCTCCGGCTCACCCGGGGCTCCCGTAGCCCTGTCTCCCGGGCCCAGCTGAGCGTGGTGGACCCAGACTCCGCTCCCGGAGAGATTGAGTATGAGGTGCAGCGGGCCCCCCACAACGGCTTCCTGAGCCTGGCGGGGGCCAGCCCGGGGCCGGTGACCCGCTTCACGCAGGCTGACGTGGATGCAGGACGCCTGGTATTCGTGGCCAATGGGAGCAGTGTGGTGGGCGTGTTCCAGCTGAGCGTGTCCGACGGGGCCAGCCCGCCCCTGCTCATGTCCCTGGCCGTGGACGTCCTTCCCTCAGCCATTGAGGTGCAGCTGCGGGCACCCCTGGAGGTGCCCCAAGCTTTAGGGCGCTCCTCCCTGAGCCGGCAGCAGCTCCGAGTGGTTTCCGATCGGGAGGAGCCGGACGCAGCCTACCGCCTCACCCAGGGGCCCCGTTACGGGCATCTGTTGGTGGGCGGGCAGCCTGCCACAGCCTTCAGCCAGCTCCAGGTAGACCAAGGAGACGTGGTCTTTGCCTTCACCAACTTCTCCTCCTCTCAGGATCAGTTCAGCATCCTGGCACTGGCCAGGGGTGCCAACGCATCTGCCACGGTGAACGTCACCGTGAGGGCTCTGCTGCATGTGTGGACAGGTGGGCCGTGGCCCCAGGGTGCCACCCTGCGCCTGGACCCCACTGTCTTAGATGCGGGAGAGCTGGCCAACCGCACGGGCAGTGTGCCGCGTTTCCGGCTCTTGGCAGGACCCCGGCACGGCCGCGTGGTACGAGTGCCCCGGGCCAGGACAGAGCCGCGGGGCGGCCAGCTTGTGGAGCAGTTCACTCAGCGGGACCTTGAGGATGGACGGCTGGGGCTGGAGGTGGGAAGGCCAGAGGGTAGCTCTCCCGGCCCCACGGGCGACAGTCTCACTCTGGAGCTGTGGGCAAGGGGTGTCCCTCCCGCTGTGGCCTCGCTGGACTTTGCCACGGAGCCTTTCAACGCAGCCCGGACCTACAGAGTGGCCCTGCTCAGTCTGCCTGAGGCTGCTCGGACCGAAGCCGGGGAGCCAGAGAGCGGCACCCCCACAGGCGGGCCAAGCCCAGCAACCCCCAGCCCCGTGCCCCCCGTGGCCAGCGGGGGCTTCCTGGGCTTCCTGGAGGCCAACATGTTCAGCATCATCATCCCCATCTGCCTGGTCCTCCTGCTCCTGGCGCTCATCGTGCCTCTGCTCTTCTACCTCCGCAAACGCAACAAGACAGGCAAGCACAACGTCCAGGTGCTGACCGCCAAGCCCCGAAACGGCCTGGCCAGTGACGCCGAGACCTTCCGCAAGGTGGAACCAGGCCAGGCCATCCCCCTGACGGCCGTGCCTGGCCAGGGGCCCCCACCGGGGGGCCAGCCTGACCCCGAGCTGCTGCAGTTCTGCGGGACAGCCAACCCTGCCCTCAAGAACGGCCAGTACTGGGTGTGAGGCCTGGCCTGGGCCAGATGCCGATTGGGCCAGGGACAGGCTTGCTCGGGCCCCGGCCCCATTGCTCCCATGCCCTGGTGCTGTCTGAGTCTCCCCTGGGCCAGAGAGTCCTGGGGACACCAGGGTATGGAGGGTGCTGGGAGGAAGGCCCAGGGATCCAGGACCAAGTGGAGTCAAGAGCTGGAACTTCTCCAGCTCACTTCTGGCCAAGAGAACTGCAAGGGGCCAAGAACAGAGTCAGTCCCCTGCCCTGGAGCTAGTGTGGGTGATCAAAACTAGAGCCACCTCCTAGATGAGCAGGACTCTGAGTCCTGGGTCTGTGACCTTGGGTAAGTCACACTTGACCTAGGCTGCTAAGAGGGCAAGGAACAGAGAGGGATGGCGGGGACAGATGGGGATTCCTGGATTTTCCACTCCGTGCCAGGCCTCCCCTCATCTCTGCCCCAGGATGGGGAGGAAAACTTCTTCCCCTGGTTTTTCAGGGAGATGCTATTCCCTGGAGCAGAGGGCAGGAAGAGAGGGTCCCCCCTACTCTCTCAAAAGCATAAGCAGTGGAATCATATAGCCAGGGTACCAGGTGGGTGGGTTGCTCTGGGATGGTTTTATTTAAGGGGGATTGCAAGGAAGCTGTTTAACATGGTGCTGAGCCAGCCCAGACTGATGGAGCCCCTGGGGTAAGGGATGGAGAAAGGTCTGAGGCCAGCTCACTCCCAAGGCCCCACCTTGATGGGCTGATGGCTAGGCGAAAGTGGGTCTGTGGCCCCAGAGAGGGCTGGGCTGGGGAGCATACAGGGTCTCAAGCCCTGGAGTGCTGCAATGCCTGTGCCCATTGAGGACTGTTGGGGGTGGGGGTACTTGGGGGCACTGGGCTCTGTGAGGCCTGGATAAAAGGTGCTTCAGAGGTTCTGGACAGCTGTGTGTTGTTTTTCTGACCATGCACTGGGCCCCTGTCCACACTAGGCTGCACTTCCCCAGGCCAGTCACCAGGATAGATGGGGCCTGAATTTCCACCTCCTGGAGCCTTTCAGATCTCCTCTGCCTCCACCTGTGCGAGCAGGTGGGCCAGTCTTTGTGGGATGGGGCTTTGGTTCGGTAGAGATAAGCTAGGCCCTCTCCAAGGAGCTTGAAGAAAAGAAAAACAAAACCAAGAAACATTCAGAGCCCCAGCTGTAGATGTCTTAGCCTGAGTTTGAGGCTCCACAGCCTTGTTTCTCTGTCCACCTCTCAAGAGGTTGGAACAGCAAAGATGGGGAGAGAGGGGGACTTGGGGATCCCAAGGCTGGGGCATGGGGAGAGGGAGAGAGGGGGACTTGGGGATCCCAAGGCTGGGGCATGGGGAGAGGGATAGAGGAGGACCCCACAGGTGCATCTGCTCGGTTCCCTGGAGATTTTCCCATGGAAGGTTTCTGCTGGTCTCTGCCCTTCCAACAGGGTTTCCCTAGTGGCTCAAAGGTAAAGAACCCCTCTGTCGTTGGAGGAGACACGGGTTCAATCCATGGGTGGGAAGATCCCCTGGAGAAGGAAATGGCACCCCACTCCAGTATATTCTTGCCTAGGCAGTCCCATCGACAGAGGAGCCTGGCAGGCTACAGTCCATGGGGTCACAAAGAGTCGGACACGACTGAGGGACTAAACGACAAACGCTTCCAACGAGAGGACCAAGAGTTTCTTTCCAAAGGCAGAGCAAGCAGCAAGTGTGCCAGCAAGTCACCTGTCCCTGTAGTCAGAGAGAGATCTGAGACAAAGCCTCCTCAGACGGGCTTCCACCACTCTCTGGTCCTTTCCCTTCAGAGGGTCTCCCAGGGTCGTGGGCAATGGAGACAGATTCGAGGTCCCAGAGAAGAGCCCAGGCCCTGGGAGCAGGTTGAAGTCCTCAGGAGAAAAGCAGCAGGAAAGTGGTCTGAGCTGTGGGGGGACGTGGGAGGGCAGGGGAGGGGAGGGTGAAGGGAGGGGTGTCTGGGACCTGAGCACAGCTGCACTGGGGGTGGAGGGCCCCAGCCAGCCTCTGGCAGCTCAGCAGCATCACTTCTCTGCCGTTCTCCACATCTGTAGCATCTGAACCAGGAATTAGGACAAGAGAGGAGATTCCCTCCCCTCCACACTGCTGTCCCTGCACCACCCCTCCCCACGATGCCCTTCACATCTCAGCATCCAGCCTCCTAGGACTTCCCCTACTCTCAGAAGTTTTGGGAAGGAAACCTGGAATCCTGGTAGGTCACTGCAGGAAGGGCCCCCAGAGGACCCGGGGGGACTAAGAGGGCAAGAGGCTTGTCTAGAGTCTCGCACAGCAGACAGCCATGCATGCTTGCTAAGTCACTTCATTCTGACTCTTTGCAACCTTACGGACTGTAGCCCACCAGGCTCCTCTGTCCATGGGGATTCTCCAGGCAAGAATTCTGGAGTGGGTTGCCATTTCCTACTCCAGGGGATCTTTCCAAACCAGAGTTCGAACCTGTGTCTCATGTCTCCTGCATTGGGTAGACCAGAACCCTGAGCACAGCCAGCTCCTCTTGCCACATTGAAAGCCTCCCCCTCATGGAAGGTGGCCAGGACCTATAAGTAGCAGCTCTGCAGAGATTCCTCTGTACCCAGAGCTCAAAGTCCTGGCTCCAGCTTCCTTTTCAAGCCTGGCCTCTCCAATCCACCCCACGCCAGCCTCACCCAGGGGCCCTGCCAAGGGCGTCTCCATGCCATGCCCCACTCTCTGGTCTGCTTCTCTCTGGAGTTCAAGGCTGCATCCTCGGGGCCCTGATATCTGGGGCCAGCCTCCACCCAGAGCAGCCAGTTTCCCTGGGAGTGTAAGCTGAGATGAAGGTGACAGACCCGCCAGGCAGGATCTCGCTCGGCTCAGGTTCCCCCAAGAGGCCTGACGACACCCTCTCTGTTCACGTGGCCCAGCCTGCCCTGCCCCCAGCGAGCTGGCACAGGCCTATACTGCTCTTGCTCCTTCAAGCCTGGGCTGGACAGTGGGCTGGCACCCAGGCATTGTGCCAGCAGCTCTGCCAGGACCTGGGAGAGGGTCTTTGACTGGCATGCCATCCTCAGAGTCCATTCTAAATATGGGGCCTCAGTTTATTAGGTAAATCCCTTGCAGATTTCAGATAAGCACCCCCAACTTAAGGAGGTTGCTACCCACTTTACAAAATAACTCACCATTCCTTCATTTAAGGAGCTGGTTCCTCCCAGGCACTGAGAATAGTAGCCAGCCTGTGTACAAGCACTCAGGAATGTCCGGGAGCCTCTGACCCTGTTAGACACACACACACACACACACATACAATGTGGGCTTGTGCTCACAGCTGAGTACTTTCAGACCTTCAGAAACACAACCCAGAGATACATACTTGCCTATGTATCCCCTTCACACACACAAACACGTACTTACAGGTACACAAACTCCAGAGTTGAGTGCCCCTTGCCTATAGTCCTCCCACAGTCCCAGAAGCTGGCCATGTGGGACCCGGGACATGCGGCCCAGCACCAGGTCCGAACTCACTTCCGCACAGTGGGGAAGTGACCCCACTGCGGGAAAGATGGTGGAAAGGGGTGTGGGGAGCAGGGTAGGGCACAGAGGGGCCCAGGTCCCCAGCTCAGAAGAAGCCTTGCCCACCACTCTCAGTGGTTTTGCCTCTTAGATGCTAAAAAAAAAAAGGGGGGGCTTCCTTTGAGCCCCTCTCCTCATTCTATGATCTGGCCCTTTAAGTCGAGTTGCTGGGGCGGCTGTAGAACCCACAGAGATGGAACCATTGTCCTCCAATAGGAAGCAAGATAAATGGTCCTCCTTCCCCACAACCAATCTCTCCTGACCAATGGGAACTGCCAAGGGTGTTAGTATCTTCCTCTGGGCCCTGAAGATTCCAGATCTTAAAGGGCTGGAGGTACCTGGGCAGCAACGCCTCTCCCCAACTTCTCAGGTTGGGTCTGCTGTTCCTGGCTGGCACATGTGAGGGAGCCCTGGCAAGTGAGTGGAACCAAGATGGGGGAACCAGACATGCTGGACTCCTCTCTCTGCAGCCCCTGTCCCATCCTAGGTCCTTTCATAGTTAATGTCATCCCTGGGTAATCACCGCTGGGATTAGTCAGGCATTGGCAAGGGCATTTGGTGTCAAAAATCCTGTGGGAGATGCAAATAGTTATATACCCAGCCCTTCCTGAAGAGCCCCAGACATGCCAGTGAGTAACTACCACACCACGTGTGCCCCAACCTAGCGGCGTGAGCTGGCTGGTGCGGGGGAGCCCAGAGTGGGAGGGCCTCTGGCTCTGGCTGCTTCGTTTCTCCTTACAGAGCGCCGGGTCTTTCCATGGCAGGAGCAGGCATGCAGTGCTAATGCCGAGCATGCCCAGCCCACCTCCTGCTCACATGTCCATGCTCAGTGCAATGAGGTACAGTATTTAACTGATGGCTGAGTCGTCATGAAAGGTGCCAGCTCCTCGGAGAGCCCCGTGTGGCCACCAGGATAACTGGTGGGTTGTACTGTGCTCCTTCACACTTCAGATGTCCTGGGAGTCCCTAAAGACAGAAGCAGCTCTTGCTTAAATCAACCAGTGGCCCAGAAGTGACTTTTCTACCTTAACAGAGCTCCCCCTAGATTGGCCCCCAATCTAGGAACTGCCAGCTCAGGTAGCCCTTAGCCTGGAGCTAAACCCGAGGCTTCCTTCTGAAGCTTTGTGAGGTCATGAAGGGCTCAGGTGTCAGTCCTGAAGTCCAAATTAGCTAGGTTGTCTAAGTCCTTGAAGCAGGGGAGGGTGAGGCTGGCAGGGAGGTCAGATCCAGCGAAAAGAGTCGGCAAGGAGTTGCCCACTCCCACCCTTACCTCCCAGCGACAGACAGGTGCCTGGACAGTGCAGCAGCTCTGTGCACCAAGCTGGCTGTGATCTAGCCCATCCTTCCCTCTCTGGCCCCTCCCCACCTGCAGAGGGAGGGACAAAGAAGGGAGGTGTCCAGCTAGGGTTACCGGTCAGTGCATCGGGTCTCCTCCAGGGCAGGGCACAGCAGTCAGGAGAAGAGGGAAGAAGCCGCTGGGCGTCTACCTCCCAGCCTGATCAGGAAGTGGGGCTGGGCCTCCCCAGAACTCTCCATCCTGTAGAGGGTGGGGAGCAGGAGGGGCTGGACGGAGGCTTCCAGGCTAACTCTTCTGCCCCCCCCAAAATAAACGCTGACTCTAACCTCCAGCCTGTGTGCTGCCCTGCTACTGGGACTGTCTTTGGAGCACGCAGGTCCCCTCCCCTCCCAGGTCTCAGAGGCCCCCAGCCTGGGAGAAGATCCCAGCCTTGCAGCCCCTCCCTGCAGAAGGTCTACACCTTATAGGAAACAGTTCAACGCTATGTGCTCCCTCGGGGCAGGGTCATGCCAGCCCAATGCTAGGCATGCAGAGATGGTCAAGAAACATCTATTGCCAGAATACAGCCCCTCCCCACAGACCCAGAGGTCTCGCATACCAGTCCCACCCAGACCTCCTTTCCCAGCTCCCCTTATCCCCCAGGAGAGCTGATGAGGCTCCCCGCTGCTGCTCCGGCTCCACCTCCCCTCTAGAGCCCAGGCAGATCTCAGGTTTCTAAGGGGCAAGTTTGACTCTCTCCCTCCCAGACTCTTCTCTGTCCCTCCATACCTGAACCATGGCTCCCTCCCACCCAGACACCTGGAGTCTATCTGCTCAGAATCTCATGGGCAGAACACTTTGACCAAGTTAAATGTGGAAGCCCACCAGAGAGAGTCAAAATGAATTACACAGGGCAGGAGGGGGGAGACAAACTAGAACCCCTACCACTCAGGCTCCCCTGCTACTCCAACCCCTCAACAGAACCTTCCTGGCCCAGCTGGTCTAACCACTGCTGGATCGCCTGCATTCAGCTTGGGGGCTCAGAGTCGCAACCTTACAGGAGTGCCTTGCCACAGTCACACAGCAATCCGCTGGCAGAGCTGGGCCTCCTTGAGTCTCCAAACCCTCCAGATGCCAAGGATGCCTCTCCCAGCAGTGGGATTCCTGGTTCCCACAAAGGCAGCAGAGCAAACGCAGGTGGGCCAGGGCTGCCAGCCATGCTGACCAGGGCAGAGACCGCCAAGAACCAGAGAGCGGCAGGGGGAACCATGCTGGGTCTTGTTGAGGAAGGTGGAGCCTGTTGTAAAGGGCTGTTGAGCAAGCAAGCAGGTGGGCGAGGCTGGCAGAGCCTGGGCACTCCTGGAAGGCGGTGACTCAGGCCGGAAAGGCCCCTTCTGAGTCAACCCGGCTAAAAGGTTGCCTTGTGAGCATGTCACCTGCAAAGATGGCTGGGGCAAGGTCTGAGGACTCCGAGAAGGTTCCAGACCTCAGGACCTTCGCCCTTCTGCCCCACGGTCTGCCCTGAGGACCTCAGAGTCTGGGGGCAGAATCCATGAACTGAAGGAGGGAGGGCAGAGGTGGTGACTGTGCCCGCCCAGTGAACTTGTACAAGTCCACCCACCTGTTGTAACTCGTGATGGGATCATTGACACCAGAGAGGACAGAGCCAGCTGGGAGGAGCAGGCCACCCGCTCTCTGCCTACAGCCCCACTGCTTCATTTCTGCCCCATCTCCTATCCCTTCCAGCATCTGTGCAATGTGTCCAGCCAGAGGCCCAGGCCAGCTCCCGCTTCTCTGCCTGAGTTAGGACCTAGCAGAGAAACTGACCAAGGCTTTGTTTCAAAAGGTCATGGCTGTTGCAAAGCTCTTAGAAGAGCCCCGGAGACACAGTGAACACTCAGTACGTGTGTAAACAGTCAGTAAATGTCGACGCTGTGATGAGTCGCTGTTGTAACAGCAGTTGTTGAATTGCCTGGCGTGGATCTGGCATGTTGTAGGTGCTTCCAGGTTGGTGTTGCTGTGATCTTTGTAATTTATCACAGCCGTCACAGTGCCTGCTGCACAGTAGGTGCTGAACAAATGTTCAGTCTTTCTGGAAGGCCAGATGCATGCATCCCCCACCTGAAGAAGATGGACGTGGGAGCATGTGCTTTGCTGGGCTTGGGCAGGGAGAGTGAGGGGTGCAGCAATGGGCCAGGTTCTGGGTAGGAGAAGCCAGCAGCCCCACTCTGACCTCCCGCCTCCCCATTGAGTCAGAGGACTTACCTGAGGTTAAGTAGGAGTATTAAGAGGGAGGAAGATGATGCAGAGCTTGAGCGAGGAAGAGACAGGCCCTGGAGCAGACAGGGCTCTGGGAGGAGGCTGAGAGACGCTCCTGTGGAAGCCAGGTCTGAGCAGAAGCTGCCCCCAAGAGTAAGCCCGGTGCTGGGCTGGAAGCACTCCTTCCCACTGCCCGTGACCCCAGGGCCCACCCCTTATGACACAGAACCAGGGTAGGAAGTTGGGGGCTCTGAGACCTGGACCAGAGCTCTGCACCCAGTCACCCACAGTGTGAGTGGCCCTGTCTGCCCAATTACCCAGGAGTCACCCGAGGAGCCTGAAGAGTAGGTCAGGTTGGGACACCACCACCCTCATACGTATGTACCCCACACCTCACCCAGCCAAGGCCAACAGGGCAGGGTTCCAGTGCCAGGGAGGGAAGGAGGCTGCCCGCTCGGCCGGCTAGGACAGCACAGCCTCCTGCTAACCAGAGAGGAACAGGGAGGGGCTCTCTGCTCTGGCCTTGAACC
>NW_011494753.1:8036170-8042892 GCF_000754665.1 Bison bison bison
GGTGGGGTTGGGGTGGGGGCAGTGGATACGATCTGATCCCTCCCACCCATTCGCACCCACACTTTGCTTAGGAAGAGGGAACGGCTCCCCAGAGCAAGTCACTGGCTCCTAGCGGGTGTGGGAGATGACATCAGGGGAGAAGCATGCATTCAGCCACCAGCTGCTGTGGCAACACACACGTGTGTGCACACACACACAATTTAAGGGACTGCCACATGCGGCTGTGCACGCAGACATGTGCCAATTCACTCCCTGAGAGCAGCCGACCTGTGCAAACCAGAACCCACACACACCTTCTCCCCAGAGACCCGAGACACAGCCATGTAGACATTCTGGGTCACCGGCTATGAGCCAGGCACCATGCTGGGCACGACAGAGTGACCCCAGGTCCCCTGAAGGCTATCTTCTAACAAACAGATACATTTAACATCTAACTTGCAGAGGAGATTGTGTGATATCTTGAGTTTTCTGGAAGCAACAAACATGGGGAGTAAGATACCAGCCCAGGGTTGATAATTGTTGAAGCTCAGGCATGGATACACAGCGATCCATGATACTGTATTAGCTTCTCTATTTTGTATATGCTGGAAACTTTCCAAAATAAAAAGTTAAATACATGTACATATATAATTGGCAATTGATAATAAGTAAAATGAAGAGGGGAAAAGGCAGGGTAAAGATACAAAGCACTAGAACTAAGAAGTCAAGGAAGGCTTCTCCAAGGAGGTGATGTTTTAAGCAAAGACCTGAATTAACTGAGGTTCAAACCACACAGACATTTGGGAGGAAGAACAATTATCAACCCTGGGCCAGTGTCTCACTCCCAGCACCCGTTGCTTCCAGCAAACTCTAGATATCACACAGTCTCCTCTACAAGTACTTAAAAGTGCCCAAGTTAGATGCAAAATATAGCTTTTTGTTAGAAGGCAGAAAAAAAACATTCCAGACAGAGGAGACCCACAAATGCAAAGGTCCTGTGGTATAACAAGCTTGAGAAATAGCAGCTCAGTAGGTCTGGAAATCTGTGGCCAAAATACACAGGATTCCACAGTGAGATCAAAGGGGCCTTGTGGCTGTGATAAGAGTTAGGAATCTCTCTTAAGAACAGCAGGATGCCCTGGAGGTCAAAAGCACGGGACAGATGTGATTTGACTTATAATATGGTCTTAAAAAGCACTCTGGAGACTTCCGTGATGATCCAGTAACTGTTAAGAATCTGCCTCCCAATGGAGGGGACACAGGTTCGATCCCTGGTCAGGGAACTGAGATCCCATGTGCCGAGGGGCAACTAAGCCCGCAAACTACAACTGGAGTATTTGTAGTAGCCGCAAGGAGGTGCTCACGTGCGGCAGCTACACATATATACACCCAACACAGCCAAACAAATAAATATTAAAAAAAAAAAAAAAGCTCACCCTGGCTCCTGTTAGATCTTCGGGAGGAGGAGACAACAGAAGTGTATGGAGACTACTCAGTAGTCTGGGCAAGCATGGCACTGGCTTGGGACTCTTGGTGAGATGGTGAGACAGATCCAATGTGGAATTTCTTTTGAGGAACTTTGCTCACGGGTGGATGTGAAGCGAGAAAAAGAGAGGAGCTAAGCATGATTCCCTGATAGCTCAGTTGGTAAAGAATCTGCCTGCAATGCAGGAGACCCTGGTTCAATTCCTGAGTCAGGAAGATCCCCTGGAGATGGGAGAGGCTACCCACTCCAGTATTCTTGGGCTTCCCCTGTGGCTTAGTTGGTAAAGAATCTGCCTGCAATGTGGGAGACCTGGGTTTGATCCCTGGGTTGGGAAGATCCCCTGGAAAAGGGAAAGGCTACCCACTCCAGTGTTCTGGCCTGGATAGAACATGGGGTTGCAAAGAGTCGGACACCCCTGAGTGACTTTCACGTTCACTTTCAAGCATGATTCCGAAGCAGGACCTGAGCTTGGAAGTGAGGACTGGGGACACAGTGGGGAGCATGTGTAGCCGGTTGACTACAGGCACAGAGCGCCCCGGTGGGGACCTCACACCTAGCGTCAGCCCCCCAGCAAGCACACAGGGGGATGTACACACTCTGGGACACCAGGCATACAGCCCTAAAACCACCCCTGCCTGCCCCATACAGAAGCCCCAGGACTACAGCCCCCGTGCTCTCCAGCTCAGCCTCAGCACCCACAGGGTCCCCAGTCCTAGCATTTCCTTACCAACCCTCACCACCACCTCCCATGTCGGCCCCTTGAGCAAGGAGACTCCTGACTCACTTTCTTCCTGGACACCAGAACCCAGCCCCCTGCCCCTAGCCTCATCTGTCCAGTCGCCTCCAGATCCTGCTCCCATACCCCAGCCTAAGGCAGATTCTTTTACCGCTTGAGCCATCAGAGAAGCCCACAGAAAATTATCGCTCAATATTTGCTTAGCGCTCACTGTGGGCCAAGCCCTCTGCCTTTCCTTGAAGGCGCATGGTCACCTCCACCAATCCCCACCACCTCCCCACTGATTCCCCTTGATTCCTAGCACTCCTGCACTCGCTCTACCACAGGACAGTTGCCCACCTACCCCAGCCCACCAACCAGCCTGCCAGCCTTGGAAGGGCACCTGGTGCCGTGGGAAGGGCACAGCTATGTCCACACAGAAGTCAGTCCTGCCTGCCACCAAGCAGCTGCGCCGTCTCACGCAGGTGATTCGTTGCCTCTGAGTCTCCGTCTGCTGGAGAAATCCAGAAGTGGTTCTCACCTTCCAGACCGTGGTGAGCAAGGAGACAGTTCCCAGGAATACTGAGGCTGATGCCCACCACGGAGCAGCACGTGGCAGCCATTCAGTGGCTGCTGTTGTGCACTCGGGCCCAGCCCTGACATCCACCCACTGGGTGGCCTTCGAGGGCTCGTCCAATCAGTTTTCTCACTCATGTAGCGGGGTAACGGTATTCCTGGTCTTGCCTGTCTCTAGGGCTGCTTGGCGGTTGGTAATCCCAGCTTCTCCTTACTGGGCCGTTGGCTATGTGCAGGCACTGTCCTGCTGACGTGTTTGGCTCATAAATCCCCCCTAACAGCCATCTGGAATTCCTGTTATAAATGGAGAAGCGGAAGCATGGCAGCATTAAGTAACATCCTGACAACAAGCAGGTGTGGAGTGGTTTGTACTCAGGCTCAGCCACGTCGGTCCTGCCTCTGAGTGGTGGAGGGAAAGGGGCTTTGTGTCTGGGGGGCAGCAGGGTTGTCTGCCAGAGCCTCATGCTACCCTCACCCAGAGCACTCCTTCCAATGGCAGCCAAGGGACTAAGTCAGCCCAGAAGAGACCTCAGGTACCTCCAGGCACAAGCCAGCCCCCAGCTCCTACCTCGAGCATCAGTCATTTGCCTCCCCACCAGAGGCAGCCCAGACCCTGGGTACCACTCACACCAGCTCTGCTACTCTGCACCTCCCTCACTGGGCCCTATTTCCCGGTCTATGAAATGATGTTGATTATCTCTTGCATATTGGGTGGTTGTGAAACACTGGCCATCCATTGTCCACCACAGTACCCCTTGCCCAGGGGATGGTGGATGCCCCAGATGTTGGGAGATCCAGACGCAGTGGGGACTTGAACCCCTTCCCAGGCAGAACCAGACCAAGACAAAGGGTTGCACAGGGTCTGTAAGCAGCTTCCCAGAGCGCCTCGTGCTTGAATGTGCGGTGGAGGCTGTGGAATGATTTTCCAGCCCCTTGAGGTTCCCTGAGGCCCACGAGGCACAGGGACAATTGAAGGAACCTGGAGTGCCCCAAACTGAAAAAGGGCCAGACCCATGGAGGCTTAAGGGTGGGATCAAAGGAGCAGGTGGTGGGAAGGCAGGAGACTGGGGAGGATGAGCCAAAGGTCCAGTCTAACCTGGGACCACGGTGGGCACACAGGCCCAGTGCCAGGGTCCACAGCCATGTTTGTAGCCAAGTAGACAAAAAGTAGCAAAACACCAAAAAACAGAAGAAAATAAAGACAAAATCAAAATGAATAAAATTTAATTAAATATCTACACGACAACACGTTGTCAAGTAATTAACTGAACCCAACTCAAGTAAGTATATATGAATGACCTTTAATGAGGAATGCAGGCAAAATTTCACACGAGTGATAGGATCAGGGATTCAGCTTCTAAAATTCAAAGTGCCAGGGGCCTGCCTAGAGTCTTCAAACGTGCCAACCCCAAAACTTACATGCCTCCCTGGGGAAAGGAGGGTCCCAAGATTGATTTCAGATTACTTTTCTATTGGGTGGGTTAACGAGAAAGCAAAAGGGAAATTCAGGTCATTACAGAAAAATGAAGTGATGTTCCTCGCACGTGTTCATTTGTAAATGGAGACCCTGAGTCACTGCAGACCTCACTGTGCAATGCCACCCTCAGCCTCTTCATCCCTGGGGGGCTGGCGGGACTCACCCCACCCTCACAGTCCCTGCAGATTTCAGCAGTTAGTTTGCCAGCCTCCCATTCTTTCACACCTCTGGAGCTAAGATCTGCCAACCCCTCTGGAGTTAATCAAGGTGACTTTAGGGAATGAGGCCAGAGAGCTGGGTTCAAGTCTATCCGCACCCCTGACCCACTGTGTGATCCTAGCCAGGTCGCATCCTCTTTCAGGCCAAGCCTCAGCCTCTTTGTCTGTGAAATGGCATAACTGCCTACCAGGGCTGCCATGTGGACCACGGAGGACGCAACCGTGTGAGACACTGCTTTTTAAACAGACTAGACTGCACTGGGGTTTGACTAACCAAACAAAACCAAAGGAAAAAAGCTTTGCCAAAGCCCGGAGCAGGGTTTCACAATCAGCCCTTCTGAGCTATATCTGGGGGAGGTGAATTTTTATGCTTCCTCATGGTCTTTTTGCCAAGGCCTCACCATCTCCTCTTGCCCCAAGCAGCAGAGAGAGGGATCAGAGCTGCAGTGGTGGGGAAGCAGGTTGGGGTGGGTTGGGGTGGGTGAGGGAGCCAAGCCGGCTTGGCTCCTGGAGGCCTGAGTCAGCGGGCGGGCAGGCAGGGCGGGCCCAGTCCTTGCAGGCTTGGGGAGGAGATGGTGCAGGAATGTTCCTCCCGCCCAGGCCTGGGACTTGCCCACCACATCCTGGCTCTTAGATGTGAGATGCCTGGAGCTTAGTTGAGTGGGTTCAGCCAGGGGCCTTCAGAGGCAGTCTGGCCCCAGGAACTGCCCAGGAGTGGCCAAGGCCAGGCCACAGAGCCTACTGGGAACTGGTCTCTGACCCCAGAGCATACCCCATCCCCACTGGGTGATATAGACAGGTTTCCCGTCTGTGCAACGAGGAACTGCACTTGGTGGTGTCAGATAATGAAGGATCCAGACTGGTTCCCCCAGGAGGTGATGCAGGCCGACTCTAAGAGCATCTATGTGTGTGACACCTTCGCTACGTGCACGTGCGACTTTGTGGCCACGCATGGCTTGAGTGTGTGTGCCACTGGGTGAGTCCTGCGTGCACAGGACTATGGTGGGGCCATGAGTGACAAAGTCACTGAGAGAGACGACGTGCATGTGGGTGTGGGCAAGTGTGGACGTGGCTGGGGATGTGTGACTGCTGCACTGTGGCTAGGAGTACAGGTGTGTCAGCATGTGACCATGCGAGTGTGTGTGTGTGTGTGTGTGTGGAGCCAGGTGTGACCTGTGTGCCCATGGGCAGGCTGTGTGGCTGTATCTGCTTTGGGTTGGGCAACCGTGTCTGTGACCAGACCTGGCTCTGCTACAGCCGTGGCCCAGCAGTGGCCCCATGGTCCATGGCCCTCCTGTGCCCAGGAAGCAATAGGGTGCAGGATCACAGAGCCATCCCCATTCTCCAACCCCCATTTGAGGCCACAAAGCAGACTCCTTCCCTGGGCTGGGCCAAGACAGGCTCAGGGTCCCCTGCCCCCCACCTCCAGGTCCTGGTAGCTGCCCAGGGCAGAAAGAGAGGCCTTGTTTTCCACCCTCCTCCCAAGGGAGGAAACTAGAGGCAGCTGGGCCCAGCTCAGTCTGGAACATCTGCCTGGTGTGTGACTAAGGCCGGCCAGTAGCCCCAGCCACCACCAGACTGGGCCCCCACGCACACTGGTCCCCCGGCCCTTGCTGAAAGAGGCTGGCCAGCCCAAATCAATCTCAAATTCCCCCAGCACCCTGATCCTCACAGAGAGAAGGGCTGTGACATCCCCGCTTCCACCACACAGACGTCCGTCCCAGCCTAGAGACCTCAGAGGCTTGGCCCGTCCTTCCCTTCCCTTACCTCACATCTCGATACTTTTCCTGCGTGCAGCCCCTCCTGAGAAACGTGTCAGACTAAGCCCCCTCACCCTGAGGACGGAAGGTGTGGGAGGTGGTCACCCCTCTCAAGAGACACAAGAGGCGACACTCTTCCCAGGGCAGGAAGCATGAACAGGGGACTCTCCAGGCACTGGTGTTAAGAGCATTCCCATCACTCAACACAGACGAGCCCTGGGAAGACCACCCCCTCACCCTCGCCTCTCCCCATAGTCAGAGAGCTCACTGCAGAAGGCTGCCTAGAGGTTGAAGTGAGAAGAGGTTAAGGGTGGGAAGGGCCTCAGATGGGCTGGAAAATGAAAGGAGGACAGGGAGGAGAGAGGGGAAAATTCCACAGAAAGTCCCAAATCTGACCTAATTTTGACCCAGGGCCAGGGGCCCATTCCAGAAGTTCCTCTGAGGACGCTCTGCCCCAATCAGGGAGCCTCTGCTGCCTCTACCCGCTGTACCTGCCGCCCCTTATTCTATC